>NC_041385.1:296174130-296268059 GCF_002162155.2 Triticum dicoccoides
CCCCCGGGGCCAGTGTTCCTCTGAGTGTTAGTCCAAACTAGAGCACCGTGCGGGACCGTCCCTTGGCAACTTGGGTTACGTTGGTACCTGTACGCTTTGCTTATCCGGTGTGCCCTGAGAACGAGATATGTGCAGCTCCTATCGGGATTTGTTGGCACATCGGGCGGCTTTGCTGGTCTTGTTTTACCATTGTCGAAATGTCTTGTAAACCGGGATTCTGAGACTGATCGGGTCTTCCTGGGAGAAGGTATATCCTTCGTTGACCGTGAGAGCTTGTGATGGGCTAAGTTGGGACACCCCTGCAGGGTATAAACTTTCGAGAGCCGTGCCCGCGGTTATGTGGCAGATGGGAATTTGTTAATGTCCGGTTGTAGATAAGTTGAGACCAGATTCAAATTAAAACGCATCAACCGCGTGTGTAGGTCTCTTTTCGGCGGAGTCCGGGAACTGAACACGGTTTTGGGTTATGTTTGACGTAAGTAGGAGTTCAGGATCACCTCTTGATCATTGCTAGCTTCATGACCGTTCCGCTTTCTCTCTTCTCGCTCTTATTTGCGTTGGTTAGCCACCATATATGCTTAGTCGCTGCTGTAACCTCACTACTTTACCCCTTCCTTTCCCATTAAGCTTTGCTAGTCTTGATACCCATGGTAATGGGATTGCTGAGTCCTCGTGGCTCACAGCTTACTACAACAACAGTTGCAGGTACAGGTTATGCGATGATCATGACGCGAGAGCGATGTTTGCTTGTTTTGGAGTTCTTCTTCTGCTTCTTCTTTGATCAGGGGATAGGTTCCAGGTCGACAGCCTGGGCTAGCAGGGTGGATGTCGTTTGAGTTTCTGTTTGTGTTTCATCCGTAGTCGGATGGTGCTCTTATGTAAGATGCTGTTGTATTTGTGTGGCATTGTATTCCTTTTGTATGTATCCCCATTTATTATGTAATGTTGATGTAATAATATCCACCTTGCAAAAGCGTCTTCAAGATGCGCTTCTATCCTTGGTGGGACCTTCGAGTTCCTTTAGGATAGGGTCGCATCTTGGGCGTGACATGTTGGATCCCTTCCCGCTCAATATATGGGAAGAGGACCAGGGCCTCTATAAATAGAGATAGCCACCACAGTAGAAGGCATCGAGATCTCACCCAGAGCCAGGAAAGAGCACCGAATCCTTCCCAAGTAGAACACCGCACCAGCTCAAGAACACCCCTCATGAGGATGTTCTTCCTCTGTACTGTTCATCATCAGCCCCTGAGGCAATCCACCACACCACACACTGGATTAGGGTATTACACCACAACGGTGGACCGAACCAGTATAAACCTCGTGTCCCTTGTGTTGTTCATCATGTTAGCTTAGAATCACGGCGAGGTTTTGGGGCATGGATCGGTAGGGAGTAGATCTTCCTGCGCACCCCAGAGTTCGAAACTTAAGGGTATTGGCGGAACCCGATATCCGACATTTGGCGCGCCAGGTAGGGGTGCGCCGAAATCTTCTTTCCGCTGTTCTGCGTTCCATTGCTTCGTCGCATCCATGGCAGACGCTCGTCGAGCTCGCGCCGAGCGCCGGGCTGCTCTCGCCACCCGCGTCGCCCAGACGGCTCCCGTAGATGGGCCTCCTCATCGTTCTCCGTCGACTGCCACCAACGCCGGCCCGGCGGGGAATGAGCAGCAAGCGTCATCGCTGCATCCATCGGTGCGGCGGGAAGGCCGCATCGCCACTCTATCGCTGACTCCAGCTGGTTCGTTGTCTCATGCTCGTCGCGCCCGCACGGACGCGCAGGCCACATTGCTCCTGGCACATGAGCTCCTGCACTACCAGCCCGTCGACGACTTCTACGGGGAGTGGCTCGCTCGCATCACCGAGCTCATCAGCACCGCAGGGTGCTCTCCTGCGCCGTCCCTCTCGCTGCCTCGCCCTCCGTCCTGCATGGGCGATGTGGCTCAGGGGGTGCCTCCACCACCTCCTCCCCAAGAAGGCACCCTGGCACCAAGGCGTGCGGCCCCTAGACGAGACCCGCCACGTCCAGCGCTTGCGCGACAAGAAAGGAGCTGCCAAGAAATCCCTCGGCCCCAAGAAGGTGCTAGCGTGCTCCCTGCTCTAGCACGGCAAGACCGCATCCCTGCACTAGCACGTCAACACCCCATGCTGCCCCTGGCGGCGGAGCGTGGGAATCTCCAAGAGCAGGCCCCACGACTGCAAAGGGCTCCGGTGGCCACGACAGGCTATGATACGTCTCCAACGTATCTACCTTTCGAAACACTTTTGCCCTTGTTTTGGACTCTAACTTGGACGATTTGAATGAAACTAACCCGGACTGACGTTGTTTTCAGCAGAACTGTCATGATATTGTTTTATGTGTAGAAAACTAAAGTTCTTGGGATGTCCTAAAAATCCACGGAGGCACTTTTTGGAAAATATAAAAATAGTGGTGAAAGAATCAAGACCAGGGGGCCCACACCCTGTCCATGAGGGTGGGGGCGCGCCCCCTGTCTCGTGGGCCCCCTGAGGCTCCGCCGACCTCAACTCAAACATCATATATTCCGTCTCACCGAGAAAAAAATCAGAGAGAAAGTTTCATCACGTTTTACGATACGGAGCCGCCGCCAAGCCCAAATCTCTCTCGGGAGGGCTGATCGGGAGTCCGTTCGGGGCTCCAGAGAGGGGGATTCATCGCCGTCATCATCATCAACAATCCTCCATCACAAATTTCATGATGCTAACCGCCATGCGTGAGTAATTCCATCGTAGGCTTGCTGGAGGTGATGGGTTGGATGAGATTTACCATGTAATCAAGTTAGTTTTGTTAGGGTTTGATCCCTAGTATCCACTATGTTCTGAGATTGATGTTGCTATGACTTTGTTATGCTTAATGCTTGTCACTAGGGCCCGAGTGCCATGATTTCATATCTGAACCTATTATGTTTTCATGAATATATGTGTGTTCTTGATCCTATCTTGCAAGTCTATAGTCACCTATTATGTGTTGTGATCCGACAACCCCGAAGTGACAATAATCGGGATACTTCTCGGTGATGACCGTAGTTTGAGGAGTTCATGTATTCACTGTGTGCTAATACTTTGTTCCGGTTCTCTATTAAAAGAAGGCCTTAATATCCCTTAGTTTCTGCTAGGACCCCGCTGCCACGGGAGGGTAGGACAAAAGATGTCATGCAAGTTCTTTTCCATAAGCACATATGACTATATACGGAATACATGCCTACATTACATGGATGAACTGGAGCTAGTTCTGTGTCACCCTATGTTATAGCTATTACATGAGGAATCGCATCCGACATAATTATCCATCACTGATCCAATGCCTACGAGCTTTTCACATATTGTTCTTCGCTTATTTACTTTTCAGTTGCTATTGTTACCATCACTACAAAACCCCAAAATATTACTTTTGCTACCATTACCTTTATTATCATACCACTTTGCTACTAAATACTTTGCTACAGATACTAAGTTATCCAGGTGTGGTTGAATTGACAACTCAACTTCTAATACTCAATAATATTCTTTGGCTTCCCTTGTGTCGAATCAATAAATTTGGGTTGAATACTTTACCCTCGAAAGCTGTTGCGATCCCCTACACTTGTGGGTTATCAAGACTAATTTCTGGCGCCGTTGCCGGGGAGCATAGCTCTATTTTCTGAGTCACATGGGATTTATATCTGTTGATCACTATAAGGAACTTGAAAGACGAAAGAACCAAGATTTTGCCCTCAACTACGAGGGGAGGTAAGGAACTGCCATCTAGCTCTGCACTAGATTATCCTTCTGTTATTAGTAAGCTTGCGACACCTAAACCTACTACTGCTATGAATTCTGATATGTTGCATGTTATTGATGATGCCACTTCTGCTATGCATGATACTTACGATGAAACTACTTCTGTGCGTGATACTACTTTGCCATTAGGTGAATTTCTTGATGAACAACTTGCTAGGGCTAGAGAGAATGAAATTATTGAAGATTCTATTATTGATGATAGTGATGATGAAAGTTCTCCCAATGATTATGAATTGCCTATTGTTCCTGAGGGTTATATTATGAAAGAGGAAGTTGCTACAACTATCTTTGCTTTAAAAGATAGATATGATCTTAAAAAGTTATTAGCTAAATGGAAGCAGCAGTCTCTTAATGCTGGAATGAAACCTGACCCTGCTTTTGCTACTTCACCTATTTGTGTTACTGATAAGGATTATGAATTCTCTATTGATCCTGACATTATTACTTTGGTTGAATCTGACCTTTTTATGGCCTTGAATCTGAAACTGTTGTGGCACATCTCACCAAGTTGAATGATGTAGCCACCCTGTTTACAAATGATGAGAAGTCTCGCTATTATTATATCCTTAAGATATTTCCGTTCTCATTAAAGGGTGATGCTAAGACTTGTTTTAATTCCTTTGCTCCTGGTTGTGTGCGTGGTCCCTAGGATATGATTTATTACTTCTCTGCTAAATATTTCCCTGCTCATAAGAAAAAAGCTGCCTTGCGGGAAATATATAATTTTGTGCAAATCGAAGAAGTGAGTCTTCCACAAGCTTGGGGGAGGCTTCTCCGATTACTTAATGCTTTGCCTGATCATCCTCTTAAGAAAAATGAAATACTTGATATCTTTTATAATGTACTAACCGATGCTTCCAATGACTACTTGGATAGTTGTGCTGGTTGTGTTTTCATGGAAAGAACAATCGACGAAGCTGAATTACTATTGAATAATATGTTGACTAATGAAAATAATTGGACTCTTCCTAAGCCAATTCCTGAACCAATTGAGCCAACTCCTAAGCCTATTCCTAAACCCACTCCGAAGAAGAGAGGTGTTTTATTTCTCAGTCCTGAAGATATGCAAGAGGCAAAGAAATCAATGAAAGAAAAAGGTATTAAAGCTAAAGATGTTAAGAATTTACCACCTATTGAAGAAATACATGGTCTTAATATACCGCCTGTCGAAGAACCACATTGTCTTGATAACCCGACACAGGTAGTAAAGGTAAATTCTCTCTATATATATGATAATGTTGAAATCCCCTCTACTAAATTTCATAGCCCATGCTTAGATGAATTTGATGACTTTATGGCTAGACAAGAAAGTTTTAATTCTTATGTTGGTAGAGAATTAAAGAATAATTCTTTCGAGATAGGACGCGTGAGCGATTATATGGCTAGAGTTAAAGGTGAACTTTAACTCGTTAGCCAATATGCTTCTATGGTTGCTACTCAAGCTGAGCAAGTACTTAAATCTCAAAATGATTTGCTCGCTGAATTAAATAATAAACCTGACTTTGCTGTTAGAGTGGCTACTAGAACTAGTAGAATGACTCAGGAACCTTTGTATCCTAAAGGCCACCCTAAGAGGATCGAGCACGATTCTCAGAGAAACAATTTAGAGGCACCTAGTTCTTCAAAAAATAAGAAAAAGAAAGACGATAGGACTTTGCATGCTTCTACTGAACCTACTGTAGACACACCTGAGAATCCCAATGATATCTCTGTTTCTGATGCTGAAATACAATCAGGAGATGAACATGAACCTAGTGATAATGTTAATGATAATGTTCATGTTGATGCTCAACCTAGCAAAAACAATGAAGTAGAGATTGAACCTGCTGTTGATCTTGATTACCCACAATCAAAGAATTAATGTTAGGATAAGAGAGATTTTGTTGCTAGGAAGCTCGGTAGAGAAAGAGAACCATGGGTTCAGAAACCCATGCCCTTTCCTCCTAAACCATCCAAGACAAAGGATGATGAGGATTTTGAGTGCTTTGCTGAAATGATTAGACCTATCTTATTACGTATGCGCTTAACTGATATGCTTAAAGTAAATCCTTATGCTAAGTATATGAAGGATATCATTACAAATAAAAGAAAGATACAGGAACCTGAAATTTCCACCATGCTTGCTAATTACACGTTTAAGGGTGGAATACCAAGGAAACTTGGAGATCCGGGGGTACCAACTATACCATGCTCCATTAAAAGAAATTATGTTAGAACCGCTTTATTTGATCTTGGAGCCGGTGTTAGTGTTATGCCTCTCTCTTTATATCATAGACTTGAATTGAATAAGTTGACACCTACTGAAATATCTTTGCAAATGGCTGATAAATCAACTGCTATACCTGTCGGTATTTGTGAGGATGTGCATGTTGTGGTTGCAAATGTCACTATCTTAATAGACTTTGTTATTCTTGATATTCCCGAGGACGATAGTATGTCGATTATCCTTGGTAGACCCTTTTTGAATACTGCAGGGGCTGTATTTGATTGCAACAAAGGCAATGTCACTTTTCATGTTAATGGTAATGAGCATACGGTACACTTTCTGAGGAAACAATCTCAAGTTGATAGCATCAATTCTATTGGAAAAGTTCCAACTATCATTATTGGAGGTTTGAATTTCCTCTTCCTACTGTCAAGAAAATGTATGATATTCTTATTGTTGGGATGTTCATATCCCCGTTGAGGTAACTTAGTGTTCTTTGAAATTTCTCTGGTTCCGTGTTATTCGGAATGAGTTTGTTAACAAGACTTGATCAACCTTGTTAGTGGATTCATTTTGATGATCACGAGATGGATGAAACTAGAAGGCACAACCTTTTGTACCCTGTTTTTACTTTCTGTTATTTAGAATAAATAAAGAAAAAATAGTATTATCCGTCTGTTTTCTGAATTATCCGTGCAATAAAAAAATATCCCGAAAATAAAAGTGCTCCAAATGCCCTGCAAATTTAGTATGATTTTTATGCAATATTTGAGGATTTTAGGCACTAAAATCACTGCAGGAGGGGCAAGAACCAGGCCACAAGAGTGGAGGGCGTGCCCACCCCCCTTGGGCGCCCCCCTGTCTCGTGGGCCCGTGGTGGCCCCCCTCCACTTATGCCAGCACCCACACACTCCATCTTCTCCCCAAAAAAAACCCCATCTAGCTCAAGCACGAATTCTAGCTCATTTTGTCGCGATTTTTGATCTCCTTGCTCAAAGCTCCATTCACAAAACTGCTTTGGGAGATTTTTTCTTGGTATGTGACTCCTCCATTGGTCCAATTAGTTTTTATTCTAGTCCTTTATTCATTGCAAAAAAAATTTGCATAGGTGACCATGTTCTTGAGCTTGCATGTTAAATTTATGAGGTCCCAAGTAATTCTAATGCATGATATAGGCTCTAGGTACTTGTAGGAGTAGTTGCTACCAATCTTGTTTAGTTTTATTCACTTTTATTTTGAAGTTACTAAAATTTCAGAAATTTTCAGAAAATGTTAAGGAGACTTTTGAGGGGCTCTTCTAGCCAAGGCTCTCAGGAAAAACAAGCTAAAGAGAAGGAAAAAGCCAAGTATAATCTTCCTCACATCGCGGAAGTACGGCCGTGTGAATGGCCATGCGATAATTTCTTGAAAGAAGCTGGAATTCATGAAGATTTTTATTCTTTGATCGAGAATGCAGGCCTCACCGATTTCCTCCACGACCGGGTTGATCAGTATCTCTTACTCACCAATACTTTCATGCAAAACTTCTATTATTATCCTAAGAAGTCACCGCCTTCAGTATCATTTCATTTATATGATGAATTCAGGGAAATGTCTTTACGTAATTTTTGCGCGGTATGTAGGATACCCTTTGAGGGAAAATTAGAGGAACCCCATCGTAAAGATGTTGATGGCTTTGTTAACACTATCACTGTAGAGGATTGAAAGAAGGGTTCCGATGCGAAAATCTCTAGAATACAGTTTCCTGTTTTACGCTATTGCCATATTTGCTAGTAGATGCTTGATTGGTCGTGGAAATAGTGGAAACTTCAATGTTCCTGATATTATCATTCTTCACCATGCCTTATTTGGAGATAATAGCTTTAGTATGGGTGCCGTCATTGCTAAACGGCTAAGCCTGAATCGTACAAAAGGCCCCATCTTTGGAGGTATCTATGCTTCACGTCTTGCTAGACATTTTGAGCCTATTAGGCAGCATGAGAAAGAGGAGACAAAATTGCCTCCTTACATTTTATATTACAAGAGCATGGTAGCGCACGAGTTTATTGTTGACAACAAAGAGAAGATGCTCTTGTATAACCTGAGATTTAATAAGAAACACAATGAGACAATTATTTTGCCTGCGCCTCTGTTGTTTGATTTGATTGCAGATAATTTTCTTGTCACGCCGGAAGCGGTGTACGCTCATCGAGGCCAAGTATCCACTCTAGAACCTGATCCTTAGCCGGAACCTGCACTGGACCCTTATCGTGCATCATCTTACCAGTGGGACCTGGAGATGTCCAGCCAGAGGTATCCTGATTAGGCCTCCCAGTGCACCGGGGAGAGTAGCAGCGGTCCTTGGCATTAGACCAACTTAGGCCAAAAGCCTAAGCTTGGGGGGAGTATGTATTTCTCACTGACTTTACATTCATGTTCACACACTATTCTAGTCGTCGGTGCTCATACTCTTTCATTGTATTATCCATGCTAGTTTAAATTCCTTTTTCTTGCTTTCTTCTTGTGTGTTTGATAAACCTTAAGAAAAACCAAAAAAAAATAGTTAGTTTATTTTCCATGCTTATAGTAGAAATTAAAATGAAAACCCAAAAAGATTTCTCGTTCTTCTTCTTACTTGTTGGGAGCTTTCCCGTGTAAATAGTTTTGTTTTCTTTGCTTTCCTTTGGGGGTCGAGAGTAGAAGACCATATTGAAAATGTTTAGTGGCTCTCATATGCATGATTGTTTATTTAACTTAGAGCCCATATTACTTTGTCTTCTCTTTTGAGTTGAATGCTTGCAGATTCCAGCTTAGTCTAATGCATGTGCACTATTATTATTATACACATCGTTCGGTCGTGCAAGTGAAAGGCAATAATGATGATATAGGATGGACTGATTGAGATGACAGAAGCTGGTATGATCTCGCCCTCTCTTGTTTTTGTAAATTGATGAGTTCATCATTCCTGATTCAGCTTATTATGAAGTAAACATATTTGGAATGACATTTAGAGATTATAGTTGCTTGTGCCATGCTTGATTAGCTATGAGTTATAATGGTTTACCTTGCGTGCCAACATGCTATTAGAATGATTATGATGTGGTATGATCGCATGGTATCCTCCTTTGAATGAATTGAGTGACTTGACTTGGCACATGTTCACGCATGTAGTTGAAACAAATCAACATAGCCTTCATGATATTTATGTTCATGGTGGATTATATCCTACTCATGCTTCTATTCGGTGTGAATTAATTTGAATGCATGTTCATGACTGTTGTCGCTCTCTCAGTTGGTCGCTTCCCAGTCTTTTGCTAGCTTTCACCTGTACTAAGTGGGAATACTGCTTGTGCATCCAAACTCCTTAAACCCCAAAGTTGTTCCATATGAGTCCATCATACCTTCCTATATGCGGTATTTACCTGCCGTTCCAAGTAAAT
Source organism: Triticum dicoccoides (assembly GCF_002162155.2). Classification (NCBI taxonomy): domain Eukaryota; kingdom Viridiplantae; phylum Streptophyta; class Magnoliopsida; order Poales; family Poaceae; genus Triticum; species Triticum dicoccoides. The sequence goes on from NC_041385.1 coordinate 296,183,551, forward strand.
TTGTATGTGCCAAACTCCAAACCTTCAAATGAAATTCTGTTTTGTATGCTCGAGCAGCTCATGTTACAACTAGGGCTGCCTATATCTTCCATGCTAGGTGGGTTATTCTCAAGAGGAGTGGACTCCACTCCTCATTCACGAGAAAGGGCCGGTAACCGGGATGCCCAGTCCCATGATCCGAAAAGATCAAAGCAAATCAATATAATTAAACAAAACTCCCCTAGGGTTGTTGTTAGTTGGAGGCACTCGTTGTTTCGAGCAAGCCATGGATTGATGTTTGTTGGTGGTTGGGGGAGTATAAACCTTTACCATTCTGTTTGGGAACTGCATATAATGCATGTAGTATGGAAGATACAGCCATCTCATAGTTGTTGTGTTGACAACGAAAGTATGCCGCTCAAAATGCTATTCAATCTCTATTTTAAAACCGATCTCTGGCACCTCTACAATCCCTGCTTCCCTCTGCGAAGGGCCTATCTATTTACTTTTATGTTGAGTCATCATCCTTCTTAATAAAAAGCACCCGCTGGAGAGCGCACCATCATTTGCATTCATTACTATTGGTTTATATTGGGTATGACTTGACTGGATCTCTTTTACCATGAATTACAATGTTTAGTTAGTCCTTGATCTTTAAAGGTGCTCTGCATTTATGTTTTGCGGTCTCAAAAAGGGCTAGCGAAATACCATTTTGTTATATCATGTTATGATTGTTTTGAGAAAGTGTTGTCATCCGAGTTTTATTATTATGGCTCGCTAGCTGATTATGTTATTGATATGAGTAATTGTGAGACCTAGGTGTTATTGTGAGTATGGTTAGTTCATAATATTTGCTGAAACCTGAATGCTGGCTTTACATGTTTACAACAACAAGAGCAAACATAGTTTGTTAATTTTTTTCTTTATCACTTTCAGTTTATCAACTGAATTGCTTGAGGACAAGCAAAGGTTTAAGCTTGGGGGAGTTGATACGTCTCCAACGTATCAACTTTTCCAAACACTTTTGCCCTTGTTTTGGACTCTAACTTGCATGATTTGAATGAAACTAACCCGGACTGACGCTGTTTTTAGCAGAACTGCCATGATGTTGTTTTATGTGTAGAAAACAAAAGTTCTCGGAATGTCCTGAAAATCCACGGATGCACTTTTTGGAAAATATAAAAAATACTAGCGAAAGAATCAAGACCAGGGGGCCACGCCCTGTCAACGAGGGTGGGGGGCACGCCCACCCCCAGGGCGCGCCCCCCTGTTTCGTGGGCCCCCTGAGGCTCCGCCGACCTCAACTCCATCTCCATATATTCCGTCTCGCGGAGAAAAAAATCAGAGAGAATGTTTCATCACATTTTACAATACGGAGCCATCGCCAAGCCCTAATCTCTCTCAGGAGGGCTGATTTGGAGTCCATTCGGGTCTCCGGAGAGGGGGATTCGTCGCTGTCGTCATCATCAACCATGCTCCATCACCAATTTCATGATGCTCACCGCCGTGCGTGAGTAATTCCATCGTAGGCTTGCTGGACGGTGATGGGTTGGATGAGATTTACCATGTAATCAAGTTAGTTTCGTTAGGGTTTGATCCCTAGTATCCACTATGTTCTGAGATTGATGTTGCTATGACTTTTCTATGCTTAATGCTTGTCACTAGGGCCCGAGTGCCATGATTTCAGATCTGAACCTATTATGTTTTCATGAATATATGTGTGTTCTTGATCCTATCTTGCAAGTGTATAGTCACCTATTATGTGTTGTGATCCGACAAGCCCGAAGCGACAATAATCGGGATACTTCCCGGTGATGACCGTAGTTTGAGGAGTTCATGTATTCACTATGTGCTAATGCTTTGTTCTGGTTCTCTATTAAAAGGAGGCCTTAATATCCCTTAGTTTCCGCTAGGACCCCGCTGCCACGGGAGGGTAGGACAAAAGATGTCATGCAAGTTCTTTTCCATAAGCACGTATGACTATATACGGAATACATGCCTACATTACATTGATGAACTGGAGCTAGTTCTGTGTCATCCTATGTTATATCTATTACATGAAGAATCGCAGCCGACATAATTATCCATCACTGATCCAATGCCTACGAGCTTTTCACATATTGTTCTTCGCTTATTTACTTTTCAGTTGCTATTGTTACCATCACTACAAAACCCCAAAATATTACTTTTGCTACCGTTACCTTTATTATAATACCACTTTGCTAATAAATACTTTGCTGCAAATACTAAGTTATCCAGGTGTGGTTGAATTGACCACTCAACTGCTAATACTCAATAATATTCTTTGGCTCCCCTTGTGTCGAATCAAAAAAATTGGGTTGAATACTTTTCCCTCAAAGGATGTTGCGATCCCCTTCACTTGTGGGTTATCAGGCTACCGTGCCTTTACTGAGCTACGCAGCATCGCCTAGCTTGGCACGTTCAAGCCAGATCTGCCTCCTCGCTACGACGGCACCTCCGACCCCGCGGAGTTCCTGCAGCTCTACGAGCTGGGCTTCGGGGCGGCCAATGGAGACAAAAAGGTCATGGCGAACTGGTTTCCCATGGCCCTCAAGGATGGCAGCCGCACTTGGCTCCTGAACCTACCTCCCGGCTTGATCTCCTCCTGGGACAAGATGCGCAGCCGTTTCATCGCCAACTTACAGGGCACTCGTGATCGTCCTCCGGTCGTGGGTGACCTGTGCCGCATCAAGCAGCAGCCTGGAGAGACCCTGCAGAAGTACATCCAGCACTTCAACAGTGTTCTCAGCATTCTCTGACGGTGTCCGCGACGTCAAGATGATGGAGGAGCTTGCCATCCACGAGGATCTGTGCACATCATCTCAGCATTCTCTGACGGCGTCCGCGACGTCAAGATGATGGAGGAGCTTTCCATCCACGAGGATCTGTGCACATCTCTGGAGCTGTTCAACCTGCGACCAAGTGCGCGCGAGCTGAGGAGGGGCACCTCTCCCTCCTCGAGCTCCCAGCTGCTGACCAGGAAGAGAAGAAAGCCAAGGCCAAGGACGTGAAACGCAAAGGAGCAGCCGTGCTCGCGGCAGAACCAAATACGAAGCACAGCAGGGATCAGCCAGAGTCGTCCAAGGGTAGCTAATTCTGCGCCTACCACGACCTCTACACCCACAACACCAACGAATGCCAGGAACTCAGAGCCGTTCGAGAAGGACGCATCGGTAGACGCTCCGAGTGCAATGACCGGGGCTATGGCCGAGGAGGAGGAAGAGGTGGAGGACGATGGGATGACCGAGGCCCTCTCCAGGAGTGGCGTGACCGCCCAAGCGAGGATCACTGGCAGGACCAGCCTCGCTAGGGGGCTTGGAGGGATCAGCCTCGCGAGGATCGCCCGCAGGGCAACGCAGGCCTTCCTTCTCTACCGCCACCGTCAAGAAGGAATGATGACCACCACCAGGACGAGGGGGCTGGGGGCTTCCAGGAGCCACGTGCTATCGCTTGCATCCTGGGTGGTGCCCAGTCCCCATCATCTCAGCGCATCTTCAAGCAGATTGCTCGCGAGGTGAATGCAGTCCTCCCCAGGATCGAGGCCACGTGCCCTTTCAGGTGGTCCATGTGCGACATCACCTTCATCTCAGCAGATCAACTCAAATGTGCGGCCACACCTGCCATCCTCTTAATGCTTTGTTCCCCAGTCATCAGCAATGTGCAAGTTACCAGGACCCTCATCGATGGTGGCGCGGGACTCAACGTTCTGTCCGTGGAGACGTTCAACAACCTTCAAGTGCCATATGATCAGCTTCAGCCAACCAAGCCTTTCTCAGGAGTCACTGATGGCTCCACTACTCCGATAGGGTTCGCCTCCCTGTCACTATCAGACAGCGCAAGAACTACTGCACTGAGCTCATCGACTTCGACGTTGCCCACATTCGCCTGCCATACAACGCCACCCTCGGATATCCAGCCCTGGCCAAGTTCATGGTGGTAACCCACCATGGTTACAACGTCCTCAAGATGTCAGGAAGCGGCGGAATCATCACAGTCCCCTGCAAAGAGACGGATGCGGTGTGCTCTCTAGAGCAAGCTTTTCAGGCTGCATCGATCGAGGACGCAGACAGTAGGAGCGAGAACCCTCCCGAGGAAGTTCCCATGAAGAAGAAGACATCGCCCAACTCAAATCATCAAGAGGTTGGCATCTTCGGAGGTGTCGCATCAGGATCCCCGCCCGTGCAAGGGGCGCCTCCCTCCATCGCATAGGAAGGCGCGCCTGGCGCCGTCCTCGGGCAGGGCTCGGGGGCTCTCTTCTGGAGGGCCTCAGACTTTGCCAAGATCACGAGGGAGGCGCTTGGGCACCACTTGGAGGTGTGCTTCGCAGCACGTTTCCCTCAGGAAGGCATGGGGCAAGGAAGGCCCAACCCCTAGGAGTTCGTCACCAAGGCCACTCAAGAGCTGCAGGAATCAAGAGTCATCCCCGATCGTCGTCTGCCCGGCGTAGCTCCCCAGGATGGCGGGCTGCGCATCTGCATCGACTACCCAGGGCTCAGCCGAGTCGCGTCTCAGGAGCGCCTCTGGCCTTTGCGCGTGGGACACTACGAGGGTCCGCTGCACAGCTACGTTCGCATGCCTTTCGGTCTACTGAACGCGGCTGCCACTCACCAGCATCATCTGCAGAGCATTCTGGCAGCTCAGGAGGCCAGGCACCATGCGGTCCTGGCGGAGATGGAGATGGTCCTCGAGGAACCGCCTGGACCCCCAGAGCCTCCCGAGGCTCAGGGCTCCGGTGGCTCGTGAGGGTTGGTCTCTTCACCGCACACCTTCAGCTACTCCAACACCCCCTATACAATGGTATCAGGTGACATCTTTCGAGTTCATTTCAGCTAGGAGTGCCCTCAGGGCTGCATCATTCCCAGGTCACGTGGGTCTGTCCCTACGGCATGTATCCGTTTTGCTTATGTCTTCAGTTTACCTTGCTGGGGGCGCCCCTCGGGCTGCATCATCCCCAAGCCGCTTGGGCCTGACCCGGTGGCGTGTATCTCTCCTGCTTTTACCTAAGCTGATTCGCCTTTCATGCCTAACCTGCCTGTGATAATCGCCTGCTCGATTGACACCTACCTTCGGAGCCTCTCGCACTGGCACAGCGCTGGTGCATGGGTCCGTCCCTACAACATCGCTAATTTTGAGCGGTCGAGCTCTGGCCAGTGGCAGCCCCACAAGCGTCACCTCACCAGGCCCTCAGTGCGTTCACCACTCTCTCAGAGCAACCAATGGCTGTCCGGCAATCGTAATGGCAACCCATGCTTTCTCGTGTTGGTTTACACGAGCTTCCTCGGGCTTAAAACAGGAGGCATTGCAAGCTCTCTCTCTCTTGCCCGCGCGATCCGCTTGCGCGTTAAAAGGGGGGCTCCTGAGCATCGTGAGTCAGGAGCTCTTACTAGCTCTCCAGCCCTCACCCCCTGGCCTTGTCCATGGCATCGCGACCTGGCATACTAGCGGCGGCTGAGGATGTAGAGCACGAAGGCGAGTGCAGGGAAGAGAGGGGAAGCTCGTGAAGGCCTAACCCAGCTATCGGTGTTCTGGGAACAGGGGTCCCCAGACTTGCCTGCCTGCAGCCTGCGGGGTGGATCAAGGGTTGGCCCAGTACGGCCCATCTTCATAAACTCAAGCTCAAGACCATCGCAAGGGCCAAGCCTCGCAGGGCGGACGATGCAAGGCTTCCTCAGGAATGGCCTCACTAGGCAGGCTCGCGAGGAGGCGGAGAGATCAAGGCAGGGATACCTCACGAGGTGCTCGTGACGCAAGCCATGACGATCGAGACCAGGCGGGCGCCAGTCGGGCGTCGGCCTGCACAGTGTCCTTGTTTCCTCTTTGGTGCAAAAGGGGGCAAGCGCAGGCGTGGAGTACCGAGGCATCAAGAAGCAGTTACCATTTCAGTGCAACAAGACCAAGACCAACAGAGTGGCAGGACGGAGGTCACCGTGGAGCCCAAGACAGCATCATCGCCAGTGCCTTTGGCAGCCGAAGACCAACTTTAGTCAGGATAACTTGTACTAGATGTTCCCCTTCAAAATGGCCGTTGTTGGTGCCCTTCTCGCTCAATATTTTGTTAGAGGACCAGGGCCTCTATATATAGAGATAGCCACCATAGTAGGGGAGGATCATCAAGATCTCACCGAAAACCAACAGAGACGGAGCAACTCCTCTCCAAGCACACCACCACAAGAACACCCCTCGTGAGGATGTTCTTCCTCTGTACTGTTCATCATCAGCCCTTGAGGCAATCCACCACACCACACACTGTAGTAGGGTATTAGACCACAACGGTGGCCCGAACCAGTATAAACATTGTGCCCCTTGTGTTGTTCATCGTGTAGCTTAGATTCACAGCGAGGCATTGGGACGTGGATCGGTAGGAGGAAGATCTTCGCGCGCACCCCAGAGTTCGAACCTTAAGGGTTTTGCCGGAACCCGATATCCCACATTTGGCGCTCCAGGTAGGGGTGCGCCGGAATCTTTCTTCCGTTGTTCCGCGTTCAATCGTTCGTCGCATCCATGGCTGACGCTCGTCGAGCTCGTGCTGTGCGTCGGGCTGCTCTCGCCGCCCGCGTCCCCCAGACAGCCCCCGTCGGTGGGCCTCCCCGTCGTTCTCCGTCGCCTCCCGCCAACACCGCCACCGGCCCGATGGGGAACGAGCAGCAAGTGTTGTCGCTGCATCCCTCGGTGCAGTGGGAAGGCCGCACCACCACTCCATCGCTGACTCCAGCTGGTTCATCGTCGCAAGCCCGTCGCTCTCCCACAGACGCGCATGCCACGTTGCTCCTGGCACGTGAGCTCCTGCACTACCGCCCTGTTGATGACCTATATGAGGAGTGGCTCGCTCGCATCACCGAGCTCGTCAGCGCCGCAGGGGGCTCCCCTGCGCCGTCCCTCTCGCTGCCCCACCCTTTGTCCTGCGTGGGTGATGCAGCTCAGGAGGTGCCTCCGCCACCTCCTCCCCAAGAAGGTGCCATGGCTCCAAGGCGCACGACCCCTGGACAAGACCCAACGCGTCCAGCGCCCGCGCGACAAGAAAGGAGCTGCCAAGAAATCCCTCGTCCTCAAGAAGGCGCTAGCTTGCTCCCCGCTCCAGCATGTCATGACCGCATCCCTGCGCCAGCATGTCAAGACCCCGCGCTGCCCCTGGCGGTGGTGTGTGGGAATCACCTGGAGCAAGCCCCGCGTCTCCAAAGGGCTCTGGTAGCCACCGCAGGCTACCGCGCCTTCACCACCGAGCTGCGTAGTGTCACCTGGCCAGGCAAGTTCAAGCCGGATCTGCGTCATCGCTACGACGGCACTGTCGACCCCACGGAGTTCCTGCAGCTCTACGAGCTGGGCATCGAAGCGGCCAATGGAGACGAGAAGGTCATTGCGAATTGGTTCCCCATGGCGCTCAAAGATGGTGCCCGCACCTGTCTCCTAAACCTGCCTCCCGACACGATTTCCTCTTGCGATGAGATGCGTACCCGCTTCATCGCCAACTTCTAGGGCACTCGCGACCGTCCTCCAGTCGTGGGTGTACTACGCCGCATCAAGCAACAACCAGGAGAGACCCTCTAGAAGTACATCCAGTGCTTCAATAGTGCTCGCCTCAAGATTCCCAAGGTGACCAAGGAGGCCATCATCTCAGCGTCCTCTGATGGTGTCCGCAACGTCAAGATGAAGGAGGAGCTAGCTATCCACGAGGATCTGTGCACGTCTCCGGAGCTGTTCAACCTGGCGACCAAGTGCGCAAGGGCTGAGGAGGGGCGCCTTTCCCTTCTCGAGCTCCCAGCTGCTGACCTTGAAGAGAAGAAAGCCAAGGCCAAGGATGTGAAGCGCAAAGGAGCATCTGTGCTCACAGCAGAACCAGACACGAAGCGCGGCAGGGACCAGCCGGAGTCGTCCAAGGGAAGCCGGTACTGCATGATCGGCTCAGGGCCAAGAGCTCAGGGCCGTGCGAGAAGGACGTATCGATCGACGCCCTGAGCGCAACGATCGGGGCTACGACCGAGGAGGAGGAAGAGATGGAGGATGGTGGGACGACCGAGGCCCTCGCCAAGGGTGGCGTGATCGACCTCGCGAGGACCACTGGCAGGACCAGCCTCGCGAGGGGGCTTGGAGGGATCAGCTTCGCAAGGATCTTCCGCAGGGCAACGCAGGCCTTCCTCCTCTGCCACCACCGCCAAGAAGGAACGACGACCATCATCAGGACGAGGGAGCTAGGGGCTTCCAGGAGCCACATGCTATCGCTTGCATCCTGGGCGGTGCTCAGGCCCCGACCTCTCAGCGCATCTTCAAGCAGTTCGCTCACGAGGTGAACGCAGGCCTCCCCAAGCTCGAGGCCACACACCCTCTCAGGTGGCCCACGTGCGCCATCATGTTTAGCTCAGCGGATCAACTCAAGTGTGCGGCTACAGCCGGTGTCCTTCCCATGCTTTGTTCCCCAGTCATCAGCAATGTGTAGGTTACCTGGACCCTCATCGATGGCGGCGCATGACTCAACGTTCTGTCCGTCGAGACATTCAACAATCTCCAAGTGCCATATGATCAGCTTCAGCCAACCAAGCCTTTCTTAGGAGTCACTAACGGCTCCACCACCCCGATTGGGCAGGTCCGCCTCTGGTACGTCTCCATCTATCTATAATTTTTGATTGTTCCATGCCAATATTATTCAACTTTCATATACTTGTGGGAACTTTTTATACTATTTTTTGGACTAACATATTGATCGAGTGCCCAGTGCCAGTTCCTGTCTGTTGCATGTTTTTTGTTTCGCAGAAATCCAATATCAAACGGAGTCGAAACAGGATAAAAATGGACGGAGATTTTTTTGGGTATATTTATGATTTTTGGGAAGTAAAATCAACGCGAAACGGTGTCCGGGGTGGCCACGAGACAGGGGGCGCACCCTCCCCCCTGGGAGCGCCCTGGGCTCCCATGGGCCACCCGTAAGGTGGTTGACGCTCTTCTTTTGGTGCAATAAAGCTAATTTTATGAGAAAAATCTGGGCGAAAGATTCACCCCAATCGGAGTTACGGATCTCCAGATATAAAGGAAACGGTGAAGGGGTAGAATCAGAGAACGCAGAAACAGAGAAATATATCCAATCTCGGAGGGGATCTCGCCCCTCCCAAGCCATGGGAGCCAAGGACCAGAGGGGAAACCCTTCTCCCATCTAGGGAGAATGTCAAGGAAGAAGAATAAGAAGGGGGGCTATCTCCCCCTTGCTTCCGGTGGCGCCGAAACGCCGCCGGGGGCCATCATCATCACCGCGATCTTCACCAACACCTCCGTCATCTTCACAAACATCTCCATCACCCTCCCCCCTTTATTCTACAGCGGTCCACTCTCCCGCAACCCGCTGCACCCTCTACTTGAACATGGTGCTTTATGCTTCATATTATTTTCCAATGATGTGTTGCCATCCTATGATGTCTGAGTAGATTTTCATTGTCCTATTGGTGGTTGATGAATTGCTATGATTGATTTAATTTGCTTGTGGTTATGTTGCTGTCCTTTGGTTCCCATCATATGAGCGCGCGCATGGATCACACCATAGGGTTAGTTGTATGTTCATAGGACTATGTATTGGAGGGCTAGAGTGACAGAAGCTTCAATCTAGCATAGAAATTGATGCATACGAGATTGAAGGGGGCCCAATATATCTTAATGCTATGGTTGGGTTTTACCTTAATGAAAGTTAGTAGTTGCAGATGCTTGCTAATAGTTCCAATCATAAGTGCATAGAATTCCAAGTCAGGGATAACATGCTAGCAGTGGCCTCTCCCACATAAAACTTGCTATCGGTCTAGTAAAGTAGTCAATTTCCTAGGGACACTTCCACAACTCCTACCACCACTTTTCCACACTTGCTTTATTTACTTTATTTCATCTTTATCTAAACAGCCCCTACTTTTTATTTACGTGTTCTTCATTATGTTGCAAACCTATCCTATCACACCTACAAAGTACTTCTAGTTTCCTACTTGTTCTAGGTAAAGCGAACGTTAAGCGTGCGTAGAGTCGATAGGACTTGTGAGAGTATTTGTTCTACCTTTATGTCCTTGTTGGGTTCGACACTCTTACTTATCAAAAGAGGCTACAACTATCCCGTATACTTGCGGGTCATCAAGACCTTTTTCTGGCGCCGTTGCCGGATAGTCATAGCGTGGGGTGATTATTCTCTTATGTGCATGTTTGTTTTATCACTAAGTAAATTTTATTTGCTGTTCTGAGTTGGTCTCTATCTTTAGTTATTGATATGGAACACAAAATACCAAAAAAATTAGGTGTACTTGCTACTCATGGAGATGTCGTAACTCCTAAAACCCTCGATTCTCATTATGCGAGAGATATTATATACTACTTTGATAATCCTGAGAAAACCCCATTCAAATTTATAATGGGAGACACGTTGGATCAACGTGAATACTTTAGGGATTATCGCTCGACACAAAAAGGGAAACTATTATGGGATCAATTTATTATGTTGCGTTGGTATGCCTGGGCTCTATGCTTGAGATATGATATTACTTGTTGCTCTAGGAAGGCTCCACACCTTCCCTTTTCATGCAAATTTAATGATAATGAAACCTTAGCTTCTTATGCTAATGGTATATATGATTACTATGATGTGGAACAAATAGAAGAATTTGTTGCTTTTAAGGCTGCTTATGAAATTGAATCTTTGTTTGAAAAGTATGAAGCTTTAGATGATGATGTTTATAGGCCTGAAAATCTTGCTATACTGAGATATTGCTATGAAAATTATGAATACAATTACTATATTGATGCATTTATTGAGAAAGTCTCCGCTGTCCAAGAAGAGACTAATATTTTGCAGGAAGCTATGGAAGAAGAAATTGATGAAACTGTGAGCTCATTGGATGAAAAAGATGATGAGGAGAGTGAAGAACAAAAGGAGGAAGAGCGGATTAGCTACCCAGGCCCACCTTCTAATGAGAGTAACCCTCCAACTCATACATTATTTAATTCCCCTTCGTGCTTACCGAAGGATGATTGCTATGATCCCTTGAATTTGTTTGAAATATCCCTTTTTGATGATGCTTGCTATGCTTGTGGCCAAGATGCCAATATGAATTATGCTTATGGAGATGAACTTGCTATAGTTCCTTATGTTAAACATGAAATTGTTTCTATTTCACCCACACATGATAGTCCTATTATCTTTTTGAATTCTCCAAACTACACTATATCGGAGAAGTTTGTGCTTAGTAAGGATTATATTGATGGGTTGCCTTTTACCATTGCTTATGATGATTTTGATGAATGTAATATGCATGTGCTTGCTGCTCCTACTTGCAATTATTTTGAGAGAGGAACTATTTCTCCACCTCTCTATGTTTCCCATACTATGAAATTGCAAGAAACTGCTTATACTATGCATTGGCCTTTACTATGTGTGTATGAATTGTTCTTTCATGACATGCCGATGCATAGGTAGAGAGTTAGACTTCGTTGTTGCATGATATATGTTACTTTGTGCTCACTACTAAATTACAATCATTGTTAATTAAAATTGGCTTTGATATACCTTGGGATCCGGGTGGATTCATTACTTGAGCACTAAATGCCTAGCTTAATGGCTTTAAAGAATGCGCTGCTAGGGAGACAACCCAGAAGTTTTAGCGAGTCATTTATTTCTGTTGAGTGCTTTCTTATAGTTTAAAAACAAAAAAATTAAGAGGGGACCTAAAAACTTTTCAAAAAGGAAAGTGAAAGTGAGAAAGACAAGCATTGTTGAAGTGGGAGCTAGCCTTGAACTTTGTTCATGCTCACGGAAACTTTGTAAATCTTGATTACAGAAACTTTTCAACAAAAATAATTATCTCCTTGTAGAATTCCTTTGTTTTATAAAAATAATGTGCCAAGGTTTTCCTTTAGGATGTTTACAATGTTTGTTGGTTTGTACGGTGCAGGACATAAACTTTGGCTACAGTGCACGATTTTACATTTTAACTAGATCGTCAATTGGTTATGATTCCTTTTGCACTGTCTTTCTATACAAGTTGTTTATTTTTCCTAATTTGGATAGAATTTTTTGGGTACCATAAGTATTGTGATTGTTCATATTGCTACAGACTGTTCTGTTTTTGATAGATTCTGTTTTTGATGCATACTTTGCTTGTTTTGATGAATCTATCAATTTATATTAGTGGATTAAGCCATGAAAAAGTTACGTTACAGTAGACACAATGCAAAAATAAAATATGAATTGGTCTGCAATAGTACTTAGAGTGGTGATTTGCTTTCTTATACTAACAGATCTTACCGAGTTTTCTGTTGAAGTTTTGTGTGGATGAAGTGTCTAATCGAGGATCTCTCGATATGAGGAAAAGGAAGAGAGGAAAGAGGTCAAGCTTGGGGATGCCCGAGGCACCCCAAGTAAATATTCAAGGAGACTAAAGCTTCTAAGCTTGGGGATGCCCCGGAAGGCATCCCCTCTTTCTTCAACAAGTATCGGTATGTTTTTGAATTCGTTTCGTTCATGCATTATGTGCAAGTCTTGGAGCGTCTTTTGCATTTAGGTTTCACTTTTCTTTTATGAACCATGCTGGTATTAGATATTTATTGGTTGATTTATAGAATTCTCATTGCACTTCACTTAAATCTTTTGGGTATGGCTTTATAGAATGCTTCATGTGCTTCACTTATATCATTTGAAGTTCGGATTGCCTGTTTCTCTTCACATAGAAAACCGCCATTTGTAGAATGCTCTTTTGCTTCACTTATATTTGTTAGAGCGTGGGCATATCTTTTGTAGAAAGAATTAAACTCTCTTGCTTCACTTATATCTATTTAGAGAGATGACAGGAATTGGTTAATCACATGGTTAGTCATAAAATCCTACATAAACTTGTAGATCACTGAATATGACATGTTTGATTCCTTGCAATAGTTTTGCGATATGAAGGTGGTGATATTAGAGTCGTGCTAGTTGAGTAATTGTGAAATTGAGAAATACTTGTGTTGAGGTTTGCAAGTCCCGTAGCATGCACGTATGGTGAACCGTTATGTAACGAGGTTGGAGCATGAGGTGCTCTTTGATTGCTTTCCTTATGAGTGTTAGTCGGGGACGAGCGATGGTCTTTTCCTACCAATCTATCCCTCTAGGGGAATGCATAGTAGTACTTGCTTCGAGGGCTAAGTAGACTTTTGCAATAAGTATATGAGTTCTTTATGACTAATGTGAGTCCATGGATATATGCATACTCACCCTTCCACTTTGCTAGTCTCTATTGTGTCACGCAACTTTCGCCGGTATCATGAACCCATTATTTACCTTCCTCAAAACAGCCACCATACCTACCTATTATGGCATTTCCATAGCCATTCCGAGATATATTGCCATGCATCTTCCATCATCATCATATACATGACTTGAGCATTCATTGTCATATTTCTTTGCATCATCGTAAGATAGCTAGCATGATGTTTTCATGGCTTGTCCATTTTTTGATGTCATTGTTATACTAGATCATTGCACATCCTAGTACACCGCCGGAAGCATTCATATAGAGTCATATATTTGTTCGAGAGTTGTAATATTGAGTTGTAAGTAAATGAAAGTGTGATGATCATCATTATTAGAGCATTGCCCCAGTGAGGAAAGGATGAAGGAGACTATGATTCCCCCACAAGTCGGGATGAGACTCCGGACTTTATGAAAAATAAAAGAGGCCAAAGAAGCCCAAATAAAAAGAAGAGGCCAAAGAAGCCCATCAAAAAGAAAGAAAAAATGAAAAATAAAAAATAAAAAAATAAAAAAATAAAAAATAAAAAAAATGAAAAATGAAAAAATGAGAGAAAAAGAGAGAAGGGGCAATGTTACTATCCTTTTACCACACTTGTGCTTCAGAGTAGCACCATGTTCTTCATAGAGAGAGCCTCCTATGCTTTCACTTTCATATACTAGTGGGAATTTTCATTATAGAACTTGGCTTGTATATTCCGATGATGGGCTTCCTCAAACGCCCGAGGTCTTCATGAGCAAGCAAGTTGGATACACACCCACTTAGTTTCCAGTTTGAGCTTTCATACACTTATAGCTCTTAGTGCATCCGTTGCATGGCAATCCCTACTCACTCACGTTGATATCTATTAATGGGCATCTCCATAGCCCGTTGATACGCCTAGTTGATGTGAGACGATCTTCTCCCTTTTTGTCCTCACAACCACCACCATATACCACCATAGTGCTATGTCCATGGCTTGCGCTCATGTACTGCGTAAGAGTTGAAAAAGCTGAAGCGCATTAAAAAGTATGAACCAATTGCTCGTCTCGTCATCGGGGTTGTGCATGATGGGAGTATTTTGTGTGATGAAGATGGAGCATGGCCAGACTATATGATTTTGTAGGGATGAGCTTTCTTTTGCTGTTATTTTGATAAGACATAATTGCTTTGTTGGTACGCTTGAAGTATTATTGTTTTTATGTCAAATGATAGACTATTGCCTTGAATCACTCGTGTCTTAATATTCATGCCATGATTAGACATATGATCAAGATTATGCTAGGTAGCATTCCACATCAAAAATTATCTTTTTTATCATTTACCAACTCAAGAACGAGTAGGAATTAAGCTTGGGGATGCTGATACGTCTCCGTCGTATCGATAATTTTTGATTGTTCCATGCCAATATTATTCAACTTTCATATACTTTTGGCAACTTTTTATACTATTTTTTGGGACTAACATATTGATCCAGTGCCCAGTGCCAGTTCTTGTCTGTTGCATGTTTTTTGTTTCGCAGAAACCCAATATCAAACGGAGTCCAAACGGGATAAAAACAGACGGGGATTTTTTTTGGAATATTTAAGATTTTTGGGAAGTAAAATCAACGTGAAACTGTGTCTGGGGTGGCCATGAGATAGGGGGGCGTGCCCTCCCCCCCTGGGCGCGCCTTGGGCTCTCGTGGGTCACCCGTAAGGTGGTTGACGCTCTTCTTTTGGTGCAAGAAAGCTAATTTTATGAGAAAAATCTGGGCGAAAGATTCACCCCAATCGGAGTTACGGATCTCCAGATAGAAAGGAAACAGTGAAGGGGTAGAATCTGAGAACGCAGAAACAGAGAGATAGATCCAATCTCGGAGGGGCTCTCGCCCCTCCCAAGCCATGGGAGCCAAGGACCACAGGGGAAACCCTTCTCCCATCTAGGGAGAAGGTCATGGAAGAAGAAGAAGAAGAAGGGGGGCTCTCTCCCCCTTGCTTCCGATGGCGCCGGAACGCCGCCGGGGGCCATCATCATCACCGCGATCTTCACCAACACTGTCGTCATCTTCACCAACATCTCTATCACCTTCCACCCTCTATCTACAGCGGTCCACTCTCCCGCAACCCGCTGTACCCTCTACTTGAACATGGTACTTTATGCTTCATATTATTTTCCAATGATGTGTTGCCATCCTATGATGTCTGAGTAGACTTTCGTTGTCCTATTGGTAGTTGATGAATTGCTATGATTGATTTAATTTGCTTGTGGTTATGTTGCTGTCCTTTGGTGCCCATCATATGAGTGCGCGCGTGGATCACACCATAAGGTTAGCTGTATGTTGATAGGACTATGTATTGGAGGGCTAGAGTGACAGAAGCTTCAACCTAGCATAGAAATTGATGCATACGGGATTGAAGGGGGACCAATATATCTTAATGCTATGGTTGGGTTTTACCTTAATGAATGTTAGTAGTTGCGGATGCTTGCTAATAGTTCCAATCATAAGTGCATAGAATTCCAAGTCAGGGATAACATGCTAGCAGTGGCCTCTCCCACATAAAACTTGCTATCGGTCTAGTAAAGTAGTCAATTGCCTAGTGACACTTCCACAACTCCTACCACCACTTTTCCACACTCGCTTTATTTACTTTATTGCATCTTTATCTAAACAGCCCCTACTTTTTATTTACGTGTTCTTCATTATCTTGCAAACCTATCCTATCACACCTACAAAGTACTTCTAGTTTCATACTTGTTCTAGGTAAAGCGAACGTTAAGCGTGCGTAGAGTCGTATCAGTGGCCGATAGGACTTGAGAGAGTATTTGTTCTACCTTTAGCTCCTCGTTGGGTTCGACACTCTTACTTATCGAAAGAGGCTACAACTATCCCGTATACTTGCGGGTTATCACCGTCCCTGTCACCTTTGGAAAGCGCAAGAACTACCGTACTGAGCTCATCGACTTCGACGTTGCCCACATTCGCCTGCCATATAATGCCATCCTCGGGTATCCAGCCTTGGCCAAGTTCATGGCAGTGACTCACCATGGATACAATGTCCTCAAGATGCCGGGAAGCGGCGGGGTCATCACAGTCCCCTTTGAAGAGAAGGATGCGGTGTGCTCTCTCGAGCGTGCCTTCCAAGATACATCAGTCGAGGATCCAGACAGCAAGAGTAGGAACCTTCCTGTGGCAGTTCCTAAGAAGAAGACATCACCCAGCTCAAGGCCTCGGGAGACAGGCGTCTCTGGAGGCGCCGCCTCAGGATCTGCACCCGTCCAAGGGGCGCCTCCCTCCGTCGCATCGGAAGGTGCGCTCAGCGCCCTCCTCGGGCAAGGCTCGGGGGCTCTCTCCTGGAGGGCCTCTGACTTTGCCAAGATCACGAGGGAGGCGCTCGGGCACCACTTGGAGGCGCGCTTCACGGTGCGTTTCCCTCAGGAAGGCAGCAGGCAAGGAGGGCCCAACCCTCAGGAGTTCATCACCGAGGTCACTCAGGAGCTACAGGAATCTAGAGTCATGCGAGGCGATCGCCGCCTACCCGGCGTAGCTCCCCATCCAGGCGAGGATGGTGGGCTGCGCGTCTGCATCGACAACCCAGGGCTCAACCGAGTCGCTTCTCAAGAGCGTTTCTGGCCTTCGCGCGTGGGACGTTGCGAGGGCCCACCTCACAGCTACGTTCGCATGCCTTTCGGCCTGCCGAACGTGGCTGCTGCTCACCAGTGCCTAATGAGGAGCATTCTGGAAGCTTAGGCGGTCAGGCACCGCGCCTTCCTTGCGGAGATGGAGATGGACCTTGAGGAGCTGCCCGGACCCCTAGAGCCTCCCGAGGCTCAGGGCTCCGATGGCTCATGAGGATCGACTTCTTCACTGTGCATCGTCAGCTACTTCAACACCCGCTCTGCAATGATATCAGGTGACATCTTTCAAGTTTCATTTCAGCTGGGAGCACCCTCAGGGCTGCATTATTCCCATGTCACGTGGGTCCGTCCCTGCGGCATGTGTCCGTCTTGCTTCTCTCTTTAGTTCGCTTTGCTGGGGGCGCCCCTCGGGCCGCATCATCCCCAAGCCGCTCGGGCCTGACCGAGTGGCATGTATCTTTCCTGCATCTATCTGAGTTGGTTTGGCTTCATGCCTAACCTGTAACGCCCCGGATTTGAGCGCCAGGTGTCTTCCAGTCATTTGCCGTCGTTGCCATGTCGTTTGCTTGCGTGTTGCATTTTGCCATGTCATCATGTGCATTGCATTGCATACGTGTTTGTCTCATGCATCCGAACATTTTCCCCATTGTCCGTTTTGCAATCCGACACTCATATGTCCTCCAGTGTCCCCCTCTTGTCTGTTTTCGTGAGCGGGTGTTAAACATTTTCAGAATGGACTGAGTCTTTCTAAGTGGCCTTGGTACACCACTGGTAGACCGCCTGTCAAGTTTCGTTCCATTTGGAGGTCGTTTGATGCTCCAACGATTAACCGCGTAGCCTGAAACCCCTCTCTCTTTGCAGCCCAGCACCCCTTCACCACAACCCACTAGCCCATCCAAACCCCCTCCATGCTCTTGGTCGTTCGATCACGATCGAGTGGGCGGAAACCGCTCCTCATTTGGACTCTCCTAGCTCCCTCTACCTATAAATATGCGCAACCCCGTCCAAAATCGCAGTCTAAACCTAGATCCACTCCTCCTCCACGCGTCCGGACTCGTCTGCGTCGTGCCAGACATGACCATCACTGTCGCCATGTCGCTCCAGCCAACTCGAAGCCGCCATGTTAGCCTCACCGCCGCCTGGATCCACTCCACTGCTGCCACGTGGGCGCCCGCCGCCCCGCATCTCCCGCCGCCCCGTGAGGCCCACGCCTGGACCGCGAGGCCCATCCGCCTCCGCCGTCTGATCGCCGCGCGCCCCAGCTCCCGCACAGGTGCCTGCTCGCCACCGTCCTCTCGGCCAGCGACCTCGCCCCGTCGCCTCGCCGGATCTCCACCGCCCCGCCGGATCCCGCTGGCCGCCGCCCGTCCTCCGCAACCGGGCTTGCCGCCGCCACGACAGAGGCCCGCGCGCACCCGTGTGAGTCCTGCCGATCGCCACCACCGTGGCCCCGTGCCTCAAGGTGGCCGCGCGACCCCGGCGCCGGTGAGCTCCGCCCCACCGCCCTTCGCCACTCCTCCGCCAGCCTCAGTAACCGCGCCCGTGGCCCTGCGCCTCCTGGTCCCGCGCCATCCCTCGCTTCCTCCGTCGGACCCGCCATCCCCGCCACTCCCGGCGACCTCGCCGTCGTCGCCGGCCACCGCCACTGATCCGGATCTGGTCGGGTGGACCAGATCCACCAGGCCCGCGAACCAAACGCCTCCCCCACGCCTGGATCTCTCTGTTCCGGAACGTCCCCGTCCACTTTTCGCGAGGGTAAAATCTGCTAAGTCCCTGATATATCATCTCATGTGTGCATGTTCGAGTGATAATAACTCCATGTGTACGTCTCCGTTTTGTGCGTGTAATGTATCAAATTGTTCATCATGATGTGCTCTTCACTTTGTTCCATTGTGCCATGCTTGTTTGAGTCCATATTGATGCTCTAATCATCGTTGCAAGAGTGCTATATGATGTTATATGTTGTCTGTTAACAGAACTTGTTGTTTTGTCTTTTTCATTGCATTTTGTGTGTGCATCTTATGAGCTTGATGTCTACATGATTTTTGAGCTACATCATTCCCTCTTTACAGTGGTGCAATCCATGTATTTTTGTGAGTCTTGCAGCGAGTGCATCGAGGTCGTGAAGTAGGGTACTTGCTGTTGCTGTTTTGCTAGACTGATTCTGCTATATCATGATGCTATGTAAACCTGCTGCTACAAGTCATTCTATGAATTATTTGGAGAATCGCCACGTGATGACCAAGGCCACAGGCTGTTGGGGCCCGCGGCGCTCCACACTTGCCTTTTGGCTTCACTGCTAAGCAAAGTCCGAGCGCGCCTTGGGCCCGGGGGCTACTGTCGGCGCTCTGGGAACGGGGGTCCCCAGACTTGCCTGCCTGTGGCGTGGCTCAAGCAGTGGCCCAGTACGGCCCGTCTTCACCAACCCAAGTTCAAGACCCTCGCGAGGGGCCAAGCCTCGTGGGGCGGATGACACAAGGCTTCCTCGGAGGAGCCCTCATCAGGCAGGCTCGCGAGGAGGCGAAGAGATCAAGGTAAGGAGTACCTCGCGAAGTGCTCGTGACGCAAGCCATGACGATCGAGACCAGGCGGGCGTCAGGCGGGCCCCAGCCAGCGCAGTGTCCTCATTTACTCTTTGGTGGAAAGGGGGCAAGCATAGGCGCGGAGTACCGAGGCATCAGGCAAAGGTTTCCATATCAGTGCAACGAGACCAAGACCAGCAGAGCGGCAGGACGGAGATCACCGTGGAGCCCAAGACGGCGTCATCGCCAGTGCCTTTGGCAGTCGAAGACCAACTTTAGTCAAGATAGCTTGTACTAGCTGTCCCCCTCAAAATGGCCGTTGTTGGCTCCCTTCCCGCTCAATATTTGGGAAGAGGACCAGGGCCTCCATAAATAGAGATAGACACCAAAGTAGAAGGCATCGAGATCACACCCAGAGCCAGGAGAGAGCACCGAATCCTTGCCAAGTAGAACATCGCACCAGCTCAAGAACACCCCTGGCGAGGCTGTTCTTCCTAAATACCATTCATCATCAGCCCCAGAGGCAATCCACCACACCACACACTGGATTAGGGTATTACACCACAATGGTGGCCCGAACCAGTATAAACCTCGTGTCCCTTGTGTTATTCATCATGTTAGCTTAGAATCACGGCGAGGTTTTGGGGCGTGGATCGGTAGGGAGTAGATCTTCGTGCACACCCCAGAGTTCAAACCTTAAGGGTTTTGCTGGAACCCAATATCCGACAGCACCATTTTTGTCAGAGGTTCTAGACCAAGGCAAAGATGATGAACATTTTAGAAGGGCATTTCAGGTTCATTGAAAAAGATTTTAGTAAACCCTAATTGGTTTAAGGGGGAGTGTTGGGGGTTCTGTCATCCCCATTTCAAAATCATTTAAATTGTAAATATGATGACATGAGAAACAAGCAAAGGCAACATGGGCTGAGCTAGGGCTATGACAACTCACCCCCACTAAACAAGAATCTCGTCCCAAGATTCAAGACATGAGGTAAGAAGACAGAGGGGACACAAAGCTAACACAATCTTCATGATCCAGGTTGCACTTCATAAGGATGTTGATTCAATCACCATCTTTGTCTTGATGTCTTGCTCTGAGAACACCAATCGACATGACAACGGGAGGAAAAGGAAAACTCTAGACGGATCGATCTTCTCGAAGATCAAACAACTTAGGATCAACTCACGGAGTGAGATATTGAAGCACCTCGCGAGCTGAGACACGAAGCAAACATACAGAGGGATGGAGTGAAGCAGATGATGAAGATTCACTAGGTAGACAACAATTCCACACTTAAGAAGGTGGTGAATGGTTGTCAACATAGTGAGGAGTTGAGTTGCCATGATACCATAACGAGACATCTTAGAGGAGGTGACTCGTAGAGTTATTATCTTAAGTGGCAAAAATAATTACTTTTGATTCAGAGACCATTGAAACCCGTTATACCAGCCTAAGGCAATTCGCCAACAATCGTTTGGCAGGGTGCGAAGGAATGGAATACCCAGACTAGAATGGATGATGTGGATTACCTTGTTCAAGACAACACAAGGGGTGATTTTGCTTATCACCGGAAATGGATGAAACCCCTGGTAGGACCACTTTGAGGATGATCCTAATCAGTAATTACTGAGAAGGGTAGTTGACTGTGTCCTGGACTAGGGGTTACTCACCATGTCGTCCCCCAATCGGTTAGATTGGGCCGAGGACCCCCAGGGCCGCATACTCATGGGCCAGTCCGGACAGGTGCCGCATACAAGGAAGAATCCACAAGACTTGGTGATCAAGACAAGGACTCCTCCCCCACCGGCGTATTCGGCTAGGACTCTTGTAATCCTAGGCCTCTGGTGCATTATATAAATCGGGGCCAGGCTAGTTAATGGAGACATATACAACAACAATCATACCATAGGCTAGCTTCTAGGGTTTAGCCTCTCTGATCTCGTGGTAGATCAACTCTTGTACTACCCATATCATCAATATTAATCAAGCAGGAGTAGGGTTTTACCTCCATCGAGAGGGCCCGAACCTGGGTAAACATTGTGTCCCTTGCCTCCTGTTACCATTGATCCTAAGACGCACAGTTCGGGACCCCCTACCCGAGATCCGCCGGTTTTGACACCGACATTGGTGCTTTCATTGAGAGTTCCGTTGTGTGATCGGCGAAAGGATCAATGGCTCGACTGCAGGTCAACTGCGACGTCGGCTTCTTCGTCACCAGCTCGACTGGTCACCTTGGTTTGACCGAGGACTGCGCCCTACCTCCGATCGTCATGTTCAGATGAAGGCCTTCATCAACACCAACTCCGATCTCTATCAAGATGATGGAGGAGTCATCCATGGAGCTCGGGGGCTCAACGTCAACATTGCCCTCAGGCGACCGTGTTGTTTTTCTGGACAGCAAACTTGTATCTGCCGCCACTGCCTCCTCGAGTGTCGCTTAAACAATTACTTCAGTGGAATTATGCGGAATTAAGTCTACAACAACCCTGCAAAAATTTCGTCGAGTTCCGATGGAGGAATCTCCGGCAATCTCCGATATACCGGAGCCATGTTGAATCTGGACGAGAATCCGAACGAGTTTAGGGCATGGTATGCAGCATCTAGCTCGGATGTCCTTTGGAGGATCCAACCGTTGATTTGCTGCGGAATTCCCATATCTACCACCAGCCAAAAATTCAGCTCGACCCGACCTTCCAAACTTCGGGAAACTTCCGATTAGTGCATCACTTTTTGGATCTGTTTTCTGCGCGAGAACGAATCCGACCCGAATTCATCTTCTTTATGAACGGGATCTCGGACATCCTTTTTGAAGGAAGTTTTCGTATGGGTGTTGTGTTTTATTCTCAAACACATCCCAGTAGTATTAAAAGTATTCTTGGAATACGAACTTCACCGTCGCGCCGGTGTCAAACCAGCCCGACAACATCACTCCACGGTGGCCGACCTGCGTTAGACACGTCGTCGCTTTGTTGAGCCGAGCTCAATTTCTTCGGATCATCATCTCGGCCAGCCGAACAATAGTTCGGCATCGCGAAGGATAAATCGTCACCAACATCGCCGCCCCACGGATTACACGGAGCGGGCGCACCGGCATCGTCGCACGATCACTTCATAAAGCCAGCATTGATCACGTCACAAGCTACGACCTGCATCGGCATGGCCGAACTGTTGCTTCATCGAGCCGGTGTCCATCACGCCGAACTACTTCAACACCTCGGCTGACACATCTCCTCACCGACCTGCTCCGTCTCCTCGCCTGGACTGGGGGCTTCGTCATCCCTTCATCAACTTACCCCAGAGACTCCGGCGTCGTCGGCCAACCAGCTTCATCACCCATCAGGCAATGGGTGTGCGGATCGAGTCCCAATTTTGGGAGTAACCTTTCTTCGAACCTCTACAACAAAAAAACCAGGTGCTATTGATCCCAGCAATTTTTGCTTGTTCGGGTTTATTTTTCCCAAGGAATTATTACTCTGCTTTGTTCCATCATCTATACGCAGGTCTATCAAATGGTGGCCGCATTAATGACGGTTGCATGGTGGTTCGGTCAGTTTTTGTACATAGTCCGGCGAACGCCGCATCCGGAACTCGAACCGACCTGTGAATTCAGGCCTTGCCATGCCTTTACCGCATCACGCCGCCGCCCTGCATCCACATTGACTTCGGCGCCAGGCCATATTTCTTTCATTACTCACTTTGCATAAATTATTTGTTATGCAACAATTTTTTTATTATTATTACTATTATCTCCGGTTTGCACTATTTTTTGGCACTGGAAAATGATCCAGCCGGACTATATCCTTTGGCGTCACCTGGGCTGGACGGGGGGCTTCGTCAACACTTCATTACCCCATGTCGGGGACTTCGGCATCACCCTGCCGTCCTGTATTGACCGTGCTATGTCACCACTTCGGAGTGCCGAGCTCTTTGCTCCGCCACCTCGGGACCGGCTCGGGGATGGTACCTTGTCCCGCGTCAAGCTCCGACCGCGTCATCAATACCGAACACATTAACCAGCTAAGTTGCCTTCATGCTCAAAGTTTTAAATTTTTAACTTGTGTTCGGCTCGACCAAGCATTACACTTTTTTGTAAAAAAGTTGCTTGAATTTTTTTTTCTTGTCCGAACTTTGTTTGCACATACTTGACGCGCTAACCGCGCTCATTATACCTGGGGGCTTCTTTAACAGAAGCTTATTAATACGGGCTTTATGCCCAACACATGTGTCACACTTCCGCATGTACCTTTTATTCACCATTATATGCATCGATATGACTTAAGTTTTGGCCAAGCTGGGTTGCCTGGCTCCTATGCTTACCCCTACGTTCCCGATTGTTCGGCTAGGTGGTAAAGGGAGCACCTCTGCGATTGTTACTGCCGGGTCAGCCGGATGTGTACCTCAGAATGGGTGAAGCCGAAAGCTAGCGTTCTAAAGGGAATACTCGGTCGGTGAACGAAAAGATGATTTCTTACCTATTTATTTACCTGCCCCAGATGTTTTTCTGCTCTTTTCGCAGTCCGAACATGCACTTTAGGGCATGCCTCCCAGGGAAAGGAACCCCTAACGGAACTATTCTTCCTGGAAGATGTTTCTCACTAACCCTGTAATATAAAATAACTAGTTGGGCACTTGTCTGATAAAGCACTAATGACCCCTACGCCTGGTCTCCACGCATGCCCCGGTTTTTATAACCGCGAGGGTATTCAGACACACTCCGGACTATTGGGTCCAGAGGTTGAAGCGAAAAGGTACGCTACGAAAAACGATCTACAATCCGGCTAGAAGGCATTCTACATGTCACCTTACATTATATAGTCAACTTTTACCTAAGTCACTTGGGGGCTCTTATGTTTATTTGACCCGTTTTATAATAAGTGTTTTTCTTCTTAGTCGTTGTAGAGTTTCTATTGTTAAAGCACGGCAGAAGCACTTTTTTTTCTAAAGTCCAATTTTCGATTGGCACCGAACACTTGATCTAGTTCGGACATTAACCTTTCCAATAAGTTTTTCGGCTTTTCGAGCCCATGGCACTTTTAAACTATTTGTGTGTTTTCAGCACAAGTCTCGCAGTGCAACGCGGACACCTTTAGAGATTCAGCAAAAACATTCTCGGATATTGCTATATATGCATCGGTTTCAAATTTTGTCTTCAGTCAATAGTTGAGTTGCCCGGCTCCTGCGCTTGCCTCCTATGTTCCGCTTTGTTTGGCTAGGTGTGCAAAAGGAGAACCACTGTGATTGTGCTTCCAGCACACATGGTTAAGCACCTCAGTGGAGAAAGCCGAAAACTGACTGACACAATAAGGGTAAACTGGTCGGCAATTCGATGACGGCGTTAAACGACGGGCCATTCATAACATTGGCCGAAGTGTTTACGGCTTGACCTCGACTATCACCGAACACTACCGGGGGCTATTAACTGGCCTCCCAAACTAAATCCTCGATATTTTGCTCTTACATTGGAGCTGACGTTTCATGATCATGCTTAGCATGACAACCCAAAGAAAGGAACCGATAGTGGGACTATTTTCTTTGGAAGACATTTCTTCTGTTCAACAGTAGTATAACATGTCTCTCCGCGTACCTTTGTTTATAAAACCGTATGGCCAGATTGCCTTGTTTGTTGTAAATCTTTGCCCTCATAAAGGCTTTATAAAGTAGGACAAACACTCCTCGGCTATTGGCCGAGGAGGTGGACGCCGATGGTCGGTCAAAAAAGTTTTGTACAATGCGGATCCAAGCATTAATGACGTAAAGTACTTGGATACATAGAGTCATTACACATAATTTGTGATTTTACTATGGATATCGATCCTTAATCGGCCTCCCGTGCCCGTATTAAGGCTTGGGGGCTACTGGGCTTCGGGCTTATTATTTACAAATATTAAAGGCGCACATCGATCCCCTGATCTGGTGTTGCCACCCGACCAGTGTCTCGGGGGCTACTGCATTACCTATTCTATGTAGAAAATTTTAAGTGCAATACAGTTTCCGAGGAGATTTTGATCCTCAGGTTAGTCGGCCGCATCCAACCTGAGTCTCGAGGACTGAGCACGCCGCTTTTTGTGTCTCGAAGTATTCTGTTGAGCTAGGACTTGATCCTCAGGACGATTTTGCAAATCAACCTGAGTCTCAGCAGTTACTGGGATCAGCGGTCTTATGTCATCCTTCAGGTGCATCTCGGGTTTTAGACCGATACACACCTTGAGGGCTACTGGCTTATCTCGTCAGAGAATAAATTGCATCAATAAAAATTATTGACAAAAATCGGCCCACATTCGGGGTGGTGCACCACCTCAGAAGCAGTCCGGCGTAAAGCTCGGGCGCTAGTGGCTGGCTCCATTGAGGGCACTTCCGGCATTAAGCTCGGCTAAACTCCTTCAAACTTCTTTGAACCAAGGTGATTTATGACACCTAGGATACAGTTCGGCGTTGGAGCTCGGATACATAGTCTGGCGTTGGAGCTCGGATACCGTCCGGCGTTGGAGCTCGGATACATAGTCCGACGTTAGAGCTGGGGAGCAGTCCGGCATTGGTGCTCGGCTGCAAAAGATATCTCGAATGCAGCCGGCGTTGGAGCTCAGATGCAAGAGGACGTTGCCGCCCGAGAACAATTTCAAACCCGAGGTGTGGCATAAAAATAACAAGGCATTGTTAAAGGCCGGAAACTTAAAGGGGCTCCTCGGATACCCGACGTGTAAACTCGTCGAATGCATTTCGGCGATCCTCAAGATCGAAGATGAGAAGATTTGTTGAACAAGTTTTCAAGACCGACGACCGAAGATGAAGAACAGTTTGGAAGAATCGAGGAGCGTCCCCAACTTGAACACCGGTTCATGGGGCTACTGACGGTGTCCTGGACTAGGGGGTACTCACCATGTCGTCCCCCAATCGGTTAGATTGGGCCGAGGACCCCCAGGGCCGCATACTCATGGGCCAGTCTGGACAGGTGCCACATACAAGGAAGAATCCACAAGACTTGGCGATCAATACAAGGACTCCTCCCCCACCGGCGTATTCGGCTAGAACTCTTGTAATCCTAGGCCTCTGGTGCATTATATAAACCGGGGCCAGGCTAGTTGATGGAGACATATACAACAACAATCATACCATAGGCTAGCTTCTAGGGTTTAGCCTCTCTGATCTCGTGGTAGATCAACTCTTGTACTACCCATATCATCAATATTAATCAAGCAGGAGTAGGGTTTTACCTCCATCGAGAGGGCCCGAACCTGGGTAAACATTGTGTCCCTTGCCTCCTGTTACCATTGATCCTAAGACGCACAGTTCGGGACCCCCTACCCGAGATCCGCCGGTTTTGACACCGACAGTAGTCCATAGTACGATGGCACAATGGCGGTGCAAGCTGGGAACAAACTGCAAATGCTCAGAATGATTCTAGTAACTGGGGAGAAGCTCAACAAACGAGAGTGATTCCACTGTTGAAAAGTTATAGCATAACCAAGGAAACTGAGAGCAATCCCAGTTAGTGCCGATGATAACACCTAGTGCTTGTGTGTGCTCTCAAGAACTTGAGCATTTCCATATTCATCAAGGTTTTACCAATATCCGTGTCAAGGATCCTGGCAACACAACACACTACCATGATGAATACCAGTGGAGGATGCAGATGCAAAGGAAGATAACACTTTCTCAGATTTCACCTTAGCGGGGCCAAGGGGACATAATCTGGATGATCGACCAAGAGAAATTTAGCACTCCGCTTCTAGTGTTCTCCTTGATGTGCTAGCGTAACCCATGTATTGATATGGTTTGATATCTAGAACATCAAGTAAAAGGTCAGACTTCGGGAGCTCAAAAATCCATAAGGAACAACTACTGGAGATAAATCCTACGAAATCCTTATGGGGAGGTGTCCAACTTTCTCAATCAGGATACTACAGTAATAGGCCTTCCGGCTGGGTGTGTTGGCCACGACATCCACTTTACCGGGTTACAGAGAGACCGATACTATAGTTCTTGGGAAAATGTTCCAACCATCATAACTGCCTTAGATTCAGATCTGGTTGGTGTCAGGATTTCCAAACTCATCAAGTCTAGAAACAAAAATTAATGTTTGCAACACAAATCGATGAGATGACATTGCAAGATTCTCGGGAAATGGACTATGGTAGTAAGCTCCAAAACATGAGCTGGTTCTGCTACAAACATGTGAACACATTGTCCCAGACAAGCATGGCCATGTAGTAGTCTTATAATAAAACACTACCGAGTTCAGGTGGGGAACCATCATCGAGGATATCATACTCCTTGCATAAGGCATGCTCTTAAGAAGGAACTTCTTCTCCTTGGACAAGTCAATCAGTGGCTTGGTGTGCTAGCGAACACATATAGAATGGAGGCGTCCAACCTATCAAACCATAGAGCACGTCGCACATGTGTGACTAACTTGGGATGATTTCAATGAAGCAACATTGACTTTCTCGAATTCACGGCGGCAACTTGCATCAAATGCACATGAATTAAAGGAAGTCACTTATTTCATCCGAACATATGCTTCATGCATGGGACATGAAGATAATGCTTATATAAGTTTCCAATACTAGCTTAATGTTCAACAAGATTATGGAGAAGATAAGTATGTTGTCGATGGGCTCAACAACAATTCATCCAAGTTTCCATATAAATGGAATTCCACAATTATGTGAACACGGTGATAGCATTGGTCAGACCAAAAGATATAATGGAGTATGCTCGAGGAGAAACCATGAGTAAGACAATATTACGAACATCATTGGTTCTGATTTGATTTGAGATTAGCCCGCACTCAAATCAAAGTTTTGATAAGATAATAGGTCCAACAACTGATCACAGGAACCAATCAAGGAAGGTATCATCTTTCTTCAACATACATACCTACAAGATACCCCTTAAAATGAGATAAATCGAACAAGCTTTTATCTTCCAACTCTCCAAGTTGTTGTTTAGCTTATCCAACTAGCTCAGGGTATCCGACACAGATTCTTGGAGAAAGGGTGGTTCATAGAGAAACTAACTTGAGCTCGAACCCAACATAGCGGTCAAGTGTCAACCTGGTAATACTTATGAAAATATATTTGGAAAATCATGAACCATCGACATGTTACTAAGCTCGAGAACAATCTTGCTTTTCAGGGCCAGACGATATGATCAAAAGAACGAGGTATCAATACAATCCCAACTCATTGATCGAAGAGTGCACCTGGAAGTAGGGACTAGGTAGCACGATCAATCTTAGGGTGATGAGTCAATAATCAACATGCTAAGAATGAGATTAATGTCCATTTAACTACCAAGCAACAGAGTTGCTAGGAGTATAGATTTCACACATCACGGTTCACTTGTCGGCACTCCGGTTGCAACAACACGGGAACCAAGGAATGAACAACGATGGCGAGAAATATCACTGGATCAAGAGTTCATAGAATGGTGTGCAACTCCTATGATATTCTTGATATAAAAGATGGTAATACTCCAAGGTAGAACAAACCAGAAGCTGGATTAGCATTTTGATCTATGGAATACAACTGATTTGACCCAATGTTCGATATGGATGAGGTACTGGAGTTTGTTTCTCCTAGTCATTCTGGAACATAATGGCTTGACGGCTCATAGGAGTGGTTGGCATTGATGAACACGAATGCACGAGAACTCCTAACTATCAACTGATAGGCGGAGATCAGAATACAACTAAGGAGGGACAACTCAAAGGAACATATCATTTTCTGAGTTGTGGATGCATAGATTAGTATGTCGAACAAAGCTCAACATATTTCTTCCGGATTACCCATGCAGAAAGGTAGAACTTGAAGAGTCACAACATAGAATCGAGAACTCCTCAAGAGCACTCTGGTTGTGATCTTTCGATCAGCGAGGAACTTCTGCCATAAGTAGTTCATGGTATTTGGAAGAAGGATATACCACGAACCTGAGGACTATCACAAAGGTTACTATTAACCTAAAGGAACTAACAAACACTATCAACATGAAGTAAGTAGGGTGAATCTCGGGTTCAAAACCCAGGAGTAGACTACCTACTAACTAAATTGCATCACGGGATGCTTTCGAGAATGATGGCCAGAATCATCACACTGGGACACAATACATGGCTAGATTACTAGGTGATACTCTAGAAACCTAGGGTCATAATAATAGCTCCAACATAAATGTCGAGGCAGTACCTCAACACACTAGTTAGTGTGGTTGATCTGGCACAAAGGAACTTTGGAATGGTAAGAAGGGATTTGCAAATGCATTGGACTGTTTAGAGACCTGGAATGACTCGGACAACATAACGGTTGTAAATGCTCAAAAAGGTCTGAGACATCTTGTAAAGTGGTGGCATAACCACTCAAAAGCACAATATCAAAGTTCCGAGACCAACTATGAACAAATGGAAGTAGTAGAAATTGAACTGGGGCTTAAATCCAACTATCTTATAAGTCTATGGATTAGTAACACGTGATCTTGATAGAGAGAACGGAAAGCCTAGTTCCTTAACCCCGTAGGAAGGTAGCATGACTCGGATCAGAAGGGCATGAGGTTTAAGAAGTAAAAGGAGCCTTACATTCCCATCCACAATCAATTCCTTTATATAACTAAAGAATTTCTAGACTCAACTTCGACCAGTTTTGCTCGGTAATCCTACAGGCAGTCAGGCTCTGATACCAAAGCTGTCAAGACCCCGATCCTATGCCACACCGATCTAGCATGTAACACCTCATATCACTTTGCGGCCTCACACATGGTATTCCCACGGGTGTCCCCTTACTAGGCCCGGGACTGTTTGTGCTTTTGGCTAACATATATGATAGTGTCGCTAGCATCCATATGACAAAGAACCCGGGCTGACATGGCTAGTCGTGAACCCAAAGTGGCACTAACTTACAGGGACATGCATACATGACCCAGCAACGAACATGTTGATCAACAACGAATGAATCCCAAGTCGTAGCAAGCTACAAGGACTTAAAGGATTATCGCGTGACATTTCCCCAAAGGGACAGACATAGGAACGAAGAAGGACACATGCCAGCCAGCCTAAGTGTTTCGGAGCAGTAGCAAGCTACCATGGCTCAGTGGAAGCACCAGGAGACATTTCCCAGTAAGAGAGGCTACCAAGGATAAACAACTAGATAGTCAGATCCCACACATACCAAACATTTAAATAACATACACACAATATGCTCGATATGTGCAAATACAACATGGCATGACAACATGACTCTACAACTCAAGTATTTTATTCAATAGGCTCTGAGGAGCGAGATATTACAAACATGGGTCTCATGACCCAACATTTAGAGCATACAAGTCAAAGCACATGCGGAAGCTTAACATGTCTGAGTACACACATCTACAAATGAAAAAGGCTGAGAAGCCTAACTAACTACCAGATCCTACCGAGGGCACAAGATCGTAGCTGAGGTAACAAGCTAAATGTCGAAGTCCACATGGAATTACTAGCGAGACTAAAGTCTCTCTGCAAAAACATAAATTAAGCAAACGTGAGTACACATGTACCCAGCAAGACTTACATCAGAACAAACTACATATGCATCATTATCAACAAAGGGATGGTGGGGTTTAACTGCAGCAGGCCAGCTTCGACTCAGTGGCTAACCTGAACTATGACTGCAAGTAACTCTTTTGAGGTGACGCACACGAGTCAACATATTCACCATATCAATACACCACTATGGATCCGCTCCCGTCTTCCTACGAGAACGCCATACATAGCACTCATGCTTATCTTGCGTATTTTAGAGTATCCACTTTCACTTGTCTATGAACTGTATAGGAAACCCATAGGTCCTTTACCGCAGATGCGGCTATTCGAATAGGTCATTCATAACCCTGCAGGGGTGTACTTCTTCATACATGTTTCCACCACTTACCGTCTGCACAGGACATGTGCTCGGCAGAGTTCAAGCGAAGCCGACGTGGGTTTAGACCACGACCTACCTAAACACTCAAGTCTCTAGTCCAGGTTTATCGCCTATCCAGGTTCCATCCGCAGGGAGTCCGGCGGAGGTTTCCACATACGGCCCCGAACGATGTGTGCAGGGTTCCATTGGTCAGTGTATAAACTAACTATCCGGGTTAATTATCACTAACCTAAAACTAACTAAAGATTAACAGGGCGGGCCCATGCGTCGGTGACCCTAGGGGGTCAAACCCCAGGTCAAACGTGTCAACCTCGCCGGATTTGGTCCACGGCTCGTCGCCGGCGATGCCAGAGACGGTGGAGGTGCTGGGAATCGCAGCTCAAGCGACCAAATGAGCGGCGGAGAGGCTCTACGTGGAGCTGGCGATCGCGCGCATCTAACGGGGCAAGCCGGAGCAGCTGCGGTGGACCAAGATCGTCGGAAGCGAGCTCGCGGCGGCAGCCGGAGTTCGGCCAACTGAGGTTTGCACATTGCAGGGCATGTCAGGAGCCGTGGATGGTCGTGATCGACTTGCGGAAGTGCAGCCAGTGTAGCGGTAGGCTCGGACGCGTGCTTGCACGGCCGTAGTCACGGTGGCGACATGACCGGCGGCGAGGAGCTGTCGGCTCCAGTGGCCACGGTGGCTAGAAGGCGCGGACGAGCACAGGGAGAGAGGGGAAAGGGGCAGGGGCACACGACGAACCTAGCAGAGGCAACGGCGAGGCCAGGGAGGGGTTGGAGCTCGTGAATCCCCGGTTAGTTCACCAGCGGTCAAAGGTTTAAGATGAGGTCGGGGATGATGCTGTAGGGCTTCCGGCGGGGCATGGCTCGGTGGGGAGGAAGAGGGGGTCGAGGCGGAGCTTCTAAGCGCTTCGGTGAGGCGAGGTAGTGGCTGTGGCCACGGCAACAGCGAGCGGCAGCGACGACGGCGCTCGGGGCATGAGAGGAAAGAGAGCAAAGGAGGGGGGAAGCTCAGGGAGAGTGAGAGAGGGAGGTCGAGGGGGCTGTGTGGCGTCACCTGAAGAGGCCAGGGCGAAGCGGCAAGCAGGAGGTACCCGAGCGTGCGACGGCGTGCGTCGACCATGGATTGTCCTCCTGACAAGGAGGAAGACGATGGGGGAGGGGGCAGGTGGGCTGGGCCGGCCACTTGGGCCGCCATGTGACTGCACAGGTGAGTTGGCCCAGGTAAGTTTTTGTTCTTTCCATTTATTTATCTTTTCTATTATTCTGTAACTTGATGGCTTTATTAAAAATACTTAGACACTTCCAAAAATCATGAAACTACTCATGCTCACTATTGGGAATATATCCTACAGTAAACATTTCAGCTTATGATTATTTGGGCATTTAAAATATTTTATAGCATTTAAATGCCCAAATGCAAATACTATATGATTTAGTTCACTGAACCTATGATGTCCTAGAAAAGTGTCCACCATTTTTTCCAGAGGTTCTAGACCAAGGCAAAGATGATGAACATTTTAGAAGGGCATTTCAGGTTCATTGAAAAATATTTTAGTAAACCCTAATTGGTTTAAGGGGGTTGATGGGGGTTCTTTCATCCTCATTTCAAATTCATTTAAATTGTAAACATGACAACATGAGAAACAAGCAAAGGTAACAGGGGCTGAGCTAGGGCTGTGACAGCAGCGCACACATCTCTCTCCCGCCATTGTTCCATCTTCACAAGCTCTCTCTACATGTTTCATTCACACATTGGGATGTGGTCAAAATGTTGCTTTAGAATGGATTATCCAGAGTTATGTTAGTTTTGTTGCGTGTGCATCCGGATTATGTGACTTTGAGCATATTGATTCGGATGTCCTACATATTAATAACTATGAAATGCCTTTAGATTTTCATTTGATTCGGATTATGTGAGTTTGAGCATATTGTGAAGTATTATAGACCTGATATACATCTTGGAATTCAACAATGATTCTAAATATTGAATTGCATAAACCATTACATTCGAAGTCAGTAGCTTAATATATTTATTTCATGATTACAACAAATTATTCATTCCACTACAAACTAAGAAAACAAAAGTGTACTCCCTCCGTTTTTATTTAAGTCCACGTATTAGCATTGGTCAAAGTCAAGTTTTGTAAACTCTCACAAAGTTTATAACAAAAAATATTAACATATACAATAACAACTAAATACCATTAGATTCATTATTGAATGTACTTTCACATCATAGATATTTTTATGGTAAATGTTTATATTTTTCTATAAACTTGGTCAAACTTTAGGAAGTTTGACTTTGGTCAAACCTAATATGCAGAGTTAATAAAAAGGAGGGAGTACTAGTAGTTACTAGTACTACTCGCTAGTTGCTTAGCCCAATCACCCAACACGACAGACGGGGAGTTCAGTGTTATAGAATTTTCTGGTCGGCGGGAAAATCTCCCGTGACCCTGATTCGAGCAGGGCGAAGTTACCATCATACCCTTCATAACAGGCCTACGAATGCTGGTGGGTAGGGGACTGTTTTGGTAACTTCGGGTTCACCCTACCCAGCCAACCCACCCCGGCACCCAGAGTAGTACACCTGAATACTCCCCATTTTCTATCCCCACAGAAAAATAGACTTCTCCACGGCACTGCAGCCTTCGCGCTTCTCCCCTTCTTCATCGGCGCACTCATCCACCACAACGCATCTGCCTCATCGACGACATTGTACGCTGTACTGGAGCCGGTCCACCATCATTGTCGTACACGGAGCCTCTTCCCTGGCACCGTATTCCACGGTCTCGGATCTGCTTCCCGGAAGCCAATGCCAAGCGCAGAAGCACCACCATCATGGACAATGAACTGACTCCCGTTGCCAACCATGATGCACAGACGCCGCCGTGACCATCGTACTCCTCCTCGATTGGTAATGTGTATACTAAATCTCTTAGCAATACATGTGTAGTTCCAATTTTGTTCATACCTACCCTTCAAATTTCCTAGTTGATATTGTTCTGGTAAAAGTAATTGGTTATAGCTTGCATTGTCCAACAGAATATCACATTGTAATTGTGTGTGGCTCCTGTATTGCGGTGTGCTTGGGTAGGTTCTTCATGTGCAACCAGTAGTGTGGAAAATGATGGAAAGTTTTTTAGAACTAGCTACCAAAAAATATAAATCCCTAGCTACTAAAAACATCGGAAAAATAACAAATTGAGGATTTAACTCAATATCAAAACAGAGTTATAAGTAATTTTATTACAGTAGTAGGCCTCATTTCAGAGTTCGGCATAGGGCCCCAGATTTTGACTGCCTGGCCCTGTCAAGGGACAACAGGGAGTTGCGTTCTTTATATGCTCTGGTTCATCATGTGTAGCCAACCAACTTTTTATTATTCAAAATCTGCTTGCTCTTCTTTAGCATGCTCTTCTTCCCTTCTTCTTTTGTAAGTACTCTCTCCGTACCTAAATATAAGTCTTTGTAGACATTCCTCCATGGACTACATACAGGGTAAAATGAGTGAATCTACACTCTAAAATGTATCTATATACATCCGTATGTGATCCATAGTGGAATCTCTACAAAGAGTTGTATTTAGGAATAGAGGGGGTATAATAGTTGTACAGTATGTTCTTTGTAGTGAAGAGGAGCAGGGACAATTGCAGTGTACAGGTCTATTCGGTCGCTTGTCATGGATACTTTAACATCTTCATGTTGGTCTTCATGTCGATTGTCATGATGCTTTCAACTCCTCGTATTCAGTAGTATGTGTCGCCATTGAGAGTTAGACTGATAGTAACAGTACTGCACCTTCAGTTGTAGAGAGCTAGTATCCGAAGCCTTTCTAGCCATACCGGCAATACTAGCACATATTTTCTAGCAAGTTCCAATTTCCTAATTTTACTCCTGATGCTTAGGCTTTTCCCATTATATCTACACTATGATATGCGTAGGTGCTTTGTGTCCTACTAGCAGTTGTCCACCCTTTAAAGCTAAATAACACCAATCATAATTCCAAAGGTTAGTTGTTCCAATATGAATGTGACATGATATTCATATTAGTTAATAGACATATATTTAATTGGTCAGCTAATGCTCCCGCTTGAGTTTCCAAATGCATGTGGCAACATAGAGAGAGACAGCATGGAATTGCATTTCTTTGGATGCTCTGATTCATCATGGGTGGGCAACCAACATTGTATAGAAAGAAATGGAATCTCCATAATATGCTTCCTCTTGTATTCTTTAACATGTTCCTACTCTAATCTTCTTTAATAAGTACAGTATGTTCCTCGTCAAGAAGGCAAGCAGGGACATCGGCAGTCGACATGTCTATTTGGCCGCTTCTGCAAGTTGCTTTCAGCAATTCGAGTTGGTCTGCCATAATGTCCAGGAAATGATGGGAGTTGTGCGGCCTTTTAGAGACTAGACTGATAGTAACTGTATTGCGCCTTTAGGTGAAAAGATCTAGCCTGGACGGTGATCGATAGGCTTTTGATTAGTAGCAGCAATGCAACCCCATATTTTCCAGCCAGTTCCACTTCCCGGATTTATTTAGGATGCTTATGGTGTCCCCCTTTTATCGACACTACAATCTATGTAGTGTCTTTGTGTCGTAATAGTAGCACTCCATCCTTCAAGTGAAACTACATGCCAATCATATTTCCAAAGCTTACATTTAGTTGGTCAGCTAATGTTACTACATGAGTTTTGAAATGCATGTGCGCATATAGAGACATGTTGGACTACTATTTCTCTGTGCACTCTCGTTGTCATGGTTTCACAATAAACTTTCAATACAGTATAGTCTGAACCTATTATCTGCCAACTGTCCTTAATTTTGGAGCTCCCAACGGGGATCCTGTTTTGTGTGTAGTTGTGCTAGATTATATTATTGTACACACCACATTACAGCACACACGGGCTCTCTCATCCAAATCCAGTGATGGCGCACAAGGGTTTACAAGGATCCCCTATTATATTAGAATATCCTCTAAACTACAAAGATAATCTCACTACTATTTATGTTGTCATGCTTCTTAGATATTGAACAAAATCGCAATGAATATGAGAATCGCACATCAGAAGAGTATCACGGAATAGTGCAATGACTAACAAACATGGCATCAAGACATCGAGTTCCATTCTAGATGGAATGAAGCCC
Source organism: Triticum dicoccoides (assembly GCF_002162155.2). Classification (NCBI taxonomy): domain Eukaryota; kingdom Viridiplantae; phylum Streptophyta; class Magnoliopsida; order Poales; family Poaceae; genus Triticum; species Triticum dicoccoides. The sequence continues at coordinate 296,219,958 of NC_041385.1, forward strand.
ACAGGCTCCGCACCTACAGATTCATGTTCAGAATATGATCCTAATGACTATTTTGAGCTCAAGGAGTCAAAGGGATATGGCCTATCAGGTTCACCCTACAAGGTGCATGTTCTAATTTGGCAAGGTTTTATTGGTTGCACGTAACTTGCGTAAGCTATCTTGCGTTCTTCTGCTTCTTTGCACCGCAATCTGCTTAGTTTACTCATCATATATGTGAAGTTGTCATGCCCACCCATTAAATACGCATTCCAATTATCATCATACCATGTTTTTTCATTCAAATGTTGTTCTTGTGTATCAGACATCCAAAAGGAAGAGAGTGATTGCAGAACCTGAAGGAGTAGTAGCAAAGTCCTTGAAAAAGGTGGTGGTACCGCAGAAATCAGACAGCACCCCACTTATATTGGCGATAGAACCAGCGCCACAAAACCTAAGATGTCGCTGCTTTGCTCTTGTTAGTACATGTTGTCTTGTATCGCAGTACTTATATCCATACCTGGTTGATTATGTGACATCAGTGTGCATGATAACCTGCATATCCATTGTTCTCTCCTAATTATCAAACCTATCTTAATGCTTACATTAATGTAGAATAAACCCAATGCTTATGAAGAAGTTTAGCTCTACATTTTTCTCGTAAGTATCTGTTGTCCTTTATCACTGTACTTATATTGTCAGCTATTTGTTCATGTACCATCACTTTGCAACTTATTTTCCCTTGGTATCCATTTTCTACACATCAGATCTATGTTTACTCTTACCCAAATGTTGAATAAAACCAATGCCACTGAAGATGTTTAGCTTCGCATTACTCTTGTCAGTACCATTTGGCTGTATGTTGTACCTACATTTATAGCTAGTTGATTATGTAGAATCACTCTGCATCTTTTCTTAAATAATCTCCATTTGTTCCTATATTATTACCTCTATATTTAATCTTAACAAAATGAAGAATAAAGGCAATGCTTATGAAGAAGACTTTGTGGTAAACTTCTTGAATTTCCCTCCCATCAACAGGAAAAAGGGCTTCATAGAGCCGGTCTTCATTACTAACGTAAGTTTGTCCTTCCCAAGCCTTCAAACTTTGTTGTGTATATTTGGATAGCAGTGCCTGCAACTTCTATTTATTTTCATCGCTTGCATCAAATAGCATGTTTAAAGTTTATTATGAGGAAGTTCACAAACATAAGTTGCTCCTTCTCTATTTCAGTTTCTTGTTGTACAACCTACTTCCTTATTCATACCATGTAAATTAAACTAAATTTAGCAACCGATCTTCCATAGCACTTCATGTATGCTTGTGTTGTTGATCTGTAATCCAGTGGTGTGGTCAAACTACCAACTCCAAGACAATGTCATATTCTGCTATGTCTTAACTATGAACAATGCATATTATGTTCATGTTATTTAAATTGTGTCTCTTTATTTGACAATCTAAAATTGGATAAATTGACAGTACACTCGCCATCGATGCTTATAAATTCTTTAGCATTGCATGTATGCTTGTGTTCTTCATCTGTAATCCAGTGGTGTGGTGAAGCTGGCCACTCCTGCACAATGTAATTTCCTGCCATGTCTTAACTGTGAACAATTTTTATTCTATTTTAATCCAGGTGTCTTTATTTTTCACTAAGAAATGGGATGAATTGACAACACTATTGCTTATATGTGCAAAGCATGTTATTTGTCTGTTTTTTTCTATTTCAAGGTGATATCGGTGATTCGAAGAACTACCATTGATGCTATGCAATTAGAGTTGGATATAAGCATCATACAAGTGCAGTCATTAGCTTGCTTAGCTCTTGCGCTGCAGCTCCCAAGCAGGGCTAACCTTTTTAGAACTGTGTTGAAGTGTTGGCGGCTCTGTATATTGTTTTAGGCGGTGTGTTTATTCTCACTGGTGGTGTCCTTTGATGCCCAGTGTATGTAACAAGTTGCGAATTATTATCGCTGGTGGGGAACTTTTATGACAAGTGCGTGTAATATGCAGTAATTTCTTTGTTGTATAGCCTAGGTATATTCTTCGTCATCATGCTGTAATTTAATTTTTGTATATATTCCGTCGTCGCTTCCTCAAAAGGCCATAAACTTTGAAGGAGCGCAACGGGCCTAAATGTTCGGTTTATTATATCAAAAAATTATGGTATTAAAACTGGCCGGCCTGCCAATTGTGAATGGGCCGAAAAGTGGGCCTGCAATCATGTCCAGCTAATAGCACGCCTAGATGTGTAAACTCACCAACCATTAGTTTCGGGCCTTTAACTAGCCAAGTAAACCAGTTGCCTAAATTGGGCCAAAAAATAGTATAGGCTTTAAATAGTCCGAAAAGTAGATTGGGCCTAAACAGTGTCGGATCCCCATGATTGGCCCAGCCACAAAACGGGCCGTTAGTAGGCGAAAATATGTGTCGGGCCACAGCTGACCCAATAACATTATGGGTCGTAAACACGCCGGTTGCAAAGCGGGCCATCATTAGGCCTAGTTATCTCACGGGCCTTTAATGGGCCAATAATCAGGTTCGGCTGAAATGTATCAAGAAGACTACGGGCCTTTAATGGGCCTATAGTAAGGTTGGGCTAAAATGTATCCACGAGGACTACGGGCCTTTAATAGGATGATGTAATATCGGGTCGAACTATTACATGGGCCTTTAAGAGGCCGTACTTAAAATGGTCCCAATGGGGGCGAAAGCACCATGCCTATTAATGGGCCAGATTAAATATGGGCCGTAATTTGGCCCAAAATATGTTAGGCAGTTAACATGCCGAATCCGATATGGGCCGTCATTTTTCCCAAAACATGACAGACTATTAACGGGCCAGATCTGATGTGGGTTGTCATTTGGCCCAAAACATGACAAACATCATAACGGGCCGGATCTTATGTCGTCCGTAATTTGGCCCAAACAGTGGCACGCTGTTAATGGGTCGGCCTAGTGGAGTATGACAAAATCTTGTGGGCCCTTGGTTGGGCCCTTTTTATCTTAAATGTGCTACTGTTGGATGGACGGCATCTATCTCAACACTGAGCTGACACGTGGATACTTTGGCGAATCAGAATTCTACACGTGGAAAATAACCATTGGTCCAGGCAATTAATGGGATATCAGATCCAAACCGGAACCCGATAGCTTAACGGCGACCCGTTATGGTGGATGCCACATGTCAGTTACCCTTGACGAAAGCACTTCCATGACACGTCATTTATCGTCATGGAAGTGAACACTTCCGTGATGATAATTTTGGTATTGTCATGGAACACTTCTACGACAACACATGTATGACTATCTTGATTCTGTCATAAAATCATCATGGATGTACATGCATGACAGAAAACGTGACCTACTGTGACAAACACGTATCATCACGGAAGTGTATTTTTTAGTAGTGATCTAAGGCCATTCAATAACAAATATTGAGTATAAAACGGTATCAAGCTATTTCACCTAACAGATTGGCTACTAGACCAATGCAATCTACTTCACAATATATACATGGTCCTAATATATGGCAGGATATTTTAGCAACTAATCGGGTGTGGCATGCCATCTTAGCAAAGAAGATTGAGTGCAGACCAGTGCAAGGAAGCTTCTTAAGCAGAGCATATTGACTGTAAACTATTTCGACAAGCAGTGAGATTAACAACGTCTATCAGCAAACATTCAGTACTACTCCGACATGCACAGGGCCTTAGTATAGAATGTGTGTACCATTGGAGAAGATGACTCACGTGCATCTCCACAAGAACTTTGCCAGCGATGGTGGCATGGCTGGAGGATGGCAGTCTACGAGGGCATACTGTGGGAGCAACAGGATTGCCGTGCGTCCCCTCAATGAGCCGCAGCACTGACGTATCGGCGCGGCGGGAGGGCGGCTTTGGTGGAGCAAATGGAGTCGAGGGAACCGGGGGAGGGGGTTTGGGGAATATTATTGGCTAGTTGGCCGAAGGGCAGATGAATTTGGGATTTGGGGGGGGGGATTTTTTGGGGGCATTTCCGCACGGTGGGCGGGGGAGTTTGGCACATGGTTGGTTTCTCCAAATGCGGTCCCATGTGTCAGTGAAGAGGCAAGCCGAAGCGCGTTTCGCTTGGGTGAGCGGTGTGCAGGACCGACTATGTGAGGGGTGCAATGCGACCATGACAGGCGTGTTGTGAGTGTACCGCCTTTTCCCTTTTAAACTTTGTGCTTCGCGCGATCCATTGATACTACTAGTATCCAGTAAACCCGACTAAAATGGCGCTACCGGGTCTTTTCCCACGCGATATGCTGGGAGGTTGGCTTAGTTGGTTTTTTGGACTTTTTTAGGGCATGGCTTAGTTGGTTTGATAGACAAAGCGAGATAAAGATGTGAAATGTGTGAATGTGTAGTGGGTGTACTATTGGAGCGCCTAAGATAAATTGTGTATGTAAACCCTATGTGTTTATTTACCTCGCATGTTAGCTTTGTCTCGGGTCAAACCTTCTAAACTTAGACCAAGTTTATACACACAAAAACAATGACAACCACAATACCAAGTAAACATGATTAGAATCAGCATTGGATATATTTTCATACAATATATCTTACTATTATTGTGAAAGTTCATATACAGCGGACAAGATTCATGCAAACACGGAAGATTTTCGTTACATTTCCAACTTATATAGGATAGAAAAACAAAAGAAACCCGACCCTAAGCCTATCCTATGGCGGTGACCGATGTCCACTTTCCATTGTACTTTCGCACTGCTGATGACGTCCTTCAACTGTCATCTCCATGCACAGGGGTGGGGTTCAAGACCCGTGAAGTGAAGGTGCAGTCTCTGGTGAGGAAGAGTAGAACATGAGAGATGGACCGGCCAGCTGGCACACCATGCCCTAGCACCTCCCATGCGCTACTCATCCTCGGAGGAGTCCCCAATCATGGTGGTGCCAATGGATTTGAGGTCGATGATGATGGACGAGGACGGTCCGTCACTTCACCTGCCACATGCGCCATCGAACGTTGGATGGCGGCAAGTAGGACGCGTGGTTGGTGGTGCTCTTGTCATCGGCCGCCTGCGTTGCCACCACTTGTGCAGCCGCGTCTGCATCCGACTATGATGGCATTGCATTGCGAGCGGCGAGTTGAGCGAGGGCAGCAACCTCGAGCTTCATCCCCGAAGACAAGCTCTCCCGCAGAGCGTTCCCGCTCGCGGTCATGGTGGATATGGTTCCAGGTTGGAGGATGCTCTCTGGTGTGGAGTTTAGCTGGGTGTTGCAGCTTTAAGTAGCACATTGCGGTGAGGCCAAGCGTCCGGGTGCGTCAATATGTCGCCGGAATTGGTCCCTCGGGCAACGAGCCTGCTTAATGACGGCATACAGACGGACAACATGAATGCGGGTAGCTGGCGCCGACTGGGAACACATGCGCACGAGGAACGAGGGTTTTTGTGGGCGTGGGTAGTCAGCTGCGGGCGTGACAATGTTGGAGATACTCTTTGCTCACATGTGATCCCACATGTCATTGAAAAATCAAGACGACCCGCATTCCCTTGGGTCAGTAGCATGCCGGACCAACGGTCTTGGGGTCCGACTTGAACATGACACGGGTGTTGTTAGTGTACCGCCTTTTCATTTCGAACTTGTAAACCAAACACTTGTACTACTAGAGCGTACTTAACACCAAAAGAATATATGAAGTTGGCACCTCACCTCTGGCCAGCCTAGTACGTAGCCCACATGTACAATAGTTATTCATACTAGTATAAGTACCATTATAATAAGTGTACCACCCGTCAATTTTTAACTTGTGAAGCATAACACTTCATTAAGTAGCCGGAAGATGTGTGTTGCCCTTTGAATGGCTTTGAGGTGTGCTAAGTCGTACTTAATCATCTGGCTACTTAATCAACTGTGCGACATATGCCCGTTTCTGGAAATAAGGAAGGGAGATTCAGACACTTGATTAACCACCTCACCTCTGCCACGTACGCCTATCTCCATATTGTGTCTTGGCCGGATCATTGCTCTTCTCGTCATGCACGCACAACCTTGCTGCACCGACCGCCTCCAATGACGCTAGTGAAAAAGAAAGAGGCAACTCGGGGAAGCAGAGGTAGTGCTCCGCATTACGCATTAGGCACAGAACTGGTGGTTTTTGTGCCCTGGTTCAAATGTGGTATAGTACCAAGTTGTTACCCTAGCCCCAAGTGTGGTGGTTTTGGGTACAGTACCACCCTTTTCCTTTTCAAACTCATGAAGCATAACACCTGATTTAATAGCCCGGTCCGAGCCCATGTTTAGGGGTCCAACTTATACCATGTTCCGACAGTAGTAACTGTACTAATCCATGTGTATCTTACTCTGTGACCAAGACGGATGGGAAAAAGAGACACCTTCATGTTTATTTGAGCCGTCCAAGTATAATCATGTGGTCTTGCTTATTTCTCATTCCTCTCTAACCCTCTTCTCCATCGATCATGCCGCCCTCCGGTCGACTCCATCCTCCCGCATGCCTCATTTGAACATACCGTCGAGTGTCATTCGCATGTGGGCCTAGACCATGCATGTATTTCCAATGTTGTAATTTGTCCAACATGCATACGGATAAACGATTCGTTTAAAGTATCTCGTTGCCTCCACTATGTGTCGCTTCCCATCTTAGTTTTCACATCCCATTTGGTTCATGCCCCGACACATCTTGACGAGATCGATAGATGTTGAGAGATGAAGTGTGTGTCACTAAAGGAGATAAAGGTCTGGTGTGTTTCTATCATTGAAATGATCGTGTGGGGTGGAGAGAAGGGGTGTTTTTGTGTGTGCGCATCGGTCGTGTACCATCTAGCTATGGATCGATTGAAAGAGGACTAGGGTACGTTCGAAGATCGATCGATCTTGAGAGGGGCGGAGAGAAAGATGAATGTATGCTTAAAAAAGATAGACGAAAGGCTTGGTTACAATTAGTGCATGGCAGAGTGACCTAGGCGTGTGTCGAAGAGTGACCTGACGAGCGATATACAATCCCGATACCTTGAGAGATCAATTACGTGTGACATGCACAAAGAGGAAGAGAGGTGGTATGCCTGTGTGCGCGCGCGCGCGCGAGAGAGAGAGAGAGAGAGAGAGAGAGAGAGAGAGAGAGAGAGAGAGAGAGAGGGAGAGAGAGAGAGAGAGATACCCCGAGATGAAACCGAGAGAGGTCGAGTGGGTGCATGTGTGATACACAGAGATGGTGCATCAAAGAAAAGATCGTTTTATGCATAAGAAAACACATGGTATTTGAATCCCTAAAAAAGTTTCAAAAATTAGAATTCAACCTAAGGCGGATTCAAATTTTTGAACCGATGATCATAGCATTAGGAAATCATATATAAAGGGTATTCAACATTCGTTTCGCTTTTGAACATACAATATTCTCCCTCCGTTCCTTTTTAGTTTACATGTAAATTTTGTGTGTAGTAAAAGTATCTCTATTTTGATCAAACTTACAGAAAAAAGCATGAACATTCAACAACGCCCAATCAATATTGCTACATTCATATGAACTCCTAGATTTTTATTCAAACAAAAATGGTTTCCAATTTGTATTCAAACACGTGAATACTTGTTCTCGCACATGCTCTTCCTACTAGGGTTTCTCCATGTATAGCCAGTCCAATAGTAACTTTTGTTTGAAGCTCCCTGTCCAATAGTAGTAGGAGTAGTAGTACTAGTGGAGTACTTACAACATCTGCAGTACAGTATGGAGTGCTCCTAGTACTAGTAGTACCAGTATACTAGTAACACTCGACCGACCTCACACTCTCAACAAACTTCTTGGAATCCGTGCTACAATCTCCCCATCCAGCCATCCACGTCTCTCTCCAAAATTCAGCCAACACGGGCGGAGAGGGGGAGGGACTCCCGACTCTGCGGGGGGGAGGGGGGATGTTTTCCTACCATCAGTTCGCTCTCTACTGTGGTCCGACAAGCGAGAAAAAATGCAAGACAAAGCGTGTTCCATTCGGTGAGCAACGTGGAGGGTCCACCGCGCTGGGGTGCAATGCGAATGTGACAAGAGTGATGTACGCCGTTCGTTCCTTATGAACTTGCATACTTCGAATACTCCTTTTGTTCACATAGCACATATGCAAGCACTCATAGATGAATGCATACACTCACCCCTATGAACGCACACGTGCACACCCTACCCCTATGAGCACCTTCGAGACACTAAGCCGGCATATCATCTTGAGATTTACGAAGTCACCGCCTCATCATCGACAGGAACGGTGGGGAGGTTCAGACATATGTGATGTGAAACTCCAAAAGTTTGGTCCCATCCCACCCCACAACTCTCCAGGCTCGAGCCATCCGGCTTTGCAAACTCCGCATAGTCAAAACCAATTGACCGGTCATCACCGGAACCACTATTGATATCAGAACCTTGGCTTCTCGGCCACCGCATCTACTCGCTAGCCGGTCACCACTGCACCAAAACCACATCTCCTCTCTAGCCCATTATCCCACCTTTCGATCCCCTAGCCCACATTAGCCATCCCCTTGTTCGCCGGAAAGCCATGGTGCACCGCAAGATCACGTACTACAAGATGCTAATGCCAGAGTGCCGCGCAGAAATTGCAGCCGTGGTCGGCGCCACAGACCTTCGTCTCCAAGCTCGCTTTGTGGCGGGCCAATCCCTGAGTCCTCTGGAGCCAAGCTCCAAGGAGGAGGAATCCGATCCAAAGTTCATGGAGGAGGTCGCAGCGCAGAAGGCCCCCGATGCGTATGATACGATGGACGTTGACTTCGTGCAGATGTCTAGGCCCCCCATGGTGCAAGTGGACCAGCGGTTCAACCTGGTGATGCTAAAGGAGCACCGACAGGCGGAGGCTCAACTAAGCGTGGATCGTGTGGATGTTCCTGCCATTGAGGCCCTCCCGCAGGTGGAATCAGATGTCGTGGACGTAAACCGGATGAAGGAGGCTCAACTTGACACGAAGTGCGCGGATGCCAGGAGGAACCGGATATCCTGGACTTGAACCGGGCGGCAGAGGCTCAACTCGACGCAGAGCACGTGGATGCCGCCGAGGCCCTCCTATAGGCGGAACCGAATGTCGTGGATGTGAACCAGGCGGTGCTTGCGTCCTTGCAGAGAGCCCACACGCTCTGCGTGAATGAGTAGTTGGAGACCAAGCACAACCACGCTGCAGAGACACACATTGGTAGCTATGGCTGGTTCGCACCGGCAGCCAAAGACGATGATGTCAGCTCGTTCCGCCAACAGTGATAGTTTTTCTTTATGTTGTTGTTTTTAGGGACCTTTTGCTGTGTAAAAACATATATTTATGCAAGTCGCCTGACTTTCATCATTTGGGTCAGTCCACCATTTCAGGCGGTTGGATGAAGAACCTACGTCTCCTAACCCCTCTTCTTCCTCATCTCTTCTTATTCCCCAACAGTCCACCACACAGGCAACACAGATCTTCCCCAACAAGCGGTTGGATAACCATTTGTATAAATGAAATTTAGGTGTCAGCGGTTGGATGGCTAAGTTTGGTTTGATCACATGCGATACTACATGTCAGTGAGGTTGTGTTCGTTTGGTTGGGTTTGTGGAGTGCCGGACCGACTGTGTGAGGGTGCGGTGCAACCGCGATAGGCGTGCATAAGTGTACCTTCTTTTCATTTTGAACTTGTATTAACGTCTGGTTTGTGATGGTGAGCGACTTCGACTTTAGTACGTACTGTCTTAAAAAAAGGCGGGGTTTTCCTTCGTAGGATCGATCAATACAAATCCTCGTTTGACGTGTCAATTAATGCATATTTTTCTCCAACACCCAACAAGATAACCGTCTCACTCCTCATTTCTTGATTAATGCAGTACATGCAAACGAACCTTCTCACTTCTGCATGCATGCAAGGGTATATTAATGTCCTTGGTTGCTAGTACGAGGCAAACCCCATAGTTTTTGCGCCGATTAGTGTTAGTGGCCTTATATAGCTGCAAATTGTAATTTTTATAGTGGCCTTGTATACAAAAAATGGAGGGAGTAACTATTTGACTTCCTTCCCCATTGCGGTGACGTCGATGATATATCGATCGCTGCGGCTTTTGGTGAAGTGCGTTCGATGGAGCACAACATTGAGGCAGACCATGGTATGTCATTCGCAAGTGCCGCCTGCAGGCCGAGACAACCGCCTTCTTTGCATCCAGGAAGTTCGTTGAACCAAAGGAGGCCTAAATGTACTACTAGTAGCACAATAGCGCCGTCCATCCGGTTTACCGTGGTAAAGGTGGTTTCTCAAAGAAGACGGTGGAGAAGTAGAGTCAGCGAAGAGTGAAATGCCTCACTACTTTGTGATTTTTGATAGAAGGGACAAGGTAATATACTCAGTACTCTATGCATGCGTCCAAGCATGGGAGAAATAGGAGAGAGGTTGCATTTTTTTATTCCTTCAACCAATGAATTAGGGAGCTTTGGTTCCCTCTTTTTCGGCTTTGGCAGCACCCTCCACAATGGTTCTCATCGACGCCAAAAGCTATATTTAATATTTGGCTACAAATTGTGGATGCCCTTAAGTGTACCACTTGGTTTTGCTCCTTGGTGATATTTATACTAATCTCGATTATATTGATCTAAAAATATATCAAAATTAGTAAAAAAGAGGTGATTTTGCCAGACGGAAGGCGGGGCAGGTTTCTTATTTTAGAGGAGGTTGGCTTGGCTATTTACTAACATGTGGTCCCACGCGTCAGTGATTTACCAAGCCGATATGCGGCTCACATGAGGAAGAACAACGAAAGAAGCTACACGTGGTTAACTTTAAGAAGATGAGTGTCGTGGTGGGCGCATGGTAGATGCCAAAGGATGGCTAAAGAGAGGGACAGGCTCGAGGGCACCGGTGGGCACAAGAGGCGAGGTCGGCATGGGAGAGCGAGGGAAACAAGACATACCCAGGTTCGGGGCTCTCCATAGATACAATACCCCTAGTCCTGTCGAGAGTGGTTTATATGTGGAGTAGTACAGAGTTGCTCCTAGAGCTGTTTGGGGGAGGAAGGAAGACATGCCAAAGCTTAGGCTGCTCCTTCTCCTTGTATATGTGTGTATTCTACTGATGGTCAACCCTTTGCATGGGGGCTCCCTGGGGGATTTTATAGGTCAACCACCCAAGGCTACAATGGTAAAGTTACAAGGCCATGGGGTCGGGATGTCAGCGTCTAGGAAGCCGGAGCTGGGACCCGTCAGGTACCAGGATTCGTTGGGTTCTCTGGGTGCGGGCCCCATGCACTAGGGGGCACTGTTCTCTGTCTTTTCATGTGTCATGAAGTGGTTGGGCCGGCTCGGCTAGAGTGGCGCACCACCTGGTCGCCATTGGCTTACGTCAGCATGATGAGGGTGGCACTGTAGCGATGTCGGCCCCGGTCAGTGGAGTAGGTGGACAACTGTAGCCACTCTCTTGCCGGTCAGTGGGCTTGCTGGGCCACTATATCTACACTCATCCTCTCTACAGGGACTTGGTCCATCGTATGCCTTGGATGGGACGGGAGATGACACATGGCCGGGTTGAGGAAGACGCCATGAGGGCACTGGCTTGTCGAAGAAGCCCTGGTTTGCGGGTTCGACCGGCATGGGCCAGCAGGCCTGGCCGTGTTAAAGTCTTGGCCGGGTTGAGGGACTTGGTCGGGTTGCAGAACCCGTCCAAGTGCGAGCCGGATTGAGGGGCGATGCCGGCCCCGATGTTTTTGAAAAGGATCCAGGTTCCATTGCCTACTTGGGATTCATCCCCCCGATAGTAGCCCACGAAGCTGTGAAGTCTCGCCAGCTTCAGGCAGGATGGCCTTCGTAGTTTCACCCCCTGAAGAGATGGCATATGTTGATGAAGCTCGCGATCGCCGGGTCCGGCAACACCCACTGTGTGCCGGCTTCCAATAGCCGGATCGCGGCATCTCGGTATGGGCGGGAAATCGAAGAGTCCGTCGAATCTTGGAGGGGAAGGGACGCACCCCCTTGGTTTCGGCGTGGGCACCACATGGTGCCCGGAAACTAAAGAGGCCCTGACAGTCCACGCGCATGACAGCAGGTTGGGGCCCACCACTTCGTGCCCTCGGCCCATGCTCGTGGATTTATTCTGGCGCCTGGGGGCGGTTGCCCTTCTCGATGCAGTTAATGTGCGCGTGGATCATGCACACTTAATATCGGGAAGTGGGAGAGGCGGGCGCAACCGATCCCACTTCCCCGCATTTAGTCCATGGCTATAAGTTGGGGGGAGGGGGCAACGGAGATCATTCTCGCACGTGCCCCCACCTTCCTTCTTCTTCTTCCCTTGCCCAGTTCTTGAGGTCCGCCCACCGGAGAAACAGGCGCTGCTTGAATCGCCAGCCTACCCCGTTAGTTCCTTCATGCTGCGCACCCACGCCGAGCACACCCAATGGCGCCGCCGGAAGGCTCGTGTGATGGATCCACCATCACCACCAGAGATGTCCATTATCTGTGTGATATGCGACAACTACCACTAGAGATAGAGGTAGCCATGCATCTAGCAGACGGCGATCTAGCGCCGCTGCTGGAGGGGACCGAACGTGTGGTCTTATTCTACCATTTCAAGCGCGGGTTTGGTCTCCCCGTGAGCGACTTCTTCCGCGTGCTCTTGGAGTACTTCTGACTTCAGCCACACCACCTGCGTGCGAACGTGGTGCTTCAGCTCTTAGGATTCTTCACCCTGTATGAGGGCTATTTGGTGTCAAGCCCACCATTGATCTCTAGGTACACTTCTTCTTCTTGAAGTAGTAGGGGTCGGAGGCCGGTGTGATGTCCGCATGCGGGGCTGCCAGCGTCTCGACCAGGCCGCATGGGGTGTGCCTGAAGACGCCGCTGGACGATTTTGCCAAGAAGTGGCAGAATTCTTTCTTCTATGTCCGCAACCTTGGCGCGGACCGTATCAACTTACCGTTCTTCTTCGACGTGACGCCGCATGCCAAGACCAATTGGACCTACTGCCCCAAGAACCCGGCGCAGGAGGTGCTGAACTATAGCAGCCGGGTCGCCTAGATGGTGGCGCGCCAGGGGCTCACTTGGACGGACCTCCTAGTGGCCTTCACGTGCCGGGTGCTGCTCTTACAGCGCCCAACACATATCATCGGCTAGATGGCCAACCTCCAGGACACCAACCGGATGTCGTCCCGAAGGCTGACGCGGGCGCAGGTCGCTGGCCGGGTCAACGACATCTCGAAGGCCGGGATGAAGGAGGAGTGGCAGTTCAGGAAGCCTCCCTATAGCCACGGGAACCTGGAACTGGTGGTGAGTCCCCGGTCTTCATACTTTGCTACATATCATCTTCTTCTCTGTCCCGACGCGATGAGGGAGGTGCTGCTGAACGCCATCCAACATATATATGATGGGACAACGATGAGGTGGCCGCCGCCCATCAGGACGTATCGAAGGAAGCGGAGATCCTCACTGGGGACCTGGAGACGACCGATGCCGAGGATGGCAAGACACTTCACACGGGTAAGTTTTTGTGTTCTAGTCCCTTGCGAGATTAATAGGAGGACGATGCGGGGGATTTGACGTATGCCGATGGTGCAACTCCGTCGAGGGTAGGAGACGGCGAGGCGGCCGGGGTCGGGTCATCCCATGCGCCGGCAGCAGCTAGCCGACCGCATGGGAAAGAAGATGTGGAGCCGAGGAAGCCGGTCGCCAAACATATGGCGGATCCAACCGCCGGCAGCAACCCGCTCGCCCAGAAGAGCCGCCGCACCATCCAGTGGTGACGGCGAGACCGATCGTCCCGATGGTGACCGGGTACGCCTTCTTGCTGGCTTTGGTGAACTGCCAAGCCGTTATTTTCTCGTGCTTATCTTGTCGTGATCTAGGTCGCCACTGGAGCTGGCATTGGCGGCAACGGACGCCGCGTCCGAGGGCGGCTTCACGTTCCGGAGGTCCCAAAGCTGCGCCATTGACCTGCCCGAGGACTCGGTCGGGGAGGATCTCGGCCTAGACTTGGCGGACGTGAAGCAAGGCGCCTGGAGGGACTAGAATAAGTCCCTCGAAGAGTTGGAGGCGGCGGACTGGGCCAGGCCGGCGTGGCTAGAGACGGCGGCAGGCACCACTACAAAAAAATACACTTCCATGATGATACTTGTTTATCACAGTAGGTCGTGTTTTTTGTCATGCATGTACATCCATGACGATTTTATGACAGAATCAAGATAGTCATACATGTGTTGTCGTAGAAGTGTTCCATGGCATTACCAAAATTATCATCACAGAAGTGTCCACTTCCATGACGATAAATCATGCATCACAGAAGTTCTTTCGTAAAGGGTGACCGACATGTGGCATCCACCATAATGGAACGTCGTTAAGCTATTGGGTCCGGTTTTGGATCTGATAACCTGTTAACAGCCTCGACCAATGGGGATTTTCCATGTGTAAAATCATCATTGGCCGGAGGAAACACGTGTTGCCTCACCGTTGGGACAGATCTCATCCACACATTGGACAAGAGGCGCCTATGATAGGTCTACATGTGGCACGGCCCAATAGTGGCCCATTCTGGTGAAAAAGTCCAGCCCAATAAAAATTAGCAGGCTGGCCCATATAAGGCCTACTTATGTCAGGTCCATTTAAGCCCACGACACATACGAGATGTGCCAATTCGGCCTGTGAACGGCCCGTTAAAGATTTGACACCATTGTAGCCCATCGTCAGTTCGAGCCCGTTAATAACCCGCCATATATTTGGGCTCAATATTAGCCCGATGAGATTTCGTCTTGTTAATTGCCCGTTCAATGGATGGGCCAATTTTCAGGATGTACATCTTTCGGCCTTTTAGCGACCCTTTTAAATGTTGGGCTAATTTCCGGCCCGGTGTGTCTTTCAGCCTGTTGACGACCCATAATCATATGGGCCATTTGTAGTCGGACCTGAGTTTCGTCCTTTTAACGACCCATTTAAGTGTTGGGCTAATTTCCGGCCCAGTGTCTCTTTCAGCATGTTGACAGCCCATAAATCAGTTGGGCCATTTGTAGTCGAACCTCGGTTTTGGCCTTTTAGCGACCCATTTAAGCGTTGGGCCAATTCCCGGCCATGTGTGCCTTTCGGCCTGTTAATGGACCATAAATGAGTTGGGCCATTTGTAGTCAGACCTAAGTTTTGGCTTGCCCGGTTTCTCTTTCATCCTGCTAAAGGCCCACAACACAGTTGGGCCATTTACAAGACGACCTGACTTTCGGCCTCTTAGCGGCCCATGCTCTTCATGGTCCAGTACAAACCCGCCATCTCTTTCGTCCTGCTAAAGGCCTACAGTATAGTTGGGCCATATGTAGCCCGAACTTAGTAACGGCCTGTTAACAGCCCGTGAAATCAATTGGGCCCACCTGTTTCCCACTTCGATATCGACCTATTAACGACCCATCAGGTAAGAGGGCCGACCATTAACTTTCGGCCTAGTAGCGGCCCATTAACTCAATGGGCCCACAAAAGTTCGTACATGTCTTTAGGCCAAATTAGATAATTTGCGCCCATTGCGACAAGCAATTATGCACAGGACCAAAACCGATCAAGCAAAGGTACGACATACAAGGAAAAACGTCGCACATCCAACATATATTACAGGAAATTACATCCACTGGGTAATCAAAGATTGATGCCAATGCAAATAAATGAACAGAACCTAACAATCTACAATGTCACAATCTGCAACCTTAGCACGGATGACACCCATAAGCATGTGGGCAAGTTCTTGCTACTTTGCTACACTATCTCTGAAAACATTGATCAGTTATTGTGTCGCACGACTCTGCAGCTCTGATTCCTCCACCATTTCCATCATTGCTTCAGCCATTAATTTTTCACAAACATACATTTTTTCTGTTACGTTTGAGGCAGAGGATATTGATAACATTCATATGGCAATTTGGCAGGCTTGTATTATTGATAGTGGAGAGTGTCTTGACCACTACATCATAACATAAATTAGGAGGGGAACCAAATAGATTAATCATGAGTTGTTGCCATATTACCTTGCCTAGATTTATTGGAAAGAAACAATGGGGTTGCCTTGCTGTTTTCAGAGTTTGTCTTCTTATCTTCAGCAGCCTGCACCAAATTAACACACTAGCATTGCTATCATTGGCCAAGTCAGATAATAGGAAAGCAACATTGACACAATGAACATTTGGGCAACTAGCCTACACCAAATTAACACAATATGGCACAACTATCATCAGCCAGGTAAGGTAATATGAAAGCAACATTGACACAATGAATTAATGGGAAACCATAGCAGCACTACAATTCAGTAATCTGCATCATATGAGATAGTACACTCATGCAGCTCAGTACGCAAAACTACCAGACAGTATTCCTTACAAAAATCGACATTGGCGCCTTTAACATTTTGCTACAACTAATTTTAGAACAGATAAAGGTTAGATTCATGCCGATTAACAAAATACATGCTGATGTAAAAATATAGTTATATACAACAGGTACTTACATCAGCATTGGAGCACAGAGAATTCCCGCAATGTGACACTCCAAAATTTTTATTTGGTTTTTATCAAAAACTTTGTGGTTTTGAGGAGAGTTTTTTTTTAAAGTGAAGCTCTATGAAAATTGGGTTTTTCTTATCTTTGAAGCCACCCTTGGCTTTGTATTTTTGCCCATGAGATAAAACCCCTCCAAAACCTCCCCTCCCCCTTGTGATCAACCTAAATTCTCTGTCCCAACTAATCCAAACTGGTTTTGGATTTTTATTCTAATTATTTTTCCCCTCAATTCAATTCTGAAAATTATTTGGAGCCTGAGGGATTTTCAAAGCAAGTACACTTTTTCATTTGAGTTTTGAACTCAAACCAATTCTCCTGGATTGTCCTTTGAACCCACAACCCAGAACCATCTTGATCCACTCCTCCTCTTCTCAAATTTTTCAAAATACAGTCTCTGCAAGTTTGGACCAGATTTGCCAAATTTGGTGAAATTCATATCCACATTGCTCCAAAAATTCCACCAAAAATCATGCAGCCTACTTGAGCAAGGAGAAGCCACTCCACCAAAAATCAGCTCAAGCAAAAATCACCAGAGGCCAATTTCATTCGGTCGAACACCTGGTGGGCACTGTTACTGTTCAAAGTTCAGAAAATTCAGTTTCAGTGTCATCTTCCATCCGTCAGTTTCAGTCACGCGGCCACAGTGCCCTTGGCACGTTCCTCGCCGCCTATTCCTCTTGTCCGAAGCTACACACACGTGGGTGGAGCCTTCCTGGCGTCGGTAGCGCGCTGGCTCGCCCTCGCCGGCGTCTTCTGCGGCGTCGGGACCTCCCGTGGCGGCCGACAGGAGGCACACCACGGCAGAACGCCGTTCCGCGCCGCCCATCGCTCCCTGGCTCTCCGCGTGGCCTCATGCACGCCAGCGCACGACCGTAGCACAGCCACCGTGGCCGGCAAGCACGGAACGCGCTCTCCGCCGCCGACGGGCCCGCGCCATCACCGTTCCGTCGAGCTCGCCCTTAACACCCAAACCCCAGCCAGTTTAACACCAAAACGGACCCATTGAACCTCCGTGATGACGCTCGACCCCCTAACCACCCCGACCGAGCACTGCGCCACCGTAATCGCTCGCCGGTGATCCTCGTTCACGGCAACCACCTCGGACCGCCTATATAAAGGGGTCCCGAGCTCACTCTCGTGCACGCAGCACCCCCACTACTCACCAACACCACGCCAGGCCACTAGGGGGACCTCGAGGAGGTCTCCTCCCCCAGCTCCGGCCGCCTCGCCCCGCCTCGGCCTCCAGCCCGATTCGTTCTGGTGAGGCCATCTCCGGCGCTCAACCCCCGTTCATTACCCTCTCTAGCTGCCAGGAGCATGACCCCCTCTTCAATTTAACCTTTGCAGCCCTGTCCGACGAGCCCCTCGACAACCCGAGCCGCCGTCCGCCGGAGCAAAGCTCGCCGTCGACGTGGTGCTCGCCGACCGACTCCACCACCATCAACTGACGCGGAAGGGTGCCCTGAGAACGGAGGTACTCTCCGATCTCTCTGCCTCGCCGTGGATCGCCGCCGGCGACCACCGCGGCTCTCGGGCGCTGACGAACTCTGCCGCCCCATTTGAACATTTGAACCTGACGGGTGGGACCCCACCGTCAGCCTCTCTGCTCTCTCTTTTGAATCGTTTTCTGGAAGCGCCTTCGGGCAGAATGCGTTTTCTCTTCGGGCTGGCGTAGTCGCTACCGAAGCGTTTTCTGTTTTTATAAACTAGCCCCTGGAAATCTTCTGTTTCATTACAGATAAGTCCCTGGACAAAAACCCTTATAACTTTTAATCAGAAAAGTATTTTTGATTGATTCTTTTTCTGTTCTCTTTAAAATTTTGTCTAGTTTTTTATCAGATTTATTTGAAAAATATTTGGTTTACCTTCTGTGCACTCCTTGGTATTTACGTTAGCGCATATATTTTCTTTAAACCGTAGATACCGAAGGAGGTGACGGAGCCGCGAACTTCACCGAGCTAGGCTCCGACTACTCTGAACCAGGCAAGCATGTTTGAACTTTTGATATGATGAGTGTCTTGGCATGTTTTGCATTTTGTTAGTTTCATGGCATGTTGGTGAGCATACCGATGAACGTTATTTTATGTGATAATAAGGTGAGTGAGTTCAATGATCCATACGTGGATGAATGTGAATATGAATGGCCATGTGTTGGCATGAGGATGGGTACGATGGCAGTGTTGTAGCATGCCAGTCTTACGCCAGACTATGTGACTTCAGTGTCAAACCATATCGGTCCAGTACCTATCATTTCCTTCCTTGTACTACCACATGTTTTCCGCAAGGAATATGGTTTAGTAAGTTGCAAACCGCTTTCATGGTACACACCAAAGAGGAGAGGCCATGATGATGGTTCCATGGCCCTGGATTAAAGCCAGTCATCCGGTCAGGGGGCATGGGTGTTTCCGGTTGGGACCGAGAGGGGGGCACCCCTTAGAGCGCGCGTATATAAATTTGATCCCATGCTATTCGAGATTGTGATCTCCCCGTCTCAAAAGTTTTTCTTGGACGATGACTAGGGTGATTCCTAGCATCGAGAGGTAGGATGGGTGTGTACCGGTTAGCTGTGTTTCCTTCCGAAATACCGTAAATGGAACTAGTCCTTCGTGACTACGGAAATCCGTTGGCTGTGGGAAAAATTTTGTACAAACTCTGCAGAGTCATATATTCCTCCAAATCATCTCTTCCATGTCAAGTTTCGTTCCATCTTATCCTAATCAATTGTCAGCTTTGATGACAGAGACTCCGGTGAATCGCATGAGTGCTAAGTCCGATTGAATGATTATCCCTGTGGATGGACTAACCCGTTTATTCTCATGGATTGAATGTTTATTATGAGTATTGTTTACTGGTGAATTTAAAGCCCTTTCTGCGATGTCGCTCAGACGTCCGACTGTGGCATTTCATTTAAAGCCCTTTCTGTGATGTCGCTCAGACGTCCGACTGTGGCATTTCTTTTAAAGCCCTTTCTGCGATGTCGCTCAGACGTCCGGCTGTGGCATTTCTTTTGAAGCCCTTTCTGCGATGTCGCTCAGACGTACGACCGTGGCATTTCTTTTAAAGCCCGTTATGTGGTGTCGCTAAGATGCCCGACTGTGGCATCATTTTCCTTATTTTTATTTGTTCACCTTTCGAGGCGTCGCTTCAGACACCCGATCGGTCCTTATTTATGCTCTGTGAAATTTCAGGCGGACCACCGCCGTTTCCCCTTTTTACTTACCCGTTATGCCAATTTTATTTATTGTGCATTAAGGAATTAATCATGTTGCATCCATGCACACATTTGTTATATCTTACGTCTGAACTGTCTTGCGAGTACTTTCAAAGTACTCACTAGCTTGTTGATTTGGCCAGATGCTGACGAAGGTGATCTCATGGATGAAGAGTTCGATAGCGAGTCCGACACTTAGAGGAGTCCCAGTCAGTCTCGTGCGACCCTGGATTTGATCACTGTTTTATATCCGCTTCCGCTACCAAATAAATTTATCGAGCCTCACCTCGACGTTCGATGAAATGATATTCTTAGAGTCTTGTTTTTCCCTTCCCGCTGTGCTTTTCCACCACCAACCTATCCATGAGTCAGTAGTATGTCTCCACACCACTGTGTCCTGTCCGCCATTATGTATGATTATTGGCGTGCTTATAATAATTTGGTTGAGCGACCGCAGTTCAACCCTGTAATATATTTTATGCTACTGGCTTATTGTATCAAGAAATTGTCTACCAGTGAGGAGGATTTCTCTCATACTGGACTCAAAAGACTGGTTTATCAATAAATATTTTTATTGGAAAACTGGCCGTGACAAGCTTGGTACCAGAGCCAGGCTGACTGTAGGAAGCCACTAGGTGCGATCGCTAATTAGTTATTAGCATGACAGGGCTATTTTATGCTTTTGCAATTGTAGTCATTTTCTGTCAGTCAGCATAAATTTATGATCTGACCCTGCAGAATTTTGCCTACTTTTGTAGATGGCCGACGTCAGCTGCGAGTCTCAGACCTTCGCCAACGTGCCCGATGGGTTCGTCAAGCTTCTTTCTTCCATCGTTCAGGTCGCGATGGGGCCATCCGTGCGCCCAGTCTTCACACTCTACCAGCACCGAGTCAACGACAGTCTGACCATGCACCAGGCCGCGGTGCAGTTTAGGGGAGGGCGTGGTGAGTTACGCCGCTTCCGGTTCGTGGGAAGAGCCATGCCTACGGAGAGGCATGCTATGCAGATGGCAGCCCGCGAGGCGATAGCTCGTCTCAGGGATGTCCTTCCCGTGATGAATACTCGTCGTTACCGTTATCTTCCGTGCCATGTGCCTTACACCTGTCACTACGCATACTCCTGCCCCAGAGGAGAACGAGACGAGGCTTTTGAGATGCTCATTGAGTATCTCCGGGCCCTGGAGGCAGCCTTCGACAACCTGGTGGACGACTTCGTAGCTACCCGCATGGACTCAGTCCATGGCTGTGCTGCCAACAGGAGGGAGCTCCTACCCATCGCTCCGCCACCGACTTTTGTCTCGTCATCAGCATCTTTTACGCCTACTCGTCGCCTGCCTTCTACCGAAGAATTTAACCAAGTCATTGCACCCACTCCAGCGCGCACTACACCAACCTTCGCGCCCACTCCTGTACGTGTTGCTCCGCCCCGGGCAACCGCTCCGTCCGCTCTGCGCAACACTACACGTATGGAGCCCATTAGTGAGGAGGAAGTCGAGTCCCCAACCTCGCTACGCCTCGCCCTCGGCAGGGCAAGGGAGATCGTCAACATCTCTGCCTGAGTACGCTTAGCTGCCATGTATTGTACCGCTTTGTAAGATATGTGCATAGGCTGTGAGAAGTAGCCTGTTTGCGCATCATGTAGGATCTGGAGAAGTGCACTAGCCTTAATAACATGTCAGGATTATGTACGCATATCCTGAGTGATGTACTGTATAATTACCGCCCGCGTGTAAGATATGTAATGAGCAGTCCTTCTCCGTGCGCAAGTCGATTTGTTTTTCTTAAGTAAGCTTGGGTATTTAATAATATCTGCCAGCTTTATGCATTTATGGTTTTATTTTTGCGACTCTTTCCGCTTTTCTTAAGAGTTTTACAAAAATATTTTTCCCAGAGTGAAAAATGTCTCGTCCTTGGACACGTTCCATGCCAACTCCACCAGAGGAAATTCATGATACTCAACCCAACAATGAGTTCACTCAGGGACAGTCAAGCCAACAAGGCAGTGAATCGGCACTTTCACAAATGTGCCACCTTTATGAACAGAGTCAGCAACAACATCGCGAGATGATGAACCAAGTCATCAACATGGGGAATCAGCATGGACAGTATCAGCAACATTCCAAGTTATCTGAGCTACAGAAGACACGTCCTCAAACATTTTCTCACACTGACAAGCCTCTTGAAGCCGAGGACTGGCTTCGAGATATGGAGAGGAAATTAATTATTGCAAAGTGTTCAGATCTCGATAAAGTACTATATGCTCCACACTATCTCACAGGAGCAGCCGCATCGTGGTGGGAGAATTTTCTGCACATGCATCCCAACGAAAATGACATAACCTGGGATGATTTCAAGGAAGGTTTCCGTGGTGCACATATTCCTAAGAGTATTATGAAAATCAAGAAGAGAGAATTTGATGACCTCAAACAAAGGAACATGATAGTGTCAGATTACAACAGTCAATTTACCCTATTATCCCGCTACGCCAATGAGGAGCGTATGACTGAAATCAAGAAGATGGAGAAATTCCTTGACGGTCTGGCGCCCGCACTTAAATGCCAACTGGTCGTGCACACTTTTCCTGATTTTAAAACGCTGGTGGACAAGGCCATTACTCTGGAAAATGAGAGACGCAGTCTGGAAGATATCCGCAAGCGAAAAAGGGACCAGACTAATCACACTCGCAATCACCGAAGCAAGATAGATTTTAAAAAGGGTGGGACACCCAAATTCTCATCCAATGTCTCACGCCCAGTCAAGAATTTTCATGCAAGGGACAAGGAATTCACCTATCGCCCCGGCGTTACTTGTTACGCTTGTGGAGAAGAAGGGCATTATGCCAAACAGTGCCCCAAGCCAAGGAACTCAACCCCAAAGCCGAACAACGGCGGCAATAATTCAGCGCCCAAACGAAACAATTTCAATCCCAACAATAACCACAGGAAGGGTCATCTGAACCACGTAACCAAAGAGGAGGCACAAAATGCTCTGGATATCGTACTCGGTACGTTTCCTGTCAACACAATACCTGCAATGGTTTTGTTTGATTCTGGAGCTTCTCACTCTTTCATCTCGAAAAGTTTTGCTTTGCAAAATAATTTTTCGATGCTTCCTTTGGAGAAATCCATAATAATCAAGTCCCCCGGGATTCAGCAAGTTTCTCAGAATTACTGTCAGAATGTGGTCATTGAGTTTGAAGGATTGGAGTTTTACGCAAATCTTATTGTATTGGAAAATAAAGGACTGGATGTCATCCTAGGGATGGATTGGCTAACCACCAATAAAGGTTTTATCGACTGTTTCAACAGGACCGTGATTCTCACACACCACCAAGGGAAGACAATAAGAGTATCAGCCAAGGAAGGAAGAAGACCCCGGCAACCGAGATTAAATAAGGTGGACGTTTCTGAGCTAAACAAGGTTCCAGTAGTGTGTGAATTTCCAGATGTATTCCCTGAAGAGCTGCCAGGCATGCCACCAGATCGAGAAATAGAATTCCGCATTGAGCTAGCACCAGGAACCACCCCCATATACAAGAAACCATACAGAATGGCACCATCCGAGTTGATCGAATTGAAGAAGCAAATAAAGGAATTACTGGATAAAGGATACATTCGGGCCAGCTCCTCACCTTGGGGATCACCAATTTTATTTGCCAAGAAGAAGGATGGAACGCTGAGATTGTGTATCGACTATCGAGCACTTAACAAGGTCACAGTCAAAAACAAATACCCGATGCCAAGGATAAACGATTTGTTTGATCAACTTGCTCAGGCCAACGTATTTTCAAAAATTGACTTAAGGTCAGGATACCATCAATTGAAGGTACGAACGGAAGATATCCCCAAAACAGCCTTCACCTCCAGATATGGACTGTACGAGTTCACAGTGATGCCATTTGGATTAACTAACGCCCCGGCATATTTTGTTCACCTCATGAACAAAGTATTTATGAAGTTTATGGACAAATTCGTCGTAGTATTCATCGACGATATTCTGGTATACTCCAAAACACCAGAAGAGCACGCAGAACATCTCAGGATTGTACTAGGAGAGCTAAGGAAACACCAATTGTATGCCAAGTTCAGCAAGTGCGAATTTTGGCTAAGACAAGTAGGTTTTCTAGGCCACGTGCTGACTCAAGACGGTATAGCAGTGGACCCAGAGAAAGTCAAGGCCGTACTTGACTGGAAGTCACCAGCCATCATAACAGACATACGAAGTTTCTTGGGAATGGCAGGATATTACCGCAGATTTATTGAAGGATTTTCCACCATATCCAAGCCTATGACACAGTTACTCAAGAAAGATAAGAAGTTTGAATGGACAGAAGCCTGCGAGAAAAGTTTCCAAGAGCTAAAGCGGAAATTAACAACAGCACCAGTATTAATTGTACCCGATATACACAAGAATTTTGAAGTATTTTGTGACGCATCCAGAAAGGGTCTCGGATGCGTGTTGATGCAAGAAGGCAAGGTTGTCGCCTACGCTTCAAGGCAACTTCGCAAACACGAGGAAAATTATCCCACTCATGATTTAGAAATGGCAGCAGTTATTCATGCACTCAAGGAATGGAGGCATTTTCTACTTGGGAATCGATGTGAGATATATACGGATCACAAAAGCCTCAAATACATTTTTACGCAGCCAGAACTAAATTTACGGCAACGCCGCTGGTTAGAATTGGTAAAGGATTACGAAGTTGGTATCCATTACCATCCAGGGAAAGCAAACGTAATGGCCGATGCCCTGAGTCGGAACCCCAGCTCCGACGGGAACTGTCTGCACAGCTTGAGGCCCGAATTCCATCAAGAATTTGTCAAGCTCAAC
Organism: Triticum dicoccoides; assembly: GCF_002162155.2. Taxonomy (NCBI): domain Eukaryota; kingdom Viridiplantae; phylum Streptophyta; class Magnoliopsida; order Poales; family Poaceae; genus Triticum; species Triticum dicoccoides. The sequence continues at coordinate 296,244,494 of NC_041385.1, forward strand.
TTGATAATGGTAGCAGAAGGCACCATATCAAACTTGGAAATACAACCACACCTTGTGGAGAAAATTAAAGAGGCTCAGTCCGGTCACCCCAGCATTGAAGGAATTAAAAGGAAGTTGAGTATGGGCAAGGCCTCGGAATTCGTCATAGACAATGAAGGAATATTATGGTACGGAGAAAGGCTATGCGTGCCAAACATAGAAGACCTTAAACAGCAAGTTTTAACTGAAGCACACACCACTCCATATTCGATCCACCCTGGAGGAACCAAAATGTATAAGGATATTCAGGAAAGATTTTGGTGGCACGGTATGAAGAGGGACATAGCCACTTTCATTGCATGTTGCGACTCATGTCAACGCATAAAAGCTGAACATCAGAGACCAGCCGGACTACTGCAACCTAACAAAATACCTGAGTGGAAATGGGATGAAATAGGGATGGATTTTATTGTCGGATTACCTCGGTCACGACCCGGGAATGATGCCATATGGGTCATCACTGACAGGTTGACCAAAGTAGCACACTTTATTCCAGTGAAGACAACCTACACCACTCAGAGGCTTGCCAGGATTTATCTTTCCCGCATAGTCTGTCTGCACGGTGTCCCGAAGACTATAATTTCCGACAGAGGCACTCAGTTCGTCTCAAGATTTTGGGAGCAATTACAACAGGCTCTGGGAACCCAACTAGCCTTCAGTACCGCATACCATCCACAGACTGATGGACAAACAGAACGCGTAAACCAGGTTTTAGAAGACATGCTGAGAGCATGTGTCCTCACCTATGGAACCAGTTGGGAGGACAGCCTGCCATATGCCGAGTTCGCATACAACAACAGTTACCAGGCCAGCCTGCAAATGGCTCCTTTCGAAGCCCTATACGGAAGGAGATGCCGTACCCCGTTAAATTGGTCAGAGACCGGAGACAGCCGCATCTTCGAACCAGATATGCTCAGAGAAGCCGAGGAAAAAGTCAAGCTAATCAGTGACCGACTTAAGACCGCTCAAAGTCGACAGAAAAGTTATTATGATCAGAAACATCGTAGGGTCAGCTTCGAACCCGGTGAATTCGTATACTTGAGAGTATCCCCGATGAGAGGATTGCAACGGTTTAAGATTAAAGGAAAATTAGCACCAAGATTCATTGGACCATTTTGCATAGTGGCACGAAGAGGCACTGTAGCCTACCAGCTAGACTTACCCGAAGACTTGTCCGACATTCACGACGTGTTCCACGTCTCTCAATTAAGGAAGTGCATAAGAAACCTAGAGAAACAAGTATCTCATGAGAACATTGACATACAGCCAGACCTCACTTATCGAGAACGTCCCATAAGAATATTAGAGGAGTCTGAAAGGAGGACCCGACAGAAAACCATCAAGTTTTTCAAAGTCCAGTGGAGCAATCACACCGTCAGTGAAGCAACTTGGGAAAGCGAGGATTTTCTTCGGACAGAGCATCCACACTTATTTAAGGATCAGCTGAAATCTCGGGGACGAGATTTTTCCTAAGGGGGTAGGTGTTGTGACACTCCAAAATTTTTATTTGGTTTTTATCAAAAACTTTGTGGTTTTGAGGAGAGTTTTTTTTTAAAGTGAAGCTCTATGAAAATTGGGTTTTTCTTATCTTTGAAGCCACCCTTGGCTTTGTATTTTTGCCCATGAGATAAAACCCCTCCAAAACCTCCCCTCCCCCTTGTGATCAACCTAAATTCTCTGTCCCAACTAATCCAAACTGGTTTTGGATTTTTATTCTAATTATTTTTCCCCTCAATTCAATTCTGAAAATTATTTGGAGCCTGAGGGATTTTCAAAGCAAGTACACTTTTTCATTTGAGTTTTGAACTCAAACCAATTCTCCTGGATTGTCCTTTGAACCCACAACCCAGAACCATCTTGATCCACTCCTCTTCTCAAATTTTTCAAAATACAGTCTCTGCAAGTTTGGACCAGATTTGCCAAATTTGGTGAAATTCATATCCACACTGCTCCAAAAATTCCACCAAAAATCATGCAGCCTACTTGAGCAAGGAGAAGCCACTCCACCAAAAATCAGCTCAAGCAAAAATCACCAGAGGCCAATTTCATTCGGTCGAACACCTAGTGGGCACTGTTACTGTTCAAAGTTCAGAAAATTCAGTTTCAGTGTCATCTTCCATCCGTCAGTTTCAGTCACGCGGCCACAGTGCCCTTGGCACGTTCCTCGCCGCCTATTCCTCTTGTCCGAAGCTGCACACACGTGCGTGGAGCCTTCCTGGCGTCGGTAGCGCGCTGGCTCGCCCTCGCCGGCGTCTTCTGCGGCGTCGGGACCTCCCGTGGCGGCCGACAGGAGGCACACCATGGCAGAACGCCGTTCCGCGCCGCCCATCACTCCCTGGCTCTCCGCGTGGCCTCATGCACGCCAGCGCACGACCATAGCACAGCCACCGTGGCCGGCAAGCACGGAACGCGCTCTCCGCCGCCGACGGGCCCGCGCCATCACCGTTCCGTCGAGCTCGCCCTTAACACCCAAACCCCGGCCAGTTTAACACCAAAACGGACCCATTGAACCTCCGTGATGACGCTCGACCCCCTAACCACCCCGACCGAGCACTGCGCCACCGTAATCGCTCGCCGGTGATCCTCGTTCACGGCAACCGCCTCGGACCGCCTATATAAAGGGGTCCCGAGCTCACTCTCGTGCACGCAGCACCCCCACTACTCACCAACACCCCGCCAGGCCACTAGGGGGACCTCGAGGAGGTCTCCTCCCCCAGCTCCGGCCGCCTCGCCCCGCCTCGGCCTCCAGCCCGATTCGTTCTGGTGAGGCCATCTCCGGCGCTCAACCCCCGTTCGTTACCCTCTCTAGCTGCCAGGAGCATGACCCCCTCTTCAATTTAACCTTTGCAGCCCTCTCCGACGAGCCCCTCGACCACCCAAGCCGCCGTCCGCCGGAGCAAAGCTCGCCGTCGACGTGGTGCTCGCCGACCGACTCCACCACCATCAACTGACGCGGAAGGGTGCCCTGAGCACGGAGGTACTCTCCGATCTCTCTGCCTCGCCGTGGATCGCCGCCGGCGACCACCGCGGCTCTCGGGCACCGGCGAACTCTGCCGCCCCGTTTGAACATTTGAACCTGACGGGTGGGACCCCACCGTCAGCCTCTCTGCTCTCTCTTTCGAATCGTTTTCTGGAAGCGCCTTCGGGCAGAATGCATTTTCTCTTCGGGCTGGCCTAGTCGCTACCGAAGCGTTTTCTGTTTTTATAAACTAGCCCCTGGAAATCTTCTGTTTCATTACAGATAAGTCCCTGGACAAAAACCCTTATAACTTTTAATCAGAAAAGTATTTTTGATTGATTCTTTTTCTGTTCTCTTTAAAATTTTGTCTAGTTTTTTATCAGATTTATTTGAAAAATATTTGGTTTACCTTCTGTGCACTCCTTGGTATTTACGTTAGCGCATATATTTTCTTTAAACCGTAGATACCGAAGGAGGTGACGGAGCCGCGAACTTCACCGAGCTAGGCTCCGACTACTCTGAACCAGGCAAGCATGTTTGAACTTTTGATATGATGAGTGTCTTGGCATGTTTTGCATTTTGTTAGTTTCATGGCATGTTGGTGAGCATACCGATGAACGTTATTTTATGTGATAATAAGGTGAGTGAGTTCAATGATCCATACGTGGATGAATGTGAATATGAATGGCCATGTGTTGGCATGAGGATGGGTACGATGGCAGTGTTGTAGCATGCCAGTCTTACGCCAGACTATGTGACTTCAGTGTCAAACCATATCGGTCCAGTACCTATCATTTCCTTCCTTGTACTACCACATGTTTTCCGCAAGGAATATGGTTTAGTAAGTTGCAAACCGCTTTCATGATACACACCAAAGAGGAGAGGCCGTGATGATGGTTCCATGGCCCTGGATTAAAGCCAGTCATCCGGTCAGGGGGCATGGGTGTTTCCGGTTGGGACCGAGAGGGGGGCACCCCTTAGAGCGCGCGTATATAAATTTGATCCCATGCTATTCGAGATTGTGATCTCCCCGTCTCAAAAGTTTTTCTTGGACGATGACTAGGGTGATTCCTAGCATCGAGAGGTAGGATGGGTGTGTACCGGTTAGCTGTGTTTCCTTCCGAAATACCGTAAACGGAACTAGTCCTTCGTGACTACGGAAATCCGTTAGCTGTGGGAAAAATTTTGTACAAACTCTGCAGAGTCATATATTCCTCCAAATCATCTCTTCCATGTCAAGTTTCGTTCCATCTTATCCTAATCAATTGTCAGCTTTGATGACAGAGACTCCGGTGAATCGCATGAGTGCTAAGTCCGATTGAATGATTATCCCTGTGGATGGACTAACCCGTTTATTCTCATGTATTGAATGTTTATTATGAGTATTGTTTACTGGTGAATTTAAAGCCCTTTCTGCGATGTCGCTCAGACGTCCGACTGTGGCATTTCATTTAAAGCCCTTTCTGCGATGTCACTCAGACGTCCGACTGTGGCATTTCTTTTAAAGCCCTTTCTGCGATGTCGCTCAGACGTCCGGCTGTGGCATTTCTTTTAAAGCCCTTTCTGCGATGTCGCTCAGATGTCCGACCGTGGAATTTCTTTTAAAGCCCGTTATGTGGTGTCGCTAAGATGCCCGACTGTGGCATCATTTTCCTTATTTTTATTTGTTCACCTTTCGAGGCGTCGCTTCAGACACCCGATCGGTCCTTATTTATGCTCTGTGAAATTTCAGGCGGACTACCGCCGTTTCCCCTTTTTACTTACCTGTTATGCCAATTTTATTTATTGTGCATTAAGGAATTAATCATGTTGCATCCATGCACGCATTTGTTATATCTTACCTCTGAACTGTCTTGCGAGTACTTTCAAAGTACTCACTGGCTTGTTGATTTGGCCACATGCTGACGAAGGCGATCTCATGGATGAAGAGTTCGATAGCGAGTCCGACACTTAGAGGAGTCCCAGTCAGTCTCGTGCGACCCTGGATTTGGTCACTGTTTTATATCCGCTTCCGCTACCAAATAAATTTATCGAGCCTCACCTCGACGTTCGATGAAATGATATTCTTAGAGTCTTGTTTTTCCCTTCCCGCTGTGCTTTTCCACCACCAACCTATCCATGAGTCAGTAGTATGTCTCCACACCACTGTGTCATGTCCGCCATTATGTATGATTATTGGCGTGCTTGTAATAATTTGGTTGAGCGACCGCAGTTCAACCCTGTAATATATTTTATGCTACTGGCTTATTGTATCAAGAAATTGTCTACCAGTGAGGAGGATTTCTCTCATACTGGACTCAAAAGACTGGTTTATCAATAAATATTTTTATTGGAAAACCGGCCGTGACACGCAAGATATTTTCCTCGAATACGATCCCAACGGAGGAAGTCTTCTATCATTTAACCTTATTTTCTAAAAGAGAGATGGGTAAGAAACATGTAGAAAATATGATCAGAATGCTATAAAATTTCATGATACGAGGATACGCACATGCCTCTTAGAATGGAGTTGACATTCTTTTGCTGGACTGGAGCGGACTAGTTCTTTGGCCACTGGAATCTGCTTATTATCAGTGGGAGTTGGGTTTCTCTGTGCTCGAGCAGTATCTATGAAAAATGGAGTTGGTTTATTATCTCCTGACGTTTGAATCTTTTGCAAAGACCTGGTTTGTAACCCTTCAGATTCTAACATAGCCGTCTTCCCCTTGCATGCCTTATATAGAAGAATGGAGCTTCAGTTATAAAAAATGCTACAGTAGAGATGGAATAGGTACTGAAGAATAGAAAGGCATGACATATTGACATGTATTCCCTCCATCGGGAAATAAATGGATGGGTCTAGGCGTATTTCAGTTCTAGATACATCTAGTTTTATCCATTTCTGCGACATGTAATCCGGACAGAAGGAGTATGATGTAAGAGCTAGGGATACGACAGGACAACACAGTAAAAAAACACTGAAAACCCATTGCAGAACCAAAGTATTCAAGCCCATTGATATGCGATAGTACACTCATGCAGCTCAGGATGCAAAACTACCAGGCAGTTTTCCTTACAAAAATCAACATTGTGGCCTTTAATCATACATTTTGGTACAACTAAATTTAGATCGGATAAAGGTTGGATTCACGCTGATTAAAAAAATAAACGCTGATGTAAAAATATAGTGATATACAACAGGTACTTACATCTGCATTGGAGCACAGAGAATTCCTGCAAGAATCTTTCCTCACAGACAATACGAGTGCAAAAATTCTTCTATCTGTTAAGCTTATTTTCTGAAAGAGAGATGGGTAAGAAACATGTAGAAAATATGATCAGCATACTATATAATTTCATGATGCAAGGATACGCACACGCTTCTTGGAATGGAGTTGACATATTTTTGTTGGACCGGAGCGGACAAGTTCTTTGGCCACTGGAATCTGCTTGTTATCAGTAGGAGTTGGGTTTCTCTGTGCTGGAGCAATATCTATAAAAACTGGAGTTGGTTTATTATCTCCTGGCATTTGTATCTTTTGCAAAGACCTTGTTTGTAACCCTTCAGATTCTAGTCGTCTTTCCCTTGCATGCCTTGTATAGAAGAATGGTGCTTTAATTATAAAACATGCTATGGCAGAGAGATGGAATAGGTACTGAAGAATAGAAAGGCATGACATATTGACATGTATTCCCTCCATCCGGAAAAATGGATGGGTCTAGGCATATTTCAGTTCTAGATACTATCACATCCCTAGTTCTTGTATGCTCAAGGCTAGCTAGTCATTTGTGCATCATGTTTAAATTCCATTTAAGTTTGAAATGGGGATTTGTGAAACCCTCAGAATCATTTTTGGAAATGACCCAAATAAAAATTGTTCCAAAAAGGTCCAAGAAAATGCTCATGTTGCTCTCTGAAAATATTGGACAGAGATAAAAATCAAACCAATATTTTTAAGAGCCCATAAGTATTTATTTTGGGCATTTGGAATTAATGCATAAGTTTGCATTGGATATATATTTGTTATATATATAATATATGTCCAAATATTATGCCATTTGTTGAGGAGCTCTGGAATAATACCACTAGTTCCTACAAAAATTGGCATAAGTAAATAAAATGATTTAGTATTTTTATTAAATCAAAACAAATGTCAGAATATAGAAAAAGAAATGGAAAACCTACCTGTGCTTACCTGTGCAGCCACCTGGCGGCCCAAGTGGCCAGCCCAGCAGCAGCTCGGCCCACTGGCTCCTCTGTCGTCTTCCTCCCCCTCGCCCAAAGCAGCTGCGTGGCCGGCATGCCGCAGCCGCACCACGTCTCCGCCACCTCCTGCTTCTCCCCCTCGTCGTCTGGATGCCCTGCACGTCGCCACGCGCCCCCCGGAACCTCTCACTCTCCCCCGGTCCTCTCCTCTCCTCTCCCTCGCTCTCTCTCCCACGGCCGAGCGCCACCATTGCCACCGGCCACCGTTGCCGTTGCCACCCCCTCCCCCTCACCTCTCCAACCAGCCCAGAAGCTCCACCACATCGCCGGCTACCTCCCCGTCAAGCCACGCGCCTCGGGAGGCCCTGGAGAGCCGCCTCGCCGCCATATTCATCTCCGGTCGCCGGAGATCGAATTCACCGCCCCGTCATCTTCAGCGTGTCCCCGAGCTCGCCGACAAGCCCTTCGAGTCCGCAGTGAGCATCTCCCCGTTTTCCCTCTCTTCTCCCCCTCGTTCCGCGTCGTAGCCGTCGTTTCCACCATGGCCGAAGCCATCGCCGCCGAAGCTCCTCGCCTCGTGGCCACAGCCGCCGCAGCCCGCAGCCGAGCTCACCGTTGCACTCAGTGCACTCTGGCGAGTCGCGCGGACCCGCTCGCAGCCTCCCCCGTACCCCGCAACATCAAAACCCCGATGGTCGAACTCTAGCCGCCGCACTCATCGTCGCCGCCGTTGTTCTGGGCCACCTCCGGTGAAACCCTTTGCACCGTTGGATGCGGCACTCCGCCAGCTTCTCGTAGGTCCTCTCCCTGTGTCGTCTGGACGCCGGAACAACGACTCCGGCGAAGAACCGCCGCGGCTCGAGGTCGTCGCTGGCCGAACTCCGGCGAGGCCGACGTGGCTGTCATTAGCGCCTAATCCCGCAGCCTAAACCACCCCACCAGCCGCTGACCGTGAGCCCCAAAGCCAAGTCAAACCCTGGTCAGTGCGGGTTTGACCCGGGCTTAACCACTGTTTCACTGACGTGTGGACCCCACAGGTCAAGTTTGACCCAGGTTGACTGCTGACACGGTGCTGACCTCAAGCTGACGCAATTATTTATTTTCGTAATTCAATCGTAGCTCAGATTGAAATAATTTGAATATGAAAATTATCAGAAAAATGCAATCTATCCATTTGTACTAGTTTCATGCATGTAAAACCAACTTATACCTACTGTATAAGTGAAACACTATAATGGCATATATATAAGAGCTTAACTTGGAGTTGCATTTGAACCCTTGGTTCAAATGGACTTCATTCAAACAGAATACTAGCTGCATTAGCTCAAAAAACATCACATATTCATGCCATGTTCATGCATCATATTGTTGCATATGCTTGTGTATTTATTGTCGACACCGTTCCTTCTTGATAGGTCCTGCTCCGGAGACCGTTCCAGAGTACATGTCTGTGAAGCAGCGCCTTCCTTGTTGATCTACCAGGCAAGCAAACCCCCTTGTTCATTCCGATACAATCCTACTCTCTCACTCCTCCTCTCAGTTATTGCATTAGGACAACAACGTTTCAACTGCTACTTTGTGCTACGGTAGTTGAGCCCATTCCTCTGCATGACCTGTCATTGCCACAGTAAATAGTTGAAACCCACTAGCATGTGTAGGAGTTGATTGAAGCCATTGTTGTGTTCCTACCATGCCATGCCTGCTCTTGCTTAGAGTGTGTCAGGTCTGATTCATTGGGAATGAATTGGAGTACAGTGCTCTATGTTCTGATGCTGAGAGTGAATGTGTGAACACAATTTGGTAAAGGTAGCAGGGAGAGGCCATGTAGGAGTGCATGGTGGGTTGTCTCACTGGAACCGTCCTTAAGCATTGAGTTTTATGTATGTCGTCCAATGACTCGATACTACCACACATTGGGTTCCGGTAACTCGGCCCCTCTCGACTTATTAACCAACTTGGTCTCTATCCAGGAGTCGCAACTAGTTTCTGGTTTTTGTAGGTAGTGTTAGTAGTCTACCAAGTGGCACCCGGCCAGGTGGGCTTGGGACAGACAAGGCACAGTGCCACGGTGTACCAAGTGGCACACGGATGGTGGGCTTGGGAACCCTGCTCAAATCGTTTGGGGCCGTGAGCGACACCCCGGCCGAATCTCCTTGCGGATGGAACCCGAATAGGCGATAAACCTGGACTAGAGTCTTGTGTGGTTAGTCAGGTCGTGGCCGACACCCTCGCCAGGCTTCCGCTTGAAGGTTGCCGAGATACATGACGTGTACATGGCGGTAAGTGGCGAGAGCGTGTGTGAAGAAGTACACCCCTACAGGGTTAACATGATATATTCGAATAGTCGGGTCCGCGGTTATGGACTTCTTGGATGCTTACATGGTACATAGACAACTTGAAGTGGATACTCTAAAATGCTCAAGACAAGTGTGAGTGCTATGGATGGCCTTCACGTAGGGAGACGGGGATGAATCCATAGTAGTGTATTGTGTGGTGATTAGTGGACTCGTGTGCACCATATCACCTCAAGAAGTTTCTCGTAGTCGTAGAACATGATTGCCACTGAGTCAAAGCTGGCTTGCTGCAACTAAACCCCACATTACCCTCTTGATACAAATGCATGTATGATAGGATTTGATGTAAGACTTGCTGAGTACCTTTGTACTCATGTTGCTTTATTTATGTTTTTGCAGCGGAGACTTCGGTCTTACTATTGTTCTCATGGGCTTCGACGAGTAGCTTGTACCTCAGCTACGATCTTGATCGGATGTTGTAGATAGTCAGGCCCTTTAGCCTTTTCCATTTGTAGATGTCTGTACTCATACATGTAATGCTTCCGCTTGTTGCTTGTTTGCGCTGAATGTTGGGTCATGTGACCCCTGTTGGTAATAAATGCTATGATGGCTCTTTGAGCTTTATCTATATGAGTTGTTGAGTTATGCTGTGATGCCATGTTGTACGGCACATACTTGCATGTTATGCGTTCGTGTAATGTGTATTGCTATGTGTGGGATCTGACTATCTAGTTGCTTATCCTTAGTAGCCTCTCTTATCAGGAAATGTCTCCTAGTGCTTCCCCTGAGCCCTGGTAGCTTGCTACTGCTCCGGAACACTTAGGTTGGACGACATGTGTCCTTCTTCGATCCTGTGTCTGTCCCTTCGGGGAAATGTCACGCGGTTTCTACCGGAGTCCTGTTAGCCTGCTACAGCCCGGTTTACCGGAGTCTTGCTAGCCCAGTTGCTACAGCCCACATTCACTCGCTGATGACCGACACGTTCGATGTTGGGTCATGTATGCCTGTCCCTGTAAGTTAGTGCCACTTCGGGTTCACGACTAGCCATGTCAGCCCGGGTTCATTGTCATATGGATGCTAGCGACACCATCATATACGTGTGCCAAAAGGCGCAAACGGTCCCGGGCATGGTAAGGCGACACCCGTGGGAATACCGCGCGTGAGGCCGCAAAGTGATATGAGGTGTTACATGCTAGATCGATGTGGCATAGAATCGGGGTCCTGACAGCTTTGGTATCAGAGCCTGACTGCCTGTAGGATTACGAAGGCAAACTGGTCAAAGTTGAGTCTAGAAATTCTTTAGTTATGTAAGGCAATTGATTGTGGGAAGGAACGTAAGGCTCTTTTTACTCCTTTTACCTCATGGCCTTCTGATCTGAGTCATCCTACCTTTCCTATGGGGTTAAGGAACTAGGCTTTCTCTTCCGTCTATTAGGATCACGTGTTACTACCCCGTATTCCCATATGATTGGTTGATCAGAGTCATACCCAGTTTTGGAGTACTTCCGGTGTAGTCTGCTTAGTATGATCTCAGAACCTTGAGTAATGATGTTGAGTATGTTACTAACCCATTTTAGCAGAATGTCTCATTCTGAGCATCTTACTGCAGTTATGCTGCCGGAATTGCTCTAGGAGTCCGAGAGTTACTAATTTCCTTGTCCTACATTCTATAGCCTATAGTTGATGCTGATCCCGTCCTTCGTTTCGTTTCTCAGGATGTCATCAGTTAAGCGAAGTTCTGTTGCTCGTAGCCAGAACCACGGAGATGGTAGGGATCAAGATCCTCCCGACCAGCCTTCGTTGACAGAGTTCATGTTAGAGATGGAGAGGAACAAGCGTGAGTCTAACCACGTATCGAGGAGAACACCGCACATCGGATCAAAGGGTCTGCAACCATTCATGACTTCATTCGCTTGCACCCACCTACCTTCCATCACTCCATCGAGCCACTCGATGCAGATGATTGGCTCTGTAGCATCACTCATAAGCTACGTTCCGCGAATATAGCTGAAGATGACAAGGTCACTTATGCCACATACCATCTGGAAGATCCTACTAGTCTTTGGTGGCAGAACTATGAGGCTATGCTTCCAGCTGGCCAGACTCCTACCTGGAGGGATTTCATTGAGGCTTTTCGCGAGCATCACATTCCTGAGGCCCTCATCGATCGCAAGAGAGAAGAGTTCTGTAGTTTCACCCAGAGTAAGATGGCTGTTGATGCTTACAGTAGAGAGTTTGAGAACCTCACCCGCTATGCTGTAGAAGAAGTGTCCACAGACGCCAAGAAGCAGGCTAGGTTCCGGAAGGGTCTCAACCCCAAGTTGCGTCGTGATCTCCACCTGCATCATTGTGATACATTCGAGGCCCTTGTGAACAAGGCCATTAATGCAGAGACAGCTCAGCTCACTAACGAGGAGTCTCGTAAGCACACCCGTGATTTGGGATCCTCCTCCAGTTCTAGTCCTCAAAAGCGCCGGATTTGGGTTCCAAACTCCGCTCTTCCTTCTGGATATACACCGAGACCATCTTATGTGGTGCCTTCCCCAGATCAGTCGTATGTTCCACCCAGGCCTACTGGTAGACCGCTTGTCAGTGCGGGTCCATGTCCAACTTCAGGGACTTGCTTCACATGCGGGAAGCCAGGGCACTATGCACGTGTCTGCTCTCAGACTAGTTATGCTCCACCCCAGCCCGAGAAGTCTGTTGGCTGTGTTAAGCCACCATGCAAGATGATCAGTGTCAAGTCAGCTCCCACTGAACGTGGACGCGTGCATCACGTCTCAGCTAAAGACGCTCATGATGATCCAGATGTTGTTCTTGATACACTCCTTGTCAATTGCCATCCAGCATCGGTTTTTTTCGATATTGGAGCGTCTCACTCCTTTATTTCTGACAGATATGCTAACTTTCACAACATGTCATTTTGTGATATGCCCTCTCCGCTGGTCATTCAAACTCCTGGATCCAAATGGCAAACCTCTAGTGTAAGCCATGGTAATGAAATCCTTGTAGACAGACTTGTTTTCCTCGCATCACTTATAGCCCTCAAGTCTACAGATATTAACATCATCTTGGGTATGGACTGGATGAAAGCTCATTATGCCAAGATTGATTGTTACACCAGGTCCGTTCAACTTACACATCCATTTGGCAAGATAGTCACCGTCTCCACTAGAGTGGCCAAGCGTCAGCTATATTCTCTTAATGCCAGCCCTCTTCCAGACCTTGAAGATATCCCGGTAGTCCGTGACTTTCCGGATGTCTTTCCAGAGGAACTGCCAGGTGTTCCACCTGATAGAGATGTAGAGTTCGTCATAGATCTTATCCCAGGAACTTCTCCAATCTCTAGGAGACCTTACAAAATGGCACCCTTAGAACTAGCCGAGCTTAAGAAACAACTTGATGAGTCCTTGCAAAAGGGTTTCATCCGTCCTAGTTCTTCTCCTTGGGCTTGCCCCATCCTCTTTCTCAAAAAGAAGGATGGTACGGATCGGATGGTTGTAGATTATCGTCCCATTAATTTGGTCACGATAAAGAACAAGTATCCGCTCCCCAGGATCAATGACCTATATGATCAGCTCGCTGGATCCTCAGTTTTCTCCAAGATGGATTTGAGGTTAGGCTACCACCAAATCAAGATCAGAAATGGGGACATTCCTAAGACGGCCTTTGTCACTCGTTATGGCCAGTACGAGTACACCGTCATGTCCTTTGGTCTAACCAACACTCCAGCTACATTCTCTCGATTGATGAACTCGATCTTCATGGAGTACTTAGATAAATTCGTCATGGTTTACCTCGATGATATCCTTATCTACTCGAAGAACGAGGAAGAGCATGCGGAACATCTTAGAGTTGTGTTAGAAAAAACATAGAGAGCACCGCCTTTATGCCAAGTTCTCCAAGTGTGAATTTTGGTTGCCAGAAGTGACCTACCTAGGCCACGTAATCTCTGGTAAGGGCATTGCTGTCAATCCCGAGAGAGTTAAGGCCGTTCTCGATTGGACTCCACCTGAAACCGTTAAACAAGTTAGGAGTTTCCTTGGTCTAGCCAGCTATTGTCGCCGCTTTGTTGAAAACTTCTCTAAAGTGGCCAAACCTCTCACGGAACTTCTCAAGAAAGATAAAAGGTTTGAGTGGTCCCCACAGTGTGAATACAGTTTTCAGGAACTGAAAAGATGCCTGACTTGTGCTCCCATGCTTGTGCCACCGGATTTCACAAAGGACTTTGTTATCTACTGCGACGCCTCACGATAGGGACTAGGTTGCATTCTTATGCAGGATCGTCATGTGATTGCCTATGCATCTCGACAGTTGCATCCACATGAGGAGAATTATCCTACACATGATTTAGAGCTTGCAGCCGTAGTCTATGCACTCAAGACCTGGCGACATTACCTTCTTGGTAAACTTTGCGAGATCTACACCGATCACCAGAGTCTCAAGTATATCTTCACACAACCAGATTTGAACCTTAGGCAAAGACGTTGGTTGGAGTTGATCTTAGATTATGATCTAGGGATTACCTACACCCCAGGCAAAGCTAATGTCATGGCTGATGCGCTAAGCCGTAAATCCTATTGCAATAACCTCATGTTGCAGCAGGGCCAACCACTTCTCCATGAGGAATTCTGTAAGCTTAACCTTCACATTGCTCCTCACGGATTCCTATCTACCTTGGTGGCGAAACCTACTATTGTGGATCGTATCATAGAAGTCCAGAAGCATGACACGGGAATCTCCCGAATCAAGAAAAATATCTCCAAGGGAGTAGCTGATTGTTTCTCTATGGATGAACGAGGTGTTTTTTACTTTGGAAACCGCTTGGTGGTTCCCAAGAGTCAGCAGATGCAGCAATTGATTCTTAAGGAGGTGCATGAATCCCCTCTCACGATTCATCCCGGTAGTACTAAGATGTATCAGGACCTACGCCAGAGGTTCTGGTGGACTAGGATGAAGAGAGAAATCGCCGACTTCGTTGCTAATTGTGACATTTGTTGTCGCGTTAAGGAAGAGAATCAAAGGCCTGCTGGCACCCTTCAGTCTTTAGCCATTCCTGAGTGGAAATGGGATAAAGTTGGTACGGACTTCATCACCGGCTTTCCCAGGACCAAGAAAGGGAATGATGCTATCTTCGTAGTCGTTGATTGCCTTTCCAAAGTGGCTCACTTCCTACCTGTTCGAGAGAGTATCACCGCTAGTCAGCTCGCTGACTTATATATTTCTCGAGTAGTGTCACTTCATGGTGTTCCACTAGAGATCAATTCAGACCGTGGTAGTCTTATCACTTCTCATTTCTGGGAGAGTTTTCAAACTGCCATGGGAACCCATCTTTCCTTCAGTACCGCTTTCCACCCTCAGTCGAGAGGTCAGGTGGAAAGGGTCAACCAAATTCTCGAAGACATGCTTAGAGCTTGCGTTATCTCATTCGGTATGGATTGGGAGAAATGTCTTCCTTTTGCCGAGTTTGCTTATAACAATAGCTATCAATCCGGTCTCAAGAAAGCTCCTTTTGAGATTCTATATGGACGAAGATGTCGAACACCCTTGAACTGGTTAGAAACCGGTGAAATACAATTCTTTGGACTGGACATGATCCAGGAGGCAGAAGAGCAAGTTCGCATCATTCGTGAGAATTTGAAAACAGCCCAGTCTCGTCAAAAGAGCCAGTATGATCGTCATCATAAGGATATGACTTATGAAGTTAGCGACAAAGCTTATCTTCGGGTTACTCCCTTGAAGGGTACCCATCGTTTTGGTATCAAGGGCAAGTTGGCTCCTCGTTACATTGGTCCTTTTTGCATTCTCGCTAAATGAGGAGATGTTGCCTACCAGTTGGAACTACCCCCACATCTTTCTCGAGTTCATGATGTCTTCCACGTCTCTCAACTCAGGCGTTGCTTCTCGGATCCCATCCGCGGAGTGGACCATGAAACGCTTGATCTCCAAGATATCCTCACATACCGAGAGTACCCGGTTCGCATTCTTGATCAAGCAGAGCGTGTCACTCGACATCATAACGTCAAGTTCCTCAAGGTTCAGTGGTCTCATCATTCCGAGAGAGAAGCTACTCGGGAGCGAGAAGATCGTCTTCGATTGGAGTACCCCACTTTCTTTCCGTCGACCCCTGAATCTCGGCACGAGATTCTTTCAAGTGGGGGCGAGTTGTCACATCCCTAGTTCTGGTATGCTCAAGGCTAGCTAGTCATTTGTGCATCATGTTTAAATTCCATTTAATTTTGAAATGGGGATTTGTGAAACCCTCAGAATCATTTTTGGAAATGACCCAAATAAAAATTGTTCCAAAAAGGTCCAAGAAAATGCTCATGTTGCTCTCTGAAAATATTGGACAGAGATAAAAATCAAACCAATATTTTTAAGAGCCCATAAGTATTTATTTTGGGCATTTGGAATTAATGCATAAATATTTGCATTGGATATATATTTGTTATATATATAATATATGTCCAAAAATTATGCCATTTGTTGAGGAGCTCTGGAATAATACCACTAGTTCCTACAAAAATTGGCATAAGTAAATAAAATGATTTAGTATTTTTATTTAATCAAAACAAATGTCAGAAAATAGAAAAAGAAATGGAAAACCTACCTGTGCTTACCTGTGCAGCCACCTGGCGGCCCAAGTGGCCAGCCCAGCAGCAGCCCGGCCCACTGGCTCCTTTGTCGTCTTCCTCCCCCTCGCCCAAAGCAGCTGCGTGGCCGGCATGCCGCAGCTGCACCACATCTCCGCCACCTCCTGCTTCTCCCCCTCATCGTCTAGATGCCCCGCACGTCGCCACGCGCCCCCCGGTACCTCTCACTCTCCCCTGGTCCTCTCCTCTCCTCTCCCTCGCTCTCTCTCCCACGGCCGAGCGCCACCGTCGCCACCGGCCACCGTTGCCGTAGCCACCCCCTCCCCCTCACCTCTCCGACCAGCCCAGAAGCTCCGCCACATCGCCGGCTACCTCCCCGTCAAGCCACGCGCCTCGGGAGGCCCTGGAGAGCCGCCTCGCCGTCGTCTTCATCTCGGGTCACCGGAGATCGTCTTCACCGCCCCACCGTCTTCAGCGCGTCCCCGCGCTCGCCGACAAGCCCTTCAAGTCCGGTGTGAGCATCTCCCCGTTTTCCCTCTCCTCTCCCCCTCGTTCTGCGTCGTAGCCGTCGTTTCCACCATGGCCGAAGCCATCACCGCTGCAGCTCCTAGCCGAGCTCGCCGTTGCACTTAGTGCACTCTGGCGAGTCGCGCAGACCCGCTCGCAGCCTCCCCCGTACCCCGCAACATCAAAACCCCGATGGCCGAACTCTGGCCGCCACACTCGTCGTCGTCGCCGTCGTTCTGGGCCACCTCCGGTGAAACCCTTTGCACCGTTGGATGCGGCACTCCGCCAGCTTCCCGTAGCTCCTCTCCCTGTGTCGTCTAGACGCCGGAACAACGACTCCGGCGAAGAACCGCCGCAGCTCGAGGTCGTCGCCGGCTGAACTCCAGCCAGGCCGACGTGGCTGTCATTAGCGCCTAATCCCGCAGCCTAAACCACCCCACCAGCCGCTGACTGTGGGCCCCAGAGCCAAGTCAAACCCTGGTCAGTGCGGGTTTGACCCGGGCTTAACCACTGTGTCACTGACGTGTGGACCCCACACGTCAGTTTTAAACCAGGTTGACTGCTGACACGGTGCTGACCTCAAGCTGACGCAATTATTTATTTTCTGGATTTAAATTTAATCAGGAAATTCCAGGAATTGTTATAAACTTCAAAAAATCATAATAATTCAACCGTAGCTCAGATTGAAACAATTTGTATATGAAAAATTATTAGAAAAATGCAATCTATCCATTTGTACTAGTTTCATGCATGTAAAACCAACTTATACCTACTGTATAAGTGAAACACTATAATGGCATATATATAAGAGCTTAACTTGGAGTTGCATTTGAACCCTTGGTTCAAATGGACTTCATTCAAACAGAATACTAGCTGCATTAGCTCAAACAATATCACATATTCATGCCATGTTCCTGCATCATATTGTTGCATACGCTTGTGTATTTATTGTCAACACCGTTCCTTCTCGATAGGTCCTGCTCCGGAGACCGTTCTAGAGTACCTGTCTGTGAAGCAGTGCCTTCCTTGTTGATCTACCAGGCAAGAAAACCCCCTTGTTCATTCCGACACAATCCTACTCTCTCGCTCCTACTCTCAGATATTGCATTAGGACAACAATGTTTCAACTCCTACTTTGTGCTACGGTAGTTGAACCCATTCCTCTGCATGACCTGTCATTGCCACAGTAAATAGTTGAAACCCACTAGCATGTGTAGGAGTTGATTGAAGCCATTGCTGTGTTCCTACCATGACATGCCTGCTATTGCTTAGAGTGTGTCAGGTATGATTCATTGGGAATGAATTGGAGTACAGTGCTCTATGTTCTGATGCTGAGAGTGAACGTGTGAACATGATTTGGTAAAGATAGCGGTGAGAGGCCATGTAGGAGTGCATGGTGGGTTGTCTCACTGGAACCGTCCTTAAGCACTAAGTTCTATGTATGTCGTCCAATGACTCGATACTACCACACATTGGGTTCCGATAACTCGGCCCCTCTCGACTTATTAACCAACTTGGTCTCTATCCAGGAGTCGCAACTAGTTTCTGGTGTTTGTAGGTAGTGTTAGTAGTCCACCAAGTGGCACCCGCCCAGGTGGGCTTGGGACAGACTTGGCACAATGGCACGGTGTACCAAGTGGCACCCGGATGGTGGGCTTGGGAACCCTGATCACATCGTTTGGGGCCGTGAGCGACACCCCGGCCGGATCTCCTTGCGGATGGAACCCGAATAGGCAATAAACCTGGACTAGAGTCTTGTGTGGTTAGTCAGGTCGTGGCCGACACCCTCGCCAGGCTTCCGCTTGAAGTTGCCGAGATACATGACGTGTACATGGCAGTAAGTGGTGAGAGCGTGTGTGAAGAAGTACACCCCTGCAGGGTTAACATGATCTATTCGAATAGCCGGGTCCGCGGTTATGGACTTCTTGGATGCTTACATGGTACATAGACAACTTGAAGTGGATACTCTAAAATGCTCAAGACAAGTGTGAGTGCTATGGATGGCCTTCACGTAGGGAGACGGGGATGAATCCATAGTAGTGTATTGTGTGGTGATTAGTGGACTCGTGTGCGCCATATCACCTCAAGAAGTTTCTTGTAGTCGTAGAACATGATAGCCAATGAGTCAAAGCTGGCTTGCTGCAACTAAACCCCACATTACCCTCTTCATACAAATGCATGTATGATAGGATCTGATGTAAGACTTGCTGAGTACCTTTGTACTCATGTTGCTTTATTTATGTTTTTGCAGCGGAGACTTCAGTCTTACTAGTGATCTCATGGGCTTCGACGAGTAGCTTGTACCTCAGCTACGATCTTGATCGGATGTTGTAGATAGTCAGGCTCTTTAGCCTTTTCCATTTGTAGATGTCTGTACTCAGACATGTAATGCTTCCGCTTGTTGCTTGTTTGCTCTGAATGTTGGGTCATGTGACCCCTGTTTGTAATAAATGCTATGATGGATCTTTGAGCTTCATATATATGAGTTGTTGAGTTATGCTGTGATGCCATGTTGTACATCACATACTTGCATGTTATGCGTACGTGTAATGTGTATTGCTATGTGTGGGATCTGACTATCTAGTTGTTTATCCTTAGTAGCCTCTCTTGTCGGGAAATGTCTCCTAGTGCTTCCACTGAGCCCTAGTAGCTTGCTACTGCTCCGGAACACTTAGGCTGGCCGGCATGTTTCCTTCTTCGATCCTGTGTCTGTCCCTTCGGGGAAATGTCACGCGGTGTCTACCAAAGTCCTATTAGCCTGCTATAGCCCGGTTTACTGGAGTCCTGCTAGCCCAGTTGCTACAGCCCGGATTCACTCGCTGATGACCAACACGTTCGATGTTGGGTCATGTATGCCTATCCCTGTAAGTTAGTGCCACTTCGGGTTCATGACTAGCCATGTCAGCCCGAGTTCATTGTCATATGGATGCTAGCGACACCATCATATACGTGTGCCAAAAGGCACAAACGGTCCCGGGCATGGTAAGGTGACACCCGTGGGAATACCGTGCGTGAGGCCGCAAAGTGATATGAGGTGTTACATGCTAGAGCGGTGTGGCATAGAATCGGGGTCCTGATAGATACATCCTTTTTTATCCATTTCGGCAACATGTAATCCGGATGGAGGGAGTATGGTGTAAGAGCTAGGGATACGACAGGACAACACAGTAAAAAAACACTAGTTGAATGTAAAACTATATGCTACCGGAATATCTACAGAAAAAACTAAGGCAACATGCACGTGTATGATTTGGAAACTAAGATGGCATTGCAACAGAGCACTAGAACAACACTTCAATGTAAAAAAAACATGGTATGTTAGACAGATGAAGTACATACTGATGAATAACAATGCATAAGATATTCAGAAGCATGATGTCCAAATTAAGCAGATGGCTTTGCGATAGAGTAGAATGACAGTACTTGAATTTAAAAACATGTTATCATGAATGGAATAGGTACTGAAAACCAGGAAGGCATGACATATTTACATGCATGATCAGCATGCTAAGCACATGGCATTGCAACAGAGTAGATACACTCCAGGACATTACATGCATGTTGTACCCATATCACATGCCAAGTTAGAGCAAGGACCTTGTGGGGTGAAGAGGATTCATCATCTTCCTCCAAGTCTTCTGAAGAACTGACGTTACATGTTCCATCATATTGGGTATCATTGACATCAAGTTTACTGGCCTTTACATTGCTCTGTGAGGTTCTTGTGGATATATCAGTGTGTGCGATTATATCTGACATGCATGGAAGACAACTAGTAGTTAGATTTATGTAATGAGTGCCTGTAGGGGACGACATAAATAGTAGCACTGGGGTTAACTAGCAGCAACAGGTCTCAAAAACTAAAGGGAGAACACAGATGAAAGCTACAGAATATGTATCGTTTGTACTCGAGATTAACTAGATGGCACACAAAAGTATTAAAGAACAACATAGGTAATACTAGAAGTGCTATAATACTATAATCACTAGCCTGTGGGATAGCATTAGCTGATGGATGATAACTATGGAACAGCGTTACCTAAAGAACAAGTATCTTAGCTGAACTATGGAACAAAGTTAACTCATGAACAAGACCCGTAAGATATCAACATGAATATAAAGTGAAATGTGATAATCTATTTTCCATTCTTAGATGAATAATAAAGCCATAAATGTTGCACACAAGTAAGATGAGGGTACAACCTTTTTGGCCGCCATCCATAGGAGTGAGCATCATATGATGACTTGTCGATGGCCCTGTAGTTGTTGTGGTTGTCCATGTCGGGCACGCGCATTCGATGCCAGGAAATATTGAGTGGGGACTATAGCTCCCTTCTGGTGTATGCTTCCCTTGTTAGAGCAGCTGCAGTGAGTCGGAAGACAGTGTAGCTTAAGATGCAGATAACGCATAATGTTAAGACAACATATCTCTTTGATCTGAAGAAATACACTAAGGGATCAATAGCAAGGTATGAGAGTGGTCACATGTCTATTGACTGAAGACTAAATTGGGGTCACATGATTTTATTTTATTTTGGTACCGTCCGATCTACGCCAGATGGCTTGATGGCCGTCTTGTGCCTCCCGGCTGACACTGTTCAGAATCTTCCCCGAAGAGCCAGCGACCAATGGCAGAGCAGCCTGCATCCGTCGTCCATGGCCCTGGCCAAAACCCCACTCCCCGCCCCACCGCACTGCCATGGTTGCGCCGCGCCCGGGCCAATCCACAAAGACTCCCCATCATCCAGATCCGGTGGTGGCAGTACCTTCAACCCACTCAACTCAAAGATAGCCATCTAAGAGCTGCTTCCGCGGCGAACTTGCAGCCCAGCACCCTTACGTTAGACACCAGCCAACCGGCATCCTAGGAGCTCTGCCGCCTCGAGGGGTGCTGCTTCCCATTGGGAATGTATTGGCCAGGAATAAACATTCAGACAACTGACGCGTAAATAAAGTGATTTAAGATGAGGGTGCGACCTATTTATCGGCATGGTGAAGTAGGCAGGTCCTGTTGCCGAGTCGATGAGGCCGGCGTGGTTGCGGTGGCGACTGGCGGCAGGGAAACGTCAATGTCACGACGGTCGAGGCTACGGGGAAGCAGCGTCGGGACTCTGGACGGATCCAAAGTTGGAGCCGCTCCGGTGCCATGAACAACGGCGGGGGTGAATCAGCTTCGATACGGTTCACGCGGCCGTCATCGAGGCAGCTCCACCAGCACGGAGTAAGAGGCACACAGCCCAGTGCACGACGACAAATGGACAGTGTCTCCGGCATTAGGGAGGAGGGCGGCTGTGAAATTGGTGCGGTGGGGGTGCCATGGAGGAGGGGCTGAGGTTTCGCGGCACGGGCGAAGGGAGCTTCCGGGGAGAAGGTGATTTGGCGCCCACGAGGTATGAATGGGGGGGGATTGGGAGGGGAGTGGAACCATGTCTTACGGACGCATTTTTCTGAAAAGTGAGTGGGAGTTACAGTTCTACCCCTACCTTTAGGCTTCTCGGCTTGGGTCTATGTACTGAGGGTCAGGGATAGTAGAGTAACTTTGCTTCTCCCCAAATAGTGGGCGGGAGCAATTTCGGGCGACGAGGGCGTATTTTGAAATATAGTGGGCGCGAGCGATTTCGGGCAACGAGAGCGTGTTTTGAAATAATAGGCGCGAGCTATTTCGGGGGAGGAGAGCGTGTTTTGCCGACCATGGTTTATGAATTATTCGGCACATGTCATTTTGGCCCAGGAGAAGGCGTGCTTGGATGAAGTTAGGAACCTACCCTCGGTGTACAACGGGCCAATTGATGCGTGTCCCACATAGCACGGTAATTTCGCGTCTCCCATTTATTTGCTCGGGCGAATTCCACCGAGCACAGGATGTTTAACAGTTCGTTCAAATTTTGGGAGAACGAGCATCCACGTCTACCTTACCAAGTCGATTAGAATCAAATTTTGAAATATTAGCTTGCCACTTCTTTTTTAGATGGAGAGATGATGCTCGGGAGTAATGTGTTTTTACATGCTCGTTGCTAGCGATTTACTATATGACAAATAGTTGACCCACTAAAAACGCGAATCAAACCCGAAATGAAATATCTCGATTCAATGAAATAGCTCGTTCACTAGGTCAAAATAGTGAACTAAATCCAAAATTGAACACCTCAATCGAGTAGCATGTTGTACAGTATTATAGTACTCCATGAACATGTTGAAAGTCAAATTAATGAACTTGTTTGATATACGCATATATCCGTTCATGTGTGGATTGCAGACAAGATGTTCTCCAATTTAAATATTTGAATTTAAGTTTATATCGAAACATGGTTTATGTTAGTCTTTGATGCATAAAACGCAACCTCTCCCTCTCCTGGACTTCTGCTCTCTCTCTCTCTCTCTCTGACAATCTTCAATTCTGTCGCACGCATCCGACACACAAACCTTGTTTGTCCCTCTCCCTTTCTCTCCATCTCTCTATCTCTTTGTGTGTGCGCTACAAAAAAAGACACATCCGTGACATTTTGGGTCGAACGAAAAAAAATTATGTCATACATATGACACTTCTATGACGATAATTGTGACAAAACCCGGTATCATCATAGATGTGGTGGGATCCTACTTCTATGACAAAAAATCATGACAGAAAATGGGCTTTTCGTCCTGGGCGGGCCGGAGACGTAGCTGCATGACATTCTTTGGGCCGTCCATGACGGAAAAAACCGTGGTAGAAGCGAGGGGGAGGAAAATTTCTGGTAGTTGCCGGTTACGGTGGGAGGTCAGGGGCAGAGCGATGCGTGTTTCTCTCGTACGTATGCGCGTGTGTGCGAGGCATTGGCTCTAACTGAAGCCGAGTGAGGCGTTGGGCTCTAACTGAACCCGAGCGATTGCACTGCAGGCTACGCGTTACTGAACCAGAGCGATCGATCGATGGCTGTTAACTGAACCCGATGGAGCGATTCCTTCGCTACTGCTGCTAACTGAAGCCGATCGATTGGATGAACAGTGA
>NC_041385.1:296268445-296298177 GCF_002162155.2 Triticum dicoccoides
GCGCTCCAACACAAGTCTGTTTCGTCCGTTTTGCGGTACGCAACACCCCTCCCGATCAACAGGACCTCCGTTTCGACCGTAGTGCTCCAACACAAGTCGGTTTCGTCCGTTTTGTGGTACACCACACCCCTCTCGATCAACAGCACCCCCGTTTCGACCATAGGAGGTCCGTTTCCTCCGTTTTGTGGTACACCACACCCCTCCCGATCAACAGGACCCCCGTTTCGACCGTAGGAGGTTTGTTTCCTCCATTTTGCAACGCCAGGCCCCTCCCGATCAACAAGACCCCGTTTTGAACGTGGCCGGTCGAACACAAGGTCGTTTCCTCCATTGTGCGGTACGCCAGGCCTCGTTTCCATCGCCTATTCCGTCCAAGCCCTCCCGATGAACACGACCACGCATTCCGTTCCGACCCAGCCGGTTGGCTCCCCATGAACACGACGACTACGCTGTTTCTCTGTTCCGACCTAGCCATGTACGTATGCACGATAGGCGTTAGAGACCATGCCCGTATGTACGTATGTGGCCGTATTTTCTTTCTTGCACCCTCGCTGATGTATGTACGTGTACATGCTACGTGCGCGCCTCTACTACGACACGTGCGCGCCTCTACATCCACCAGTATATATGTATGTACACGTTCACGACGAGAATGACAACGCTACGTACGCTTCGACCAGGTGGGTCC
Organism: Triticum dicoccoides; assembly: GCF_002162155.2. NCBI lineage: Eukaryota > Viridiplantae > Streptophyta > Magnoliopsida > Poales > Poaceae > Triticum > Triticum dicoccoides. Next base: position 296,269,134 of record NC_041385.1, read on the forward strand.
CGACTGTTAGGCACTTCCTTGCGTGCGAAAATGTAGCTGGTGGGTCCCAGCAGTCAGAGGGGTGAATCGTTTTTTTGCCCGGACGCACTTCCTTGCGTGCGAAGGTGTAGCTAGTGGGTCCCAGCAGTCAGGGGGGAAACGTTTTCTTCGCGAAATATGGTGTCCCGTCCGGTTGGTCCCCGCTGTCAGGTGGAGGAATAATTATTTTCCGCGTAATAAGGAGGCACTTCCTTGCTGCGGCCATGGACCCAGCTGTCAGCCTCTCCACATACAGTCCACGTCCGATGGAAATCGTTCCTTGACCATGTTGACCACGCCGCGCCGAGAGCACCAGGGCGGTGGATGACGGCGAGGCCTAGGAAGGGGACGACAAGGAGCCGGGGAAGACGCGGCAGTGGAAGCCCGCGCCGAGAGGAGTACGAGGGTTCACTGGTTCGGCTGCGGTGTGAGGCTCCGTCGCCGCAGGGCCTGGCCAGTGGTGGGAATAATAGGGGGCGGTTAGGCCTCCGCGGCAGCACATCTGGCCACGGGAGGCAGGAGCATGCGGCACGACTGACACTTCTTTGGGCGGCTGGAGCAAGAAGACCAGAGGTTTAAGAAGCACTACGGCCGTTGGATGGACATCGTACGGTCACTGGAGCTAGAATTGTTTATATTGACTAAGTTGACAAAGCCCTCCGTCCCTGTCAACTTAGTACACCCACAAGTCAGCCTCCCACCAAGGTGGGTCCCAGCTAGCTGGGGGGGTATTCATTTTTTTGTGCGTAATAAGGAGGCGCTTCCGGTGGGTCCGAGCTGACAGCAAGGGGAACGTTTTTTTGCGAAATACGGTGGCCCGTCGGGTAGGTCCCAGCAGTCAGGGGCAAACATTTTTTTTGCAAAATACTGGTGGCCCGTCCGGTGGGTCCCTGCTGTTAGGTGGAGGAATAATTATTTTCCGCGTAATAAGGAGGCACTTCCTTGCGGCTGCCGTGGTCCCAGCTGTCAGCCTCTCCACGTACAGTATTCTTTCGATGGAATTCGGTCGTTGACCACATTGACCACGCCGCGCCGAGAGCACCATAGCGGTGGACGACGGTGAGGCCTAGGAAGGGGACGGCACGAAGCCGGGGAAGACGCAGCAGTGGATGCCCACGCGGAGAGGAGTAAGAGGGTTCACTGGTTCGGCTGCGCTGCCGTCGCCGCAGAACAACAGGGGGTGTGGGTGAGTGGAGTGGAGGGATGGCCTGGCCAGCGGTGGTAGTAGTATGGGGAAGGTGAGGCCTCCGCGGCAGCACAGCCGGCCATGGGAGGCAGGAGCAGGCGGCACAACCGGCGCTGCTTTGGGCGGCTGGAGCAAGAAGACCAGAGGTTGAAGAAGCACTACGGCCGTTGGATGGACATCGTACGGTCAGTCGAGCTAGAATCGTGCATATTGACTAAGTTCACAAAGCTCTTCGTCCCCGTCAACTTAGTAGGCCCACTATACTGGGTCCGAGCTAGCAGGGGGAGTATTCTTTTTTTGGGCATAATAAGGAGGCACTTCCTTGCGTGCGAAGATATAGCTGGTGGGTCCGAGCTGTCAGCGGCGGTAACGTTTTTTCGCGAAATACAGAGGCCCTTTCGGTAGGTCCCAGATGTCGGGTGGAGGAATCATTATTTTCCACGTAATAAGGAGGCATTTCCTTGCGTCCAGTCGTGGACCCAGCTGTCAGCCTCTCCACGTATAGTCCACTTCCAATGGATGTCGTGCATTGACCATGTTGACTAGGCCGCGCCGAGAGCACCAGGGCAGTGGACGACGGCGAGGCCTAGGAAGGGAACAACATGGATCCAGGCAATACTCGGCAGTTATTTCCCACGCGGAGGAGTACGAGGGTTTACTGGTTCATCTGCCGTCGCCGTAGAATAACAACATGTGTGGGAATGAGGGTGAGTAGAGGGATAGCTAGGCCAGCTATGGGAGTACGGTGGGGCGGTGAGGCCTGCGCGGCAGCACAGACGACCGCGGGGAGGAGGGAGCAGGCAGTCCCGTCGGCACTTGTTTGAGCGGCTGGAGCAGGAAGAGTAGAGATTGAAGAAGTGCGACGGTCGTTGGATGGAGATCCAACAGTATACACGCCATTTGTGGAAAGCCTCAAATATGTGGAAAACAGCATACAACCCATCTGCCATTATTTCAAATAGTTTACAGCCCATTTGCTAATTCTTACGGGTTTTTTTGGAGCCCATATTCTTTTTGTTAGCACTACAACCCATATTGTGGCCACAGTTAAAAAATTATACGAAATTTTGCATATGTCGGTGCGGTCTGAACTGTTTTTAATCCCGAAATTTCGAGTCACATTCAGACTGATTTTCAAAATAAATGTATATCCATATAAAATCCAATAAATTGTCGATGCATAAAAATCAATGCAATTTAAAATCTCGAAATGAAAAAAAGATATTTGAAACTAATTGCCAGTTTGATGTGTTTTAAAAATGTACAGCCCATTTCTCATTACTGATAGGCCATTTTCTCGGTCAGCCGAATGAAGCTCTCCTTGTCTAGCCCAACAGGCTTGATAAAGTGACTTACTTGACAAATCACAAAAAAACTGGTCTAGCCATTTTCAAAAAGAAAAAAAAACTACTAGGCTGGTCTGTGGTAAACACAAAAGAAAAGGTTGTCTAGATAGGCCAGAGTGTCCCGCACAGCCTAGTTGACACCATGCTTCTGTCTCAAAAACATATTAGATAAATGCCACTCCAATTATGACGATTCATAAAAATGCCACTGCAATTTCCAAACTTTGAAAAATGACACTGCAATTTTTGCAAACATTGAAAAACACCACTGCAGTTTGCAAACTTTGAAAAACGCTACTCCAGACTTCAAAAAATGCCACTAGAAATGGCATGAAATGGCATTTTTCAAAGTTTGGAAATTGCAGTGGCATTTCTCGGAGGCATTTATCAAATTAACCCAAAACTAAAATAACTAGCCGAGCTGCTGGGTCCCTGGTGTCAGCCGCTCGTTGTGCAATTCTCTCGTTTACGTACTACGTTGACAATGGCATGGGACCCAGATGTCAGAAATCCACTAGGAGGAGCCATTTTTTTATTGGCTTCAAATAAGGAGGCACTTGCTTGCGTACTGCCATGACCTTGGCGGGTCCCTGCTGTCATCCTCTCCACGTACAATCATCTCCTGATTATGTACGCGTCAACTTGCTAGGCCCACAAGTCAACCTCTAAACCCGTGGAGGACAAATACAACACATTTAAAAAAATAACAGCCCATTCCATACGTTCAAATGGAAAGTTCAACATTCAAAGCAAAGTAACAGGTCTGATCCACATATAGAGTACTGAACTTCCACGTTGACAACCATCATAGCCAAGTTAACTATCTACACCCACTATACAAGTACTAACTTACTCTTATCTAACTAGACGATGCCGGCGGTACACGCTAAACGCCGGCACTGGCGTCCTGCGCCTCGCCTCGGACTTGCCAGAGGTGCGATAGCGCGCGTTGCTCGCGCGCGTTGGCCCTTTCCATGCCGGCGTGGTCCACCGAAGCTTCGGCTTCCAAGCGGGAAACCCACTTGACGAGCTGGTAGTAAAAATCAGCGTCACGAACGCATGCGTGCCCGACAGCCTCCAGGGCTATTTGCCGGGCGCCGACCTCCACATAGTCGGCCCAGTAGCGGGCGCTCTGCTCGCGACTCAGAGCGTCGGTGCGCTGCTGCTCCATGTCCCACTGGCGGCGCAAATCGGTGTTATGCTGCTCCTCCGCTAGGCGGTCGCGCTGCAACAACTACTGCTCCTCCGCCATGCGGTCGCGCTACAACAAATCCACGATCTACGCATTGCCATCTAAAGACAGATAGAATGTATCCTCCCTCCGTCTGCCTTCCGGCGAAAAACCGAACACTAGTTCCGGCGGTGACCGCCTCCGGCGTCGCCTACTGCGGATGGGCGGGGGCATGGCGGACGTGGAGAGCGACATCGGGCTGGTGCGGGCTTATGAGGATATGGCGAGTTGGGTCACGGTGGCACTGGAGAATGCCGGGAAACAATACTTATAGGGGGAAGGTAGCGCGACGGTCATCGGAATTCAATGCATAATGGCTTAGCGCGCCAGCTTGCCGTGGAAAACTAGGGAAATTGAAATTATGACTGTGCCGTCCCGTCCCGTCTGGGTCGCACGCCGGCATGGCAGTCAAACAGTGCACTCCAATCATCTCCCTCCTTGTCAATAATGATTTCACGGATTTAAAAAGCCCGCAACAATTAAAGTGTATCTTTTTTCGCATCAGTTAGCTGCCTTAATTACAGCCGGCTGCATGCAGACACTCAGAATCGCTCGCAGGCAGTAGGCGCAGCAGCATGCAATGAGTCGCAGCCGAGGGCACGCATGCAGCCACTTAAATCGCTGGAATTAATTAGGCTTAACCTTCTGCATGCCGTTAATTATTGCCATGCCTTGGTCATGCTGCTTTGATCACGGGACTAATAAACCCGGACGGAGGGAGTACCTTGGTTGGTGAGAGGTTTGAATTAAGCCATGCAAACCGGAAAGGAGGTACTAGTATGTGTGTGATCCGCTATTTATTTGTGTAGGATCGAGTAGGTCGTTTTTTGAATTGAGCCCTGCAAACCGGAAAGGAGGTAGTACGTGCGTGATACACTATTTATCCGTGTAGGATCGATAGTGTAGCTTGTCAGTTTCTTCAGAGGTAGGCATTTTTATCCGTGTAGGATCGATAGTGTAGCTTGTCAGTTTCTTTAGAGGTAGGCATTTTTATTCGAAAAACTGCCACTTCGCATCTTGCTCGCAAATAAAACTGCCAGGTGCGCATTTGTAGGCTAGCTAGTGATCGATCAGTAACTTGTAAACACTGAGCAAACAGAAATAAGTAACTGTTATTGCATCTCAATGATTCACATATCATATGCAAATATGTAGCTCCAAAAGCAAAGATCAGCCACTTCGGATCTTGCGTCGCAACTAAAACTAACTAGTACGATTCCCATACATAAGATCAACATGTTATGCATCTCAATGATTCATAGATCATATACAAATATGTAGCTCCAAAAGCAAAGATCTAGAAAAACATCTGTTCTTCCTACTAACATGGATGCTTCTCTTGACCAACATTCAGTACAGACTAAAAGACAAATTTGTTTGTGAAGTCTACAATTCCTCTTGCAAACGTAAGTGGTTTCACCAACAGCTGGAACCATGAGAATGAACCACACATGATGGAGAAACATCCACTGCAATATGATTTGGTCTTCTCTCGATCACACCGTGAGACTATTTTCGGAATACAAACTTAAACTTAGGGAAAATGATGCCCATTGTATAATCAGACCAAAGCAATGAAGCACCAAGTGTTGGCCAGTAAATAGTACAGTACTACTTTTCTGCAGTCCATGAAGTGACTATCCAATCTTTGTGTCTATTTTCAAATGGCACTGCATGCAGTGACTATACTATTCTCTTGTGCAGTTCAACTAAAATTGTGGACACTTTGTTTGTTTGCCAAATAGCAACGGGCAGACATCTCTGTCTGCACAAATATCAAGCAGCTAGTAAACATATACCACACCATGTTCGCAGTGATGGAAGAGGTGAAATCCTGTTCTGCACCTCCAATGTAGGTCCACCCTGCCGATAAATTCACATGCAAACCACTAGTATTACTACCAAATGACAGTACAAAAAGAGTAGCAAGATAGTAGCAAACCATGTACCTTTGTAATGAACAGCTCATAGTGCCACCAATTGGATATAAAGGTTTGGAAAAAAACATGCTCCTAATGTTGAACCAGTTGGACTTTTTGTGCAGCTCCACTAAAATCGAGCATCCCTATTTGCATAGATATTGAACGTGTGATTACTATAAAAGTGGCACTAGTTGGAGCATAGACTCACAAATATAAGCATTCCAATTTCTTAATGGGAAAAGGTAGCAAGACTGTTTCTAACCGCCTGTTTGAAGGAATAAATAAAGCAACATCGGCTGATGTCAGGAAGGCATACATAGTTTTTTTCTGAAAAACTGAGCCATTCCTGACCTTTCCTCTTCTTTTAAGCAAATTTTGTGCAGATCTACTAAAATAAAATGCCATCACCGCCTTGAAAATTTAGTTACACTATACAAAAGGAAATGACTTAACATTACATCATGATGTCGGGTATGTAGTAGACACGCATTAGAGACAAACATACAGACCTCCTCCGATAACATAATGAACATTAATTTTAACAAAGGTGTGACTAGGTTTACCGGGATAATTTGAGTGAACTCTACACCATTTGTTCCTTAATATAAGACATTTTCGCGGTTCAATTTAAAGTACCCAAACGTCTAGTATTTAGAAAAACAGGTACTAGTTTTCTTGAGCACATATCTTGGAAAGCTTGCCACACATTATTTATGTCCATACGCTAATGCAACACCATTCGAATACTACAAATATACACTAATCCAGTGGCTAGTGCAATAGTAGAGTAGTTAGTTCATTACAGGGTACAATACAATGGTTTTACTGAACAGATTTCAATAAACCCTAGCACTGGAAGGTTTCTATAAGAATTAACAATACAAAATGTAAAGGTAACAAGTTTCAGCATTGGTATACTAGATGTGCATGAGCATTAAACCAAATGCAAAAGTCTGAAGGTAATTAGCATCATTAACTAATGAAAGTATAAAAAAATTGCAAACCATGTACCTCCAAGGTAAATATCATTTCGAACTCGGGGGACCTTAAAAATTGCTATCCCAATCTTGATAATCGATCAAACATAAAAATTTGATCTTTCCTCTTGATAATCAAGAGAACGGCCGGAGGAGGAGGTACCCACTCTTAACCATTCCTCTTGTCTTCATAATTGTCTGTGCAGTTTAACCAAAATAAAATGACATCAGCGCCTTGGCATTTTGGCGACACTATACAAAAAAATTAACTTATCTCATGAAAATGAGGTATGTAATCTATAAGCATTAACAATGCAAAAATCTGAAGGTAGTAACAAGTTTCATCGTTGGTATACTGGTTGTGCAACAACATTAGAATGCCTTAGCTGAAAAATCTTTAATACATCCACAATCAATAGCTAACCCTGAAATGATCCAGTGACATTAAATGGCACTGCTTAAATTTATCTGTGGCATTAGACCGAGAGCGGCATTAGTTAAATGTGGCATCACTTTAGCAGTAGCATTGCTTGACTTGACTGCTGGCGTTATACTAACAACAAAAAAAGTGGCAATAAGAGCATGGGAGGCCCATTCGGACAGTGGGCGCACCAGTACGATGTACCTCCACGGACGCAGAGTGGTGAGGGAGGTATGGTTGCCCAGAGCAACAAATATCCAGGCAGCATATATGGATTACGTCCCATTTTTGTTCTCTTTAGCCACCTTTTTCCTATGTGAGGACAACAAACCGATCGACCTGGTCATTCTCTATTGTGTTGTCATGCATTTGTACCCTTCTTCAACCAAGAGACACGAGACTCGTTCCTTAGCTACTGATTTTCCCCTTTTCAACCTAGATGCAGGTTTGATGCCTACTCTCTTGGACAGTACAGTCTCCCTTCCTTTCCTTATTCAACCCAGACATGCATTAGTCTGCATGAAGTAGGGTTTCCTTTAATAGTGCAAATTATGATTTTCGTCTGCGTGGCCAGCAGAGCAGAGGATAGCAAATTGGGAAGATGGTGGAGTTGAAAAAGATCCACATGCAACGACGTGCCAGATGGGGCAATAGAACAAGGGTATGGTTCAAAAAGAGATAGTATACCTGAGGGTCGGCGAGAAGTGGCTTCGCTCGTGGTCGTCGTCCTCCGCACACACTACGGCAGCGATCCCGCGCGGGCGCTAGGTCCGAAGGACGGCCTTGTCGTCAGTGCGTGACCTCGCTCGCCGACGACGAGTGTGTCAACGCTGCACGTCCTTTTCTTCCCCGGTGGATCTATGACCACTAGTGAGGAGGGAGAGAGGGGGCGTCTTTTTAGATCTGGAGAGAGGGTGGTAGTGTGAGAAGCAAGTGGGCAGCCCTTGGCAAGAAAGCGCTGAAGCTCCAGCCTATATATCTTCTTTATACTACTAGTACTGGAGGTGGACTAGTGGTAGAGTAGTTTATATTTTCTCTATGTACAGTACCAGTTAGTCGTGCTTCAAAACTGAACGACGCGCCATTAAAAAATGAAGGCTGATAACTAATGCGGCACCTCGGGCCAACGCGGCCAAATCGCATTTTGCACGAGAAATTACACACCATGTCTCGTTGACATGTGGTCCCGTTCCACATATCAGTGAGACGACGGCGAGTAGTAGGAGTATTTCTGAACCGACGTGAAGGCCGGGGCGCCCCTTCGTGAACCGTGGAATACTGGCAACCGTCCACCGACTCTTCGCCTTTCCCTCTCGATTTGGAACTGCTGTCACACGCTCTTCCTCTCCCTCCTCCATTTTCCTTCAGCCCTTCACCCTTTCTTCGGCCATTGTTCGATCGTCTTCTCCATGGAGGGAATAGGACGGAAACGACCCTGTTATTCTTGCCCCGATCTGAAAGATGACGTGGTGGAGGAACTCATTGATCGGTGCGACGTCATCACCTCGGCTAGCATGGCAGGTTCGTTCAAGACCATTCTCGACTCAACTAATAAGATCATTACAAGGAACCCAAGAGTCATGGGGCGGTTTGATCTCCCCTATCTTCTTCCTCGTGACCCTGATGACTGGCGCCGTCACGACGGAGGCCTCACCCTGTGCAAGTTGATGCCACTTGATAATGATACGTATGATGTTAAGATGCCATCGCTTGAGGGCAAGGCTTGGGCAGGAGCAAATGGAGATTGGGTTGTTTACATTAGGTCCAACTGTGAGTGGGAACTTGTGAATGTGTACACTTGTGACCGGGTTCCACTTCCAAAAATCTCAGCAGACTGCCCAGAGGTTGAGCACACTGGTATTGTACGCACGTTCAAATACAATCATGGTGACTGTCTTCTACGGAAGATAGCAATTTCTCGAGTCCCCAACCGCTCTTGGAATTACAACAACTATGAAGTTGTTGCTATCTTCGACAAGCTTGTTGCCGTCGTCAGTGGTTTGACTGGATGGATATTGCTCAAAAATCAGTTTCTGTACACGAATGAGTACTGTGATGCAATTGAATACGAGGGCCTTGTGTTTGTTGCCACCACTCGTGCCACTATTTTTGCATGGCATCCTTGTTGTTTCGGTACGTTCATCTTCCACCGTAATTATAATTGTTTCATCCACATGCATGCTGGTTAGCAAGGCTGGTCATAGTGGGGAGTAACTTAGACTAGTAACATGCATATGTTACTAGTTTATGTTACTACCTCTATAGTGCATAGTATCTTAGACCTCTTGCAATGCATAGGTGCTTAGATGAGGTGCTAAGTACATTAAATACCTTAGCAACTCAACTGCCCAACGCATAGGTGCTTAACTTGTTGTTGCTAAGCATAATTTATTTAATGAGTTAGCACCTAAAGTCTTTCTTGCATTGATCAAATTGTTTCATTTAAGTGGTTTGCCTAGGTTCTTGCGCTTGGCGTTGGTTCTTCCAGGGGTCACCAAAGTACTCTCTCCCCTCCTTAAATGTTGTGCCATGACATTTTTTCGCTTCTGTGGCATGCTTAGCACCTGTCCACGGTGGAGCACTGGGAAGGGCCTTAGATTAGTATCATAGGTGGTCTCATTTATTGCCATGCATGACACATAGTAGCATCACATTAATTATGTTACGGTATCTACCTATGTTACTATAACCATCTCTCTCTTCCTTAATTGCCTGCCACATAAGCATGTTTGCGAGTCCCAAGTGCATGATACTACTTATGTTACCCCCACTATGGCCAGCCTTACTAATTAACCTTCTTCTTGTGTTTCCAAGGTCCTGTGAACATTCCACCACCTATACTTGAAGATTTTTATAACCAAGGGGGAGATGATGATGGTGATGATCACGAGCATGAGGACGAGCAGCGCCCATATACTATTTGGCGCCAGGCAACTAATTCCGATGGATCACCTCTTCTCGTGTGTATACAGCCCACTGATAATGTTACTGCTAAGGAAGCAGGTGTAGTCTCCCATGGTCGCACTCTCCGGACCTAATCCAACACCCATTGCATGGTATTCGGTATGGATACTAGTGTGATAGCGCCAACTCCTTCTCCCTGGTACTGAATTGATAGTCTTGGAGAAAATTCGCTCTTCCTTGGACAAAACTATCCAATGATGGTGAAAGGCGATCCAACTGCTGTTGACACAACGTTACTACCATTTATGAGAAGCAATTGTGTCTATACCTCGGACATTTGGGTGGTTCCCTACCCTGGTACTGATATAGTAGGCCGCTTCAGCCTAGATGATCAGTCCTGCGTTGGTCTCCAGATCCACAATGGATGGCCCGTCCCAGAGAATCACTTGTGGTTCAAAGCAAGCGTTTCCAACACCGAGGAATGGTTGAGTTGAAGTTCATTTCATTGCTTGTTATTTGTTGTGTGGTGAAAACTTTAGTATTTATAATGTATCCTCGTTGTCGATGTGGGTTGATGACCTGTTGTATGTAATAAAATGATATGCCTGTGATAAACTTACTAAATTTATGAATGGCTTTCGAGTTGCTTCTGTGAGTGAGTGGTGCGACGAGGCAAAAAAATATTTTCCGAATACATAATTGTATGTGCATTGCAATAGGTTATCGGATGAGGCCAATCATCAACAATAGTAGTACACTATTTGTATTAGCTTCACATGCTTCGCGCGTCATGCGGGTGTTTTTACTGTAGCCATACGTAACCAGCACCTCAAATCCTTGATACTAGTAGTACTATATAGTAAGTAGTAGGAGTAGTAGGGTGGCATGGGCCAGAACAAGCATTCACGACCAGGAGTACGTCACACTCCACCAGCACGACTTCCATCTGACACCATATTTGTTGGAGTCCGTGCTAGAGAAATCTCTTCAACCTCATCGTTTCTCTAACTCAGCCATCGCGCGGCGGGTGAGGTGGGGGTTTGCCGATAGTCGGTTTCCTCAACTGCGGTCCCACTTGTAAGGCCAACTCGAATGCTCTATCAATATATGGATGTACTCTTCTTCCCAATACAAAAACTTGCATCCATTCTACTCCCTCCGTTCTACTACCTCCGTCCTAGTTTATAGTTCCCCTTTGTAGTTTTGAGTCAAATTTTGACTAAAGATTTAACTAACAAAATGTTAATGCATGTCAAGAAAAATTATCTCATTGGATTCGTATTTGAACATAGTTTTCAAAAATATAATGTTTGGTGACATGCGTAAACATTTTGTTAGTTTAATCTATGGTCAAAATTTGGCACGAAATATAATGGGGACCAATAAACCTGGATGGAGGTAGTATTTGTCAAAATATATATGTATCTAGACATGTTTTAGTATATAGGCACATCCATTTTTGGACAAATGGAAGTCAAGTATTTTGGAATGGAGGGAGTACACAATAAAATTTTTAAGTTAGCACAACTAGTCTAATCCGAGAGCACAACCGAAGATTTGGTCGGGTTCTTCCTCCTTTTGCCGACATATGGGACATCCAGCATCCAGGTCGTGTCATGAAAGAAAATAGAGTGGTAGTTGATAAGTTGAATCCACGAGATGTGCATCTTGGGTTAAACTGTAAATAGAATCTTACTACTCTTGAGTAACTCCAAAAGCGGCCACCGAAGATCTTTCTTGGATTTGTTTTTCATCACCAGCACGTCAAGGTGAAAGATGTGCAGGTTCAGTGGGTCCGCTTGCGTTTTCACTGACATGTGGGACCGCATGTGAGCAAACAGACGATGGGCTCCGCGCGTCCGCTGGCCGGCTGAGAAGAAAGATAGAGGAGTGCTGAGCACGGACTACAGGAAATTTTTTCTACATACTGTACCTCGATATAGGCTCATTATAGTGGGGCGGCATGGGCCATAACTAGCATTCACGTCTAGCACTATGGCACACGCCACCCACATGAGTCCCATCCGACACCAATTTTCATGGAGTCCGTGCTACAACCATCTCTTCTCCCTCCTGTTTTCTCAGCCATCGCGCGGTGGGCGGGGTTTGCCGATAGTCGGTTTGCTCAACTACGGTCCCACTTGTAAGTGAAAATGCAACACCGCACGCATTACCGCTTGAGCGGCGTGCCGGAGCAACCGTGTGGGGGTGCGATGCGAACATGGCAGGCTTTTTCCTTTTGAACTCGTAACTTGTAAAATTTGGTTCTGCTCCATGGCGCGATCGATAGATAGAAAATAATGATTTTGCCTAGAGTAATGAGAAGTTTGGTTCTGGCGCCGTTCATGCATGGAGTACGTACAAAAATTATGAAGTTGATGCGAAAGGTAAGATAATTACTGTAGTATCATATACTACTACATGGATTTGACGGAAAGATAAAAATACATACGGATCCATCAACGACATCCTCACGCCCTAGTGCGCCGGGTCACCAACCAACGTGTGAGGAGCAGCGTCGTTGGCGGTGAGCTCAACGTGCTTCTGAACAGTGCGTCCAAGGTTGCCCTGCGGTCCAAGAAGGCCAGCGTCCTGTCGTCCTCCTCTTGCATGTGCGTAGGCGTGGGTGATTATGTCCATGGTGTCTTGCTGCGCCAGGCGTTGCACGGCGAGTGCAACCTCAACATGGACATTCTCCGGCGCGACGGCGGGCAGTCGCAGGGCCACCAGTGCTTCAAAGAGGTTGTCACCATAGTGGCCGTTGAGGGTGGTGGGCATCACAGAGCCTGGGCGCGTCGGCTGAAGGCTTACGTCAAAGTCGTCTGCGAGCTTCTTGACGACGGTGAACTTGTCGAGGAAAACGACGAGGACCTTGTGGAACAAGGAGACGAAGCTGTACAAGCGGCCCCTCACCCTACCGGCCTCAAGCAATACTACCTGGAGACGTTCGTCAATGTCGGGCTGCAGGCCGGTGTCGTGGACCATCTGGCACGGCCTGTTGATGCTCGCGCTCATCGCCTCAATGGGTCTAGCTTAGCTTCTACTAGTCAACTGATCTTGTGATTCGAGTGATCACTCTTGCCCTTGGTTAGCGTGCGTAGGTGCGTAGGATTTCGTACTACTCCTCGGCCCTCTACTGCACCTGCCTTTGGCTGTATGATAGGTGGGCCAGCCACCCCCTAGGCCCACGTGTCATTCACCCAAAGGAAGTTTCCGTAAGTCAATGAAGCTACGCCCCCCTCCGTGTCGGTGCAGTATAGTCATCTCACCGGACCTCTAGTTGGGGCCAAACAGGAGAAGTTTGATGTTTACTGGTTTATTGGTCCCCTTTGCATTTTGCGCCAAGTTTTGACCTTTGATTTAACTAATAAAATGTTAATGCATGTAAACAAAAATGTTGTGTAAGTCACATTACGAAAACCAAATAATCCCAAAACACTTAGGCACGGTGCACTCCCTCCTTGTTTCTTATTTCGTGACATATCAACCAATGAGAGATGTGGGCCGTGCATGCTTTCAATGACTTGAGACTACCAAACATGACATGCAGTGTTTAGTTCATTGCATGTAATCCTATTAGGACTCTAGTTAGCAAGAAAACATTAAGTTCTCTCGCTGATAGGAATAAAACACCATGTATTTATTTACAGAGGAAGTAGTACATTTTTGTGACATGCATTACTAGATATTGCTAGTCAAATACTAAAATCCGGATGGACGTGGTAGTACTCCTAAATCCAGACGATGGTGCTACTAGTACTAGTAGTAGTACTACCAATGTAGTACTCCTAGGAGTAGTAGCACTGTACTACCCGTTGGTCAAATTATGACGTGTTGTTCCTCACAGTGAAATGACAAGACCCTGCACCGGAGATGACACCTGAGTATAGGCGCCGTTGTCGGTGTACTAGAGTAGGGGTACCCTAGTATCCCGAACTTGTGCACGGGCAGTTGCAGCACCCCGCGGCAAGGCTTGCCGGGCGACCGCCAAGGTCCTCCGTGGTTCCCTTGGAGCCATTCAAGAACAAAGTATTCAAGCCAAGGAACTTGCCGCGACGCGCCACGCGTCCCAGCAAGGCAACAAGGCCCCGGCAAGAGCAGCTTGCCGGGAAGACCAACCAAGGCATCTCGAGGCCTGGTGAGCGACAAGCTTCCGGGCGCGACAAGACGACGACCGCGGCAAGGCGCTTGCCGCGGCAAGTAACCACTCTGTACCCACGCTCCAGCACATCCGCCAACGTGTCGCTCTGGGGGCCTTTCCAGGCGCGCGTGGCGTGAGGCTGTGCAGCCAGCGGTGCGCGGTGGCATGCGACGCTGACAAGATCGCCATCGTGGCGAACGGTAGCGTCCCTGACGGTCCCTTTCTGCACTGTTTGGGCGACACAGACGAGCATTTAATGCCTTTGTCCCCTGCCGTCAGGGTTAGGTAGGATACACTGTGCAAGTAGGTGTACCAACCGCAACACTTTTTACGCTTTTACCCTTCTCTGCGTTGCCACCTGTCGGTGACCCCTTGAGCATATAAAAGGAGGCCCATGCGCAATGTAGAGGGGGTTCGGCTCATTCGGAAGCCAGAAAAACACTTAGCTCTCTCGAGCAAGAACACAATACAATCAGACAAGCAGCAGTAGGAGTATTATCTCTCTGGAGATCTCCGAAGCTGGGTAAACTGCTCGTGTGCCTCGCCTCGATCCGCTCTTCGTGCGACCACCGCCCCCCGCCGAACCGAAAGGGGCTCGGTCCGCCGGCCCCATAGGTGTTCGTGGATCAGTTTCCCCGACATCTTCGGCGTGCCAGTTCCATTCCAAGCAGATACACCAGCCAGCTCAAGCTCTCCAGACGATCCCTTTATCCTGGCCATTTTCGGTCTGGGGGCTCGATATCCTCGGTCCCTTCCCCCGAGCTGTCGGGGGCTTTGAGTACTTGTACGTTGCAATCGACAAGTTCACAAAGTGGCCAGAAGTGGAACCAGTGAGGAAGGTGACAGCACAGTCAGCAGTCAAGTTCTTCAGGTCGATTGTTTGCCGTTTTGGGGATCCCTAACAGGATCATCACCGACAACGGCACGCAATTTACGAGCCGCACCTTCATGCAGTACGTCCAAGATCTTGGCGCCAAGCTCTGCTTCGCTTTTGTTGCTCATCCGAGAAGCAACGGTCAAGCGGAGAGGGCAAATGCTGAAGTGCTGCGCGGGCTCAAGACTAGAACTTTCAACAGGCGGCACAAGTGCGGAAAGAACTGGATTGAGGAGCTGCCGGTGGTTCTTTGGTCGATCAGGACGACGCCAAATCGAGCCACTGGCCAGACACCTTTCGCTCTAGTCTATGGAGCAGAGGCAGTTCTCCCCACGGAACTCGTATACGGGTCGCCTCGAGTGCTCGCTCATGATGAGCTTGAGCAAGAGCAGCTGCGACAAGATGATGCGCTGCTCCTTGAGGAGGATCGTCTTCAGGCTGCGGTACGAGCTGCTCGATACCAGCAAGCTTTGCGCCGCTACCATAGCCGCAAAGTTAAAGCCAGAAGCTTCGAGGAAGGCGACCTTGTTCTTCGGCGCGTTCAGTCCGCCAAGAATTCCAACAAGTTGACGCCGAAGTGGGAAGGCCCTTATCGGGTGAAACGAGTCACTAGGCCTGGCACTGTTTGCCTTGAGACCGAAGATGGCATGCCGGTGAGCAACTCCTGGAACATTGAGCATCTTCGTAAGTTTTACCCGTAGGGCGCGGTTGCCGGAACCCGTTCTGGCAACCACCTTTTGTACAAGTCTTGCCGATGTTGCATGTAATCCTTTGTACAAAGCCGGGCGCAGATCCCGAGCATAAGTAAAGCTCATGTGCTCCGCACATCTTGTCAATATCATGCATTTTACTTTATATTTGCATGCGTTATCTGACACCTTGTGCAGCACCTACTCCCGGTAAGCAATAACGAGCTATAAGGCTCCATGCCTTTATTTTCTCTTCTTTCTTTTTCTCAAAAAGGAAAGGAAGGTTCCCTCGCCCGCAAGTTTCCCGGGGGGGAAGGAGAAGATAATGGTGTGGATCAGGCGTCGTTCAAGCAAGTTTTCGCCTTACCGGAAAGCAAACGACAGAAAAGCTAAGTTGCCAAAGTTTGAGCAATCAGTTTTTAAATTTTAAAGTTATCTTCCTTGAACGACCATGCTTTGTATGGAAAACCTGTGCACGGAGGAACCAACTCGTATCTAGTTGCGCCCTTACTTTGTTTTGAGTCCGCTCAACAACTTAAGTGAGCTGCGACTAGTTGCGACAAGGTTTCTTGTCGGAAGCGACACCGCCAGCAGGCTACTGATGTCCCGCACTCAGCGCTCGCGGCAAAGGTGCCTGCGCCGTCAAGTTCCCTAAAAGCGTAGGGTAAAAACATACAACGGAAGGGAGCAAGTAAAGGAAATAACATAGCAATCTCTACCCAAAATAAAGTTATATTACAAGATAGCTTGTCGCAGCTCTAATAGATTGTTCTCGTGACATAACCAGCAGCGACAAAGAGAAAAAGGAAACGGGCGGCCTAATCTACGCAATCGCCCTCAACCCTCTTGATCTCGCCCACCTTGTCCACAATGGGTGCGACAAGGGCCTTGAGCGCATCCAGATCAGCATCCGGCGGCAAGGATTTGAGGACGTTGGTGAGGTTGAGGCCTGGATTGCGGAACGCCACCTTCATCAGCACCTTCTGGAGAGCCCCCGCGCAAATCTTGTGCGACTCGTCGGCCAGCTGTTTTGGGATCCTCTCCCGGAGTCGCTGGAGGGCCGTCGCCACGCCTTTGAAGAACAGGCTGAGCTTGGCGCTGGGTTGGAGATGCTCGTCGGAGGGATACCCAAAATCCTCCATCCCCAGCTGCGCCAACTCCCTGTCGATGGCAGCGGCGGCATCCACAAGACCTTCAGTCCAATGCTCCACTGTCTCCCTGAAGGCGTCGTGGGTGGCAGCAGCATTCGACAGCAGCGCCTCGTCGGCCTTGATCTTCTCCGACAAGGCCACCTCCCGCTCCCTGGCGCCGTCCAGCGTCTGAGTCAACGTGGCCAGCTTCAGCTCGAGATCTGCGTTGGAGTCCTTGGCGGCACTGAGCTCCTTATTCCTCTCAGCTAGAAGACCCTGCAGCTCACCATGAGCGGCAGCATCCTTCTCGCGCTCACGCTTGAGCGCAGCGAGCTCCTCGCCACTCGCCCTGAGATCGGCTTCCAGCTGCGCCACCTTCACCTCCAGCTCCTTCTTGGCGGCCTCAGCAGCTGCGGCAGCATCCCTTGCCTCCTTGAGAGCCCCGCCAATCACTTGCTCGCGTGCGGCAAGCTCCTCCTCGTGGCTGTCAAGATTGACCTTGCGCTGCGCCAACTCTCCTTCTTGCGCAAATAAATTCTCAGCGACAAGCCGTTGCTTCTCTTCAGCTTCAGCCTTCAGGAGGAGGAAGGCTTTCCGCTCTTCGAGAAGCTGCTCCCGCTCCTCCGGCAGGGACCGGAGAGCCTCCTGCCTGAGACCCCGGAGCTCCTCTGCGCGCTTCTCAATATCCACCCCCGCCTTCGTGACAAGCGCCTCTCGGGACGCCAGTTTGGCTTGGCGGGCGCGGTAAAGCGACGTCAGCTTCCGTAGCAGCCGCTCCTCCTCAGGCTCGTCGCTGCCGCTGCTTGGCGTGTCGACCACCATCAGCCCAGTAGAGGCGAGCACCTCTCCGTCCAGGATTTCTCCCTCGACCGGCGCCCTGGAGCTTGACGCCCAGGGGAGCTTGATGAAGATACCGTCGCCGGCCTTCAAGTAGGCGCCGGGCTGGGGCTCTTCGGAGCCTGGCGCTGCAGCGTCAACGGAGGGATCGGCGGTCGGCGCAGCGCCTGGCGCTCCTGCGGCCTCGGTGCCGTCAGTGCGATCGCTGGATCCCTCGCCCGCTTCTGCGGTGGCAGCCTTGGCGGCCTCTTCGCCGGCGGGATCATCGGCACCGGCCTCTTCTTCGGTGGCGGCGGCATCGTCATTGTTGTCGCACGCGTCCTCCTCGCCGGCGGCCTCTGTCTCCATCAGATCCGTGGTGGGTGGATCTGACGACCGAAGAGGGGAGAAAGGTCAAGTAAATGTTCAAGAAGAAAATCAGAAGAAGAAGAACACAAGGGGAGTTTTTCAGGCAAAAGGGTTACCTGTGCTTGGATCTGCAGTCGTGGTCTCAACCACCAGAGGATCGCTGGCACTGCCCCTTGCCGGAGAACTGCCCCTTGCCGGAGAGTTCTCCCTTGCCGGAGAGCGCTCCCTTGCCGGGGACTCCTCCCTTGGCGGCGTAGTCGAAGCAGATGGCACTTCGGGAGCAGCTTCCGGGCATTCCTGATGAGGCTGTTCTGCTCCTACACAAATCCAATAGACGACATATCAGTAGAGAAAAGAGCACCCATGCGCACCTGACAGCAGGAAGTAAACTATAAACTTACGCTGGGGGCTGCTTTGGGGAGTAGTTGCCGGGTCCGTCAAGGTGGTCTCAGACACACCCCCTGCTGACACGGTGAGATCATCTTCGATGACAATCATCGGGGCCTTGGCTCTCTTCGCAACTCTCTGGACCAGCGTCCTGAAAAGGAATGGATTCAGATCGAAGCAAGTTAGATACAAGACGAAAGCAGCAAGATAGCAAGAATTGAAGAACTCGAGGACAGCAAGGGGATCTTACTCTTCTTCTTCGTCGTCGGAGCTGAGCGCGGAGAGATCGAAGTTCGGCTCGCCTCCGGTGCAGCGAAGCGGAGGAGTAGGCTCCCTCGCCCGCTTGGCAGGAGCAGTGGTGGCGGACCGGGAAGACCCCGCTCCAGTTGCCGCAGCGGCGTGTGGCGCTCCCGCGGCAACGGTGCTTGCCGCGGTAGAGCGTGTCGCGCGGCTCGGCCGCTGTTGACCCGTCGGCCGCCCCGCTACGTCCGCGGCTTTGCGAAGACGCCTCCTTGCCGGAGCCGGGGGCTCCGCCTGCGGCAAGCTGTCTGAAGGTTCGGGCTCTTCCTCGCCGGGCTCGCTCGGCTCAGCTTCAGGGCCGGCAAGATCTTCCTCGCCGGCAAACTCCTCGCGCTCGGCAAGGCTTGCCGCCTCTGCTGCCTCTGCCTCCTCCACGGTGAACCCGAACATGCCCGCGGCAGCAGCTGCTGCCGCCTCTTCCAGCCTGGTGGCGATGCGCTGCATCTCCGCATCGGTGGTGTCGCGGGTGAGGCTCTTCTGCTCATCAGCGCGAACCGGCACTTCTACCAAGTCATCGAAGAACGCCCGCACGATGTCATCCGCAGGTTCTTGCCAAGTTGGGGCGATTCCATGAGAGTCACACAATGGCATCATCGCGCGGATGCGGTCAAGTGAAGAATTGTTGCACAGCGGAACGACATTCCGCGGCAACATAAATGGGTGCTGAGGGTCGCGCTTGAACAGCTCCAGAAGCATCGCGTCCAATTCCAAGACCGTGAAGTTGAAATTGAGGCCCGGGCGCAGCCTCATGATATCCGCCGAGTTCTTGAACTCCCAGGCGGGTCTTCCACTCTCCTGCAGGGGGGTGATACGGCGGCGAAGTAAATCTGCGCCTACAGCGCCTACAGTGAGCCCGGCAAGCCTGAGGCGAAGGATGCGGGTGACGGCAATCTTCAGCCTGTCATCTTCCGGGGCCACGTTGCTCCAATCATTACCGTGTACTATTGGGGCTTGGCGCACGGCAGTGAATGGCTGTGGCTCCTCCTCTACGATCCAGCACCACTCTGCTCTCCACTCCTCCCACTTGCTGCGGAGCTCACCCTCCAGATATGCTTCCTTCTTGCCGACTCTCGAGATCCAAGCAATCCCGCCGGCAAGAGGCTCTCCTCTCTCAACTCGAGGCATGAAGAAGTGGCGGAAAAGGGCTACGTTTGGGTGGACTCCGACAAAGTTTTCGCACAGATGTGCGAAAACTGCCATGGTCAGAACGGTGTTGGGGGTGAAGTCAAGGAGGCGGAACCCGTAGGTGTTCATGATGTCGCAAAAGAATTCAGAGAAAGGCGGGCAGAGCCCGCAGTAGAAGAACAGCGCGAAAAATGGGTACCCGTTCGGAGCCAGTCTCGAAGCGGTGGCCGGGAGTACCCTCGTGCGCGGATGCGCTCGCGTCTCCGTCCACCAGAAGAGGTAGTAGTACTCCCTCAGCTCCTTCGCACCGAGCTGAGGGGAGAAGAGGGCCCGCTCCTTCCGCAGCGCCGCGAGCCGCTGCGCCTCGGCCGACTTCACGCCCTTCCCCTTGTCAGCTTTTGGAGCCATGGCGAAGGTGGTGGGGGAATTTGGCGGCATTGGTGATGTTGGTGGCAACAGGGGGCGGAGCGCTGCTCTCCTTCGGCTTCGGGAAGAAGGGGGGGGGCGGCGGAGATTTGTGATAATGGAGTAGCAACCGGCGAAGTGGACGAACTGCCCCTGTTTCCCCTGCTTATAAAGAGGGAGGGGGCGGATGTTTCGCCCTTCCGAATAAAGAAACCACCCACGATCTCTCCCACGATGCCGCATTCAATGCGTGCCGTTCGGGGAGGGCGCAGTGGATACGGAGCAGGATACGGCGTGAACCAGGCCGTGTGTGCCCATGCCCTGTTTTGGGCCTAGCCCAACAGCGCTCGGCACCGTGTGTGGCCCAGGCCCGGGGGCTCCTGTCGGTGTACTAGAGTAGGGGTACCCTAGTATCCCGAACTTGTGCACGGGCAGTTGCAGCACCCCGCGGCAAGGCTTGCCGGGCGACCGCCAAGGTCCTCCGTGGTTCCCTTGGAGCCATTCAAGAACAAAGTATTCAAGCCAAGGAACTTGCCGCGACGCGCCACGCGTCCCGGCAAGGCAACAAGGCCCCGGCAAGAGGAGCTTGCCGGGAAGACCAACCAAGGCATCTCGAGGCCTGGTGAGCGACAAGCTTCCGGGCGCGACAAGACGACGACCGCGGCAAGGCGCTTGCCGCGGCAAGTAACCACTCTGTACCCACGCTCCAGCACATCCGCCAACGTGTCACTTTGGGGGCCTTTCCAGGCGCGCGTGGCGTGAGGCTGTGCAGCCAGCAGTGCGCGGTGGCATGCGACGCTGACAAGATCGTCATCGTGGCGAACGGTGGCGTCCCTGACGGTCCCTTTCTGCACTGTTTGGGCGACACAGACGGGCATTTAATGCCTTTGTCCCCTGCCGTCAGGGTTAGGTAGGATACACTGTGCAAGTAGGTGTACCAACCGCAACACTTTTTATGCTTTTACCCTTCTCTGCGTTGCAACCTTTCGGTGACCCCTTGAGCATATAAAAGGAGGCCCATGCGCAATGTAGAGGGGGTTCGGCTCATTCGGAAGCCAGAAAAACACTTAGCTCTCTCGAGCAAGAACACAATACAATCAGACAAGCAGCAGTAGGAGTATTATCTCTCTGGAGAGCTCTGAAGCTGGGTAAACTGCTCGTGTGCCTCGCCTCGATCCGCTCTTCGTGCGACCTCCGCCCCCCGCCGAACCGAAAGGGGCTCGGTCCGCCGGCCCCATAGGTGTTCGTGGATCAGTTTCCCCGACAGTTGTGTTCGGCATACCATAGTCATCCTCACCGTATGCAGTCACTATCATCATGGCTGTAGAGCTAGCCTTCTTACAACTAGCCCTGTTCGACATAATTTCCCATGCATAGATGCCCGTGCATTGCATGGAACACCAAGATTGGTGGTGGACTGCTCCGGCAGCGGCCATCGCACCAGATTTTTCCACAGCCTTCTAGATGTGGTGGAGAGGAGATAAGGCTGATTGTGAGAGACAAGGAGTTGTTTGTAAATAGGGAACAAGTGCGGGTATCTTTTTGCAAAAATGGAGAAGCTTGGTTTGTATGCGTCAGATCTTGATCTGACGGCTACTGGTGAAAGATGGGAGGCACAACATCATCACCAACTCAGGACATGTTTGATTCGCAGGATTTTGTAAACGCAGGAATAGGACACGGCAATATTACAAGCTTCAAACTGATATTACAAATGTTAGGAGTAACGCTGCTCCTAGGAAGAGGGAATTACTAGGAAGTTCACGTAAGAACTTTCGTTACTTTAGGTGGATGCAGCGTTATCGTACAAACTAAAATCCACCGCCCTGACAAGTCACTAATGGGCAAATAAGTTTTCAAGTCTCTGGCCACTTGATGTTTCAAAAACAAATTCAGCTTCTGCAGAGACTTTGTCATTTAGGCTTAGACGCCTGTGGTGATTAGCACGCCATTCATTGTTGTGCCAGAGAACGCCAA
Organism: Triticum dicoccoides; assembly: GCF_002162155.2. Taxonomy (NCBI): domain Eukaryota; kingdom Viridiplantae; phylum Streptophyta; class Magnoliopsida; order Poales; family Poaceae; genus Triticum; species Triticum dicoccoides. The sequence goes on from NC_041385.1 coordinate 296,291,352, forward strand.
ACCACATTACCTTGAGCACACTTGCCTCCAAAACAAAGAACCTGGCCAATTTAATCTCAGATGTGCTGCCTCGGTAGTCGATCAAATCAATTTCTGTAAGATGGAGATCAAGGCATTCGATGAGATTGTTATAGTGCAGCACATTTTTCACTTTCGGGTCTTTTTTTATCTGCAAAAAAAGAGAACATATTAGAGCAGCTGGCTACATAAGATTGTCGTGTCATCAAGAGGTACCAATATCATTCGCTCATACGATAGGGTTGGCTGGGTAGTGATATTTTTTCACTCACTCTCTCTCTCTCCCTCTTTCTCTCTCTCTGTTTCTGTTTCCTCTCATTTAACTAGGAGCACGTGAAGATCTTGGGCATTTGTTGCCTTCCACTATGTGGCCGATGCCATATTTCGCAAAATTATGCCACATAATACGCATCGATGTCAAATCAAAAGATTTTGGCACCACTCTAGCGACGTGAGAGAGTTGGCACCGCTGTGCACACAGACCCACATGTATAAACAAATAAATCAAACCAACTACACCAACCTCTCACTCTCCCAAACAAGTGTTTTTTATTGCCTCAGTCCTCTCTCTCTCCCATGCAGTGTTTTTTCATTGCGTGAGCTAATTTGGCACCGGAGCAAAGTAGGTGCTCCAGATTGGGGCACCGGGTGAGCAATGGAGGGGCATTGATGCCAAATGCATCACAAGTGAATTTGGCACGTGTTTTGTCCTACATAGCCCACTTCTGTACTCCCTCCGTCCCAAAATTCTTGTCTTAAATTTGTCTAAATATGGATGTATCTAGTTACATTTTAGTGTTAGATACATCCGTATCTAAACAAATGTAAGACAAGAATTTTGGGACGGAGGGAATACTACCTCGTATTTAGTATAAAATTTTGACCATAGATTTACCTAAGAAAATGCCAATTCATGTCACTAAAAATTACACCATTTGAAATTATGTTCAAATACGAATCCAATGATATAGTTCTTAGTGACATGCATTAACATTTTGTCAGTTAAACCTATGGTCAAATTTTGATACTACAAAATTGGAAGAGTAAACCAGGATGGAGGTAGTACTTGCCCTTAGGGTAACCATAGAGTTACTGGAGTAGTCTAAGTTACTCTCCACTATGACTAGCCTAGGCTACTATAGTAGTATAGCATAAAAATGATGCAGGTGATCACGTGAGAAAAAATACTAAAAACATTTCTTTCGGTGCAGTGCATGGATGTAGTTTTGAACACTACACTTGCCATCGTAATTTGGGGAAATTACGAAAAAAATTGAGCTACGTTGTGATTACCGTTTACTAATAGGAAAGAAGTTTCACCTCGATGAGTAGCTTCTCCGTGCATGGAAAGCATGTAAGGAATCCAACAAATTGATCTAGATTGGGGCCGATAGATTTTAGTGCTAAGATCTTCACTGTGCGCATGGACTGGGTCAAGCTTGTGGGAATCATTTTCTGGAAGACAGTCGTAAATACATCAAGAAGAAATTTAAAAATGTGAATTTCAAGAAGACGGAGAAGAAGATGAGTGTTGTACCTGAACGATTATGGATCCAATAAAGAGTTCGGAGAATTTGGCAGACGAGTACACCAACACTGTCAATTTCGGCGCGTCAATGACCCTGATTTTTGTTGGACCTTCTAGATCCGATACAAGCAATCTCTCAAGGAAAGGCGCATTCTCAATGACCATAACGTGGAACAGCTGGAGTGATCTCTTCCCAATTGATGTCTTGTTGCGGGGCCAGCAAGACACATAAATCCATCGGAGATTCGTCGAGGCGATGTGGAGGCTAATGAACCCGTGGATCTGCTCAAGACGAAGGTACTCAAGTGCAGTAGAGCTGCGGAGAAGGTGCTCCATAGCCTTCTTCGAGATGACAACGTCGAACAGGTCGAGCTGCTTGAGTTGAGGGAGAAGAAGGGCGGGCGCGGCATTAATCAGGGGAAGATAGCAGGAGCTGAAGCTGGCGCGGCGCGGCATTGGCGTGAGGCAGAGCGCAGACGGCGGCAGAGAGTGACATCGTCCAGCTTCAAAGCTGAGCTCCTCGAGCTGATCTAGGGCGGGGGATAAGAACCACTCGTCAAACTTGGGTTGGACCTTGCAGTTGGTACTGAACATGCGGATGTCAAGGCGTCTGGCTGGCCCAGGGTGCGATGAAAGGATCTTGGAGACTGCGGCCATGCGTTTGCAATCCCCGTCGCAGAGGCAACTGTCGACGATGAGTTTGAGGGGGACGTATCGCCAGAGGGGGCGCCACCACCGGGAGAGCATGGCGGTCCGCACGGCAGATTTGGTGGTGAGGAGGCCGATGATGATGAGCAGCATGTTGCTGGGGAGGCTGCTGATGAAGTCCAGGCTCGCCAGATGCGGTTTTGGCTTGAGCGGCCTCCGCTTGTTAGCTACCTCGCCGTCCATCTCAACTAGCAGCGACGCCGGTGTACACGTGTGCTGGTGTGTGTTGTGTGCTGGGTGTGCGCGAGTGCGTCCTTCTGTGCATGCCGCCGCGCAGTGGTGAATTGTGCGCGAGTGCGTCCTTCGCGCACAAGAAGTTTGTCCTCAATGCGCCCTCAATTTACTAGCGTGCGAGGTGCTACCCCGAGTGGTTTCAACTTTGTTTCCTTCACCGCGTGTCAGATGGGCCTCTAGTTTACTTATTTTCACCCACTGCCACATGGGCCAGCACACCAAGATACAGAACACGAGCTGACAACACAACATGTGGATTGGTTGACCGGTCAACTAAACAATATACAGAGCTATACACTGACACAGTGAGCGTATAATCCATCGGTATAGAGAGTTCGAGTGAGAGGGGAGGCCCGCGAGAGATAGCAGAGAAAGAGAGAGAAAGAGCTACTCCCTCCGTTCGATATGTAGTTACAACATTTTTTTTAAAGTCAAACTTTTGAAACTTTGACCAAGTTTATAAAGAAATTACTTATATCGGCAATACCAAAGGTAAAAGATAGTATGAAGTAAGTACATGTTGTGATGAATCTAATGATCGTTCCAGATGTAAATGTTTTTTTCCACATATACCTAGTCAAACTTTTCTGAGGTTTGACTTTTCAAAACATCCATATGCTTATGGACGTTACAGAGTCCCTGACGAGAGAGAGAGAGAGAGAGAGAGAGAGAGAGTGAAAAAAGTGTGTGTGCGTGTGTGAAAGAGACATGGACAACACATGATAAAAGTGGAGAAAAAGCATGTGTGTCTTATGCAAACATATCACACATGCATCTTCCACAACGGAGGCAAGGTGAGGAGATAGTGTGTGGTTGTTTGGAACCGAGAGAGGAAGACCCCTAGCACGTGGCCAAGAGGGGTCTGACAAACAAGGGAGAGAGGTCGAGAGAGACGTACGGAGAAAATGCATACATGGGGAGGAGAGAGTGTATGTTTGTCATAGAGAGATCCCCTAGAGATCGTGATGGGACTACATGGGTGGGAGATCGAGTGACAAGGTGTGTGCGCGATAGAAGATGCCCCGAGAGATATCGAGATAGACGTATGGATGGAAGGAGACAATACTTGTGTTCCTGGTGGCTAGTAAGAGATAATCATACTTAGGAGGAGGGGGGTGCTTGCGCCTATGGCCCTGTTTGGATACTCTAACTCAGATAGAGGTTAGAGTTAGATTCTAACCCTGAACTAACTCTAAGTAAAGAGGTGCTTGGATGGAAGGGTTAGATGGAGCGCGGATACGGCGAGGCACCTTCACAGGCGGTGCGAGAGGGAGGGAGGGAGAGGACGAGAAGCTTCAAGGAAGTGGGGAGGGATCTGCTGCGGGGAGAGCGAGAGAAAAAAGTGTTTATTAGTGGTCCCAAGAAGAACTAACCCAAATAAGCACCTCTTGGATGGGTTAGTTTTTTTGGATGGGTTAGATGCATCTAACCTAAACTAACCCTCCTATTTGGATCTTTTTGGGTTAGTTGACTCCAAACTAACTCTAACCCATGGATCCAAACAGAGCCTATGATGGAGTGAGGGATTATGGTACTTAGGGGGGTGCGTGTCACATGGAGAGAGAACAAGGGCGGAGAGTGTTGGATGGGTCTATATGTATAGCGCGAGCGAGACATGTGTATGTGTGAACCAGGGACATATAAGGCCTGTTTGGCTTGCGTCGTGAGCATCTTTTGCGTGGCCTGGGGTTGTGGCTGGATTTCATGCACGCTTGTTTGGTTGCTACCCTGTGAAAAAGAAAGCTCGCCCGGGGTTGTGGCTGGATTTCATGCACGCTTGTTGGATGGGTTCCCTTGCACTTTAATTAGCTTGGCTGAACTCCACACACTGCAAGTAGCCTGGCCCAAGCGACCGATTTTGAACACCTGGCCGTGCCTGGTCGTGCGGCCATGAGGCTAACAGCAACATGCATGGATATTAGCATTAAATAATTGATGCATGGATTGATTGATGGAACGTTGATGCTTTTCCTGGCCCAGGCATGAACCAAACGCTTCAGCACCACACAAGCCTGGCCAGGAAGAAATATTTTACATCTCACGTCCACACCAGGCAGTACCGACCATCAAGGCATGAGGGTCAGGTCACGAACCAAACTGACCAATAAAGTTTGAGAGAGATTGAGGAGCCCCGATAAGGCTGAGTGGTGCGTCAGATAGCTGAGAGGGGGAAAGAGATATTCCATCCGCTCGATAATGCAGTGCATGTAAATTGTTTAGAAGTCAAACTTTGGAAACTTTGATCAGGTTTACGCAAATGTTATTTATATCTACAATACCAAAGATACATCATACAAAACTACATCTCATGGTGAATCTAATGGTATATGTTTGTCGTACTAGATGTAATTCTTTTTCTCCACGTACATGGTCAAACTTTGTGATGTTTGACTTTTCAATAAATCTATGTGCTATGGACGGAGGTGAGTGCCTCAGTCGAGGCAGATCAAGTGAGTGTGAAGGAGAATGAGTAAATGTGCAAAAAGAGTATGTGTGTGAAAGAGAAAGTGACAACAAATGATAAATTAGAGAGAGTGTGTGTTTTTTTGTTTCTTATGCGAACATATCACGCATGCATCTCCGAGATGGAAAAGCGAGGCGAGGAGATACACGAAGATAGCTAGTGTGTGATTGTTTGCAACGGAGAGAGACACCCCTGTAGCACATGTCCAATAGAGGTCTGGCCAACAAGGAAAAAAGTTCGAGAGGGACACATGGATGGCATGGACGCAAGGGGAGGGAGAGAGAGGGTGTGTTTGTGATAGAGAGATCCCCTCGAGATCGTGAGGGGACTATATGGGTGGGAGATCGAGGGAGTGCGTGCGCGATAGAAAGATGCACCGAGAGAAATCGAGATAGACCATGCACATGTTTGTGATGGAGACTAAGATTAGCTAGTCATATACATATAGGGGGGACTGCGTGTTCCTACAATTGAGTGAGAGACTATCATACTTGGCTAGCTGGGCATGAGATTGTGTGTGTGTGTGTGTGAGATGGAGAGAGAACGATGGAGACAGATAGAGTTTTAGATGGGCCTATCGAGTGTGAGTGAGATAATAATGTGTATGTGTGACCCAGGTGGATGGAGAGTTTGAGAGAGGGGGGGAAGAGTTCCGAGACGACATAGTGGTGCGTGAGAGAGTTACGGGCAAAGAGCCAAGGAATTTGTGTGCGTACAATGAGTGCACCCAAGATATCTAGCTTGGAATAGCTAGAGTATCATACATAGTGTGCGAGAGAGACCTATAGATGGTGTATATATGAATGCGGACTAGAAATACCCCCCCCCCACACACACAGAGAGAGAAAGGGAGAGGGACCAACAAGGTTTTTGTGTCGGATGCGTACGACAGAATTGAAGATTGTCGGCGAGAGAGTGAGAGAGAGAGAGAGAGAACAACAGTCCGGGAGAGGGGGAGGTCACGTTTTATGCATCAAAGACTGATATAAACTTGCATTCAAATATTTAAATTGGAGACCATGTTGTCTGCAATCCACAAATGAACGGATATATGCGTATATCAAACAAGTTCATTAATTTGACTTTCAACATGTTCATGGAGTACTATAATACTGTACAACAAGCTACTCGATTGAGGTGTTCAATTTTGGATTTAGTTCACTATTTTGACCTACTGAACGAGCTAGTTCATTGAATCGAGATATTTCATTTTGGGTTCGATTCACGTTTTTGAGTGGGTCAACTATTTTTCATATAGTAAATCGCTAGCAACGAGCATGTAAAAACACATTACTCGCGAGCATCATCTCTCCATCTAAAAAAGAAGTGGCAAGCTAATATTTTAAAATTTGATTCGGATCAACTTGGTAAGGTAGACGTGGATGCTCGTTCTCCCAAAATTTGAATGAACCGTTAAACATCCTCTCTGCTCGATGGAATTCGCCCGAGCAAATAAATGGGACACGCGAAATTACCATCCTACGTGGGACACGCATCAATTGTCCCGTTGTACATCGAGGGTAGGTTCGTAACTTCATCCAAGCGCGCCTTCTCCTCGGCCGAAATGACATGTGCCGAATAATTCATAAACCATGGTCGGCAAAACACGCTCTCCTCGCCCGAAATAGCTCACACCCACTATTTCAAAACACGCTCTCCTCGCCGAATTCGCTCGCGCCCACTATAGTTCAAAACACGCCCTCCTCGCCCGAAATCGCTCCTGCCCACTATTTGGGGAGAAGCAAAGTTACTCTACTATCCCCGACCCTCAGTACACAGACCCAAGCCGAGAAGCCTATAGGCAAGGGTAGAACTGTAACTCCCCCTCACATTTCAGACAAATGCGTCCGTAAGACATGGTTCCACTCCCCTCC
>NC_041385.1:296298739-296388143 GCF_002162155.2 Triticum dicoccoides
GAAACCTCAGCCCCATCTCCATGGCGCCCCCCACCGCACCAATTTCACAGCCGCCCTCCTCCCTAATGCCGGAGACGCTGTCCAATTGTCGTCGTGCACTGGGCCGTCTGCCTCTTACTCCGTGCTGCTAGTGTTGCATCGACGAGGGCCGCGTGAACCGTACCGGAGCCGATTCACCCCCGCAGTTGTTCACGGCGCCAGAGCGGCTCCAACTTCGGATCTGTCCAGAGTCCTGGCGCTGCTTTCGCGTAGCCGTCGACCGTCGCGACATTTCTCTTTCCCTGCCGCCAGTCGCCACCGCAACCGCGCCGGCCTCACCGACTCGGCAGCTAGAGCTTCCTACTTCACCATGCCGCCATATCGGTCGCACCCTCATCTGAAATCACTTTATTTAGGCGTCAGTTGTCTGAATTTTTATTCTGGGCCAATCAATTCCCAATGGGAAGCAGCACCCCTCGAGGCGGCGGAGCTCCTAGGCTGCCGGTTGGCTGGTGTCTAACGTAAGGGTGCGGGGCCGCAAGTTCGCCGCGAAAGCAGCGCTTAGATAGCTATCTTTTAGAGTTACGTGGGAAGAAGGTACTGTCGCCGCTGAATCTGGATGACGGGGAGTCTTTGTGGATTGGCCCGGGGGCGGCGCAACCACGGCAGTGCGGTGGGGCGGGGAGCGGGGTTTTCGACGGGGCCAAGGACGGCGGAGGCAGGCTGCTCTGCCGTTGGTCGCTGGCTCTTCGGGGAAGATTCTGAACAGTGTCAGCCGGGAGGCACAAGATGGCCATCAAGCCATCGGGCATAGATCGGACAGTACCAAAATAAAATAAAATCATGTGACCCAAATTTAGTCATCAGTCAACAGACGTGTGACCACTCTCGTACCTTGATGTTGATCTCTTAGTGTATTTCTTCGGATCAAATAGATATGTCGTTCTTAACTTTATGCATTATCTGCATCTTCAGACACACCGTCTTCTGACTCACCGCAGCTACTCCAACAAGGGAAGCATACAGCAGAAGGGAGCTATAGTCCCCACTCAATAGTTCCCTGCATCAAATGCGCGTGCCCGACATGGACAGCCACAACAACTGCAGGGCCATCGACAAGTCAGCACATGATGCTCACTCCTATGGATGGCAGCTAGATAGGTTGTGCCCTCATCTTACTTGTGTGCAACATTTATGGCTTTGTTATTCATCTAAGCACAGAAAATAGATCATCACATTTCACTATATATTCATGCTGATCTCTTACGGGTCTTGTTCAGGAGTTCACGTTGTTCCATAGTTCAGCTAAGATACTTGTTCTTTAGGTAACGTTGTTCCATAGTTATCATCCATCAGCCAATGCTATCCCACAGGCGGGTGATTATAGTATTATACCACTTCTAGTATTACCTATGTTGTTCTTTAATACTTTTGTGTGCCATCTAGTTAATCTCGAGTACAAACGATACATATTCTGTAGCTTTCATCTGTGTTCTCCCTTTAGTTTATGAGACCTGTTGCTGCTAGTTAACCCCAGTCCTACTATTTATGTCATCTCCTACAGGCACTCATTTACATAAATCTAACTACTAGTTGTCTTCCATGCATGTCAGATATAATTGCACACACTGATATATCCATAAGAACCTCACGGAGCAATGTAAAGGCCAATAAACTTGATGTCAATGATACCCAATATGATGGAACATGTAAAGGCAGTTCTTCAGAAGACTTGCAGAAAGATGATGAATCCTCTTCACCCCACAAGGTCCTTGCTCTAACTTGGCCTATGATATGGGTACAACATGCATATAATGTCCTGGAGTGTATCTACTCTGTTGCAATGCCATGTGCTTAGCATGCTGATCATGCATGTAAATATGTCATGCCTTCCTGTTTTTTAGTACCTATTCCATTCATGATAACATGTTTTCAAATTCAAGTACTGTCATTCTACTCTATCGCAATGCCATCTGCTTAATTTGGACATCATGCTTCTGAATATCTTAGGCATTGTTTTTCATCAGTATGTACTTCATCTGTCTGCCATACCATGTTTTTTACATTGTAGTGATGTTCTAGTGCTCTGTTGCAATGCCATCTTATTTTCCCAATCATACACGTGTATGTTGCCTTGGTTATATTTGTACGTATTCCGCTAGCATATAGTTTTACATTCAACTAGTTTTTTTGCTGTGTTGTCATGTCGTATCCCTAGCTCTTACACCATACTCCCTCCGTCCGGATTACATGTTGCCGAAATGGATAAAAAAGGATGTATCTAGAACTGATATACGCCTAGACCCATCCATTTATTTCTGGATGGAGGGAATACATGTCAATATGGCATGCCTTTCTATTCTTCAGTACCTATTCCACCTCTCTGCTATCGCATGTTTTATAATTAAAGCACCATTCTTCTATACATGGCATGCAAGGGGAAGACGACTATGTTAGAATCTGAAGGGTTACAAACAAGGCCTTCACAAAAGATCCAAATGCCAGGAGATAATAAACCAACTCCAGTTTTTATAGATACTACTCCAGCACAGAGAAACCCAACTCCTACTGATAATAAGCAGATTCCAGTGGCCAAAGAACTAGTCCGCTCCAGTCGAGCAAAAATATGTCAACTCAATTCTAAGAAGCGTGTACGTATCCTTGCATCATGAAATTTTATAGCATGCTGATCATATTTTCTACATGTTTCTTACCCATCTCTCTTTTAGAAAATAAGCTTAACAGATAGAAGATTTTCTGCAATGGTATCGTTTATGAGGAAAGATTCTTGCAGGAATTCTCTGTGCTCCAATGTAGATGTAAGTACCTGTTGTATATCACTATATTTTTACATTAGCATGTATTTTGTTAATAGGCGTGAATCAAACCTTTATCTGATCTAAATTTAGTTGTAGCAAAATGTATGATTAAAGGCCACAATGTTAATTTTTGCAAGGAAAACTGCCTAGTAGTTTTGCATCCTGAGCTGCATGAGTGTACTATCTCATATCAGTGGGTTTGAATACTTTGGTTCTGCAGTGGGTTTTTCAGTGTTTTTTTTACTGTGTTGTCCTGACGTATCCCTATCTCTTACATCATACTCCCTCCGTCCGGATTAAATGTCGCAGAAATGGATAAAACTGGATGTATCTAGAACTGAAATACGCCTAGACTCGTCCATTTATTTCCAGATGGAGGGAATACATGTCAATATGTCATGCCTTTCTATTCTTCAGTACCTATTCCATCTCTGCTGTAGCGTGTTTTATAACTGAATCACCATTCTTCTATATAAGGCATGCAAGGGGAAGACGGCTCTGTTAGAATCTGAAGGTTTACAAACCAGGTCTTTGCAAAAGATCCAAACGCCAGGAGATAATAAACCAACTCCATTTTTCATAGATACTGCTCCAGCACAGAGAAACCCGACTCCCACTGATAATAAGCAGATTCCGCTGGCCAAAGAACTAGTCCGCTCCAGTCCAGCAAAAGAATGTCAACTCCATTCTAAGAAGCGTGTGCGTATCCTTGCATCATGAAATTTTATACCATTCTGATCATATTTTCTACATGTTTCTTACCCATCTCTCTTTTAGAAAATAAGGTTAAATGATAGAGGACTTCTTCCATTGGGATCGTATTCGAGGAAAATATCTTGCGGGAATTCTCTGTGTTCCAATGCTGATGTAAGTACCTGTTGTATATCACTATATTTTTACATCAACATGTATTTTGTTAATCGGCGTGAATCTAACCTTAACTGATCTAAAATTAGTTGTAGCAAAATGTTAAAGGCGTCAATGTTGATTTTTGTAAGGAAAACTGCCTGGTAGTTTTAAATACTGAGCTGCATGAATGTACTATCTCATATCACGCACATTACTGAATTGTAGTGCTTCTCTGGTTGCCCGTTCATTCATTGTGTCAATGTTGCTTTCGTACTACCTTACCCGGCTGATGATAGTTGTGCCATATTGTGTTAATTTGGTGTAGGCTACTTGCCCAAACGTTCGTTGTGTCAATGTTGCTTTCCTATTATCTGACTTGGCCAATGATAGCAATGCTAGTGTGTTAATTTTGTGCAGGCTGCTGAAGATAAGAAGACAAACTCTGAAAACAACAAGGCAACCCCATTGTTTCTTTCTAGTAAATCTAGGCCAGGTAACATGGCAATAACTCATGATTAATCTGTTTGGTTCTCATCCTAATTTATGTTATGATGCAATGGTCGAGTCAATCTCCACTATCAATAATACAAGCCTGCCAAAATCGTCATCTGAATCTGTTCAGTATCCTCTGTCTCGAATGCAACGGAATAAATGTATGTTTGTGAACCAATTAATGGCTGAAGAAATGATGGAAATGGTGGATGAATCAGAGGTGCAGAGTCATGCGACACAACAACTGATCAATGTTTTCAGAGATAGTGTAGCAAAGCAGAAAGAACTTGCCCACACGCTTATGGGCGTCATATGTGCTGAGGTTGCAGATTGTGACGTTGTAGATGGTTAGGTTTTGCTCATTTATTTGCACTGGCATCAATCTTTGATTGCCCAGTGGATGTAATTTCTTGTAATATATGCTGGATGTGCAACGTTATTCCCTGTATGTCGTACCTTTGCATGATCGGTTTTGGTCCTGTGCATAATTGCTCGTCGTAATGGGCTCAAATTATCTAATTTGGCCTAAATACATGTATGAACTTTAGTGGGCCCATTAAGTTAATGGGCCGTTACTAGGCCGGATGTTAATGGTCAGCCCTCTTACCTCCCGGGTCGTTAACAGGCCGACATCGAAGCGGGCAACAGGTGGCCCCAGTTTATTTCACGAGCCGTTAACATGATGTTACTAAGTTTGGGCTACATATGGCCCAACTATACTGTAGGCCTTTAGCAGGCCGAAAGATACAGCGGGCTTGTACTGGACCATGAAGACCATGGGCCGCTAAGAGGCGGAAAGTCAGGTCGTATTGTAAATGGCCCAACTGTGTTGTGGGCCTTTAGCAGGCCGAAAGAGAAACTGGGCTGGTATTGGACCATGAAGGGCATGGGCCGTTAAAGGGCCAAATCTAAGGTCCGACTACAAATGGCCCAACTCATTTATGGTCCGTTAATAGGCCGAAAGTCACACAGGGCCAGGAATTGGCCCAACACTTAAATGGGTCGCTAAAAGGCCAAAACTCAAGTCTAACTAAAAATGGCCCAACTGATTTATGGGCCGTCAACAGGCTAAAAGTGACACCGGGCCAGAAAATTGGCCCAACACTTAAATGGGCCGCTAAAAGGCCGAAACTCAGGTCCGACAACAAATGGCCCATCAGATTTATGGGTCGTCAACAGGCTGAAAGACACACCGGGCCGGAAACTAGCCCAACATTTAAATGGGTCACTAAAAGGCGGAAAGATATACATCCTGAAAATTGGCCCATCCATTAAACGGGACGTTAATAGGCCGAAATCTCATCGGGCCGATATTGAGCCCAGATATATAGCGGGCTGTTAACGGGCTCGAACTGACGATGGGCTGCAATGGTGTCAAATCTTTAACGGGTCGTTGACGGGCCGAATTGGCTCATATCGTATGGGCCGTGGGCTTAAATGGACCTGACACAAGTAGGCCTTATATGGGCTGGCCTACTAATTTTTACTGGGCCGGCCTTTTCACAAGAATGGGCCTCTGTTGGGACGTGCCACGTGTCGACGTACCATAGGTGTCTTCCGTCCAATGAGTGGATAACATCTGTCCCAACGGTGAGCCGACACGTGTTTCCTCCAGCCAATGATGATTTTACACGTGGAAAATCCCCATTGGTCGGGGCTGTTAATGGGTTATCAGATCCAAAACCTGACCTGGTAGCTTAACAGCGTTCCATTACGGTGGATGCCACGTGTCGGTCACCCTTGACGAAAGCACTTCTGTGACGCGCGATTTATCGTCATGGAAGTGGACACTTCTGTGATGATAATTTTGGTAATGTCATGGAACACTTCTACGACAGCACAGGTATGACTATCTTGATTCTGTCATAAATTTGTCATGGATGTACATGCATGACAAAAAACGCGACCTACTGTGACAAACATGTATCATCACGGAAGTGTATTTTTTTTGTAGTGGTGTGTGGGGGTGGGGTCTTTCTAGTTCGCATGCATATATACTCCATCTATAGGTCTCTCTCGCACACTATGTATGATACTCTAGTCCAAGCCAGATATCTTGGGTGCACTCATCGTACGCACACAAATTCCTTGGCTCATTGCCCGTAATTCTCTCACGCACCACTCTGTCATCTCGGAGCTCTTCCCCATCTCTCCCAAACTCTCCATCTACCAGGGTCACACATACACATGCATATCTCACTCGCACTCGATAGGCCCATCTAAACTCGATCTCCCTCCCCTGTTCTCTCTCCATCTCACACACGCACACACACAATCTCATGCCTAGCTAACCAAGTATGATGGTCTCTCACTTAATTGTAGGCACACGCAGTCCAGCCTATATGTATATGACTATCTAATCTCAGTCTCCATCACAAACATGTGCATGGTCTATCTCGATTTCTCTCGGGGCATCTTTTTATCGCGCATGCACCTCCCTCGATCTCCCACCATATAGTCCCCTCACTATCTCGAGGGGATCTCTCTATCACAAACACACCTTCTCTCCCTCTCCATGCGTCCATGTTCTCCATGTGTCCCTCTCGACCTTTGTTCCTTGTTGGCCAGACCTCTATTGGACATGTGCTATAGGGGTGTCTCTCTCTGTTGCAAACAATCACACGCTAGCTATCTCCGTGTATCTCCTCACCTCGCTTTTCTATCTCGAACATGCATGTGTGATATGTTCGCATAAGAAACAAAAAAACACACTCTCTCTCTAATTTATCGTTTGTTGTCACTTTCTCTTTCACACATGTACTCTTTTTGCACACTTACTCATATCCTTCACACAAAGACATGACATGTCTCGACTTAGGCACTTGTAACGCCCCGGATGTAACTTTCCATAATTGTAACTCTAACTCTTGCCATTTCCGGCTATGTGTTGTGTTATTTCCTCTATGGTTGGGTTTTTGTCTTTCATTTTGCATTTTGTTCATGTCATGCATCTCATCTCATAGCATCATGTGCATTGCATCTACATGCTTTGATAAAGCTTCCATCCATTCGTAGTTGCCGCATTCCCCCCTTGCCGTCATGGACCATTCCGAGACCAACCGTGTTTTCGTTTCCCTCTTGTCAAACCACCTAACCTCTTTGCACAACCACCGACCCCTTCGCGCGTGTCCGAAACTTCCCCGAACCCGATCCGCTCAGTCATCACCATTGTATTCGGATCATCCCCAAGCATCCCTCTAATATCTTCGATTTATCATCTCAACCCTTTTTATCTCGACTGTATGATGTAAATCGGAGGTTCTAAGTCTACCCCAAACCATCTCCTTTCCCTATATATAAGCTACCTCATTCTAAATCGGGTCAAACCCTAGATCCTAGCCCTCTTGTACCATCCTTCTAGATCGCCGCCGCCAGTCCTCTTCCGCCTCGGGATCCATCCCGATCTGCCCACCTCCTCTCCCTTGAATTCCCCATCGAGCCAACCGGCACCCACGACCTTCTCGCCTTCAGCCACCCTCCAACCAGAGCAGCCAGCCGCGCTCCTCGTGCTCGAGGCCCCCCAAGACGCTCCTCACCGGCAACCAGCAGGACCGTAGCGTCCCTCCTTCTCCTTTCCCCTGTCTCCCTCTCGCTCACACCATCTTTCTCCCTGTCTTTTTCCCTACAGGAGCTTCCCGCGCCATGGTTGCAGCCCGAGTCCTCCTTCCTCGCTCGATCTGGACCAGGAGGGTCCCGAGCATCTCCACCGCCGCATCCCCCTGTTCCCCATGAAGCGCTCCGCCTTGCCTCGTCACCCGCACGCATGCTCGAGGATGCCCGAGGCCGTGCCTCTTCTTCCCTCTGCTCGATCCCGAGTGGATCGTGAGCACCAGCGCTTTCGTGCGGCCTTGCGCGTCCACGCCACCGCCGACAACAGCTACAACGTCATCCTGCTCCTCTACTTCGACAGCCAGGCGTCCGAGGCCACGCGCTCCACCCCTCGCGCAACACCTCGTTGCCGTCAAGAGCCTCCTCGCGCCGTCGCCATCTGGCAAGTAACCGGACTAGGACCCCTCTCCTGCCGGCCATCTCTCCAACCAGGAACTCCCGCTGATGCCATGGCTCCTGGACCTCATGTCTCTCGCCCGCGGCAAGTTCCAGCCGCGCCAGGCCGCCGCTGTGTTCTCTGCTTCCCCTACACCGAACAACATACGCTCGCTCGTCGTCTCGTTGACCGCGTCAACCCGCGACCTGGGTCGTTGCCTCTCCAGCTGCCAGCTTCAACCGGGCCTCAGCCCATGAGTGAGCTGCCCCAGCGCCTCCTTGTTTGGCCTGCTAGTCAGTTTCGTCTTGATCTGTTTTTTCCTGTTCCAGCGATTTTAGTTATTTATCTAGTGAATAAACAGATTTGCAGAAAACCCCTCTAACTTCGTGCATATAATAACTCTACTATGCATCATATGTAAATAATTTATATATCTAAAATGCTTAGAATTTCATCTAGTTTCATAATATGCAACTTTCGCCCCTGTTTAAAATGTTTAAAATGTTGTTTGCTTAAATTTGCTTAAATGCCATGTTAAAATGATTTATTTCATTAACAAAATAACCGTAGCTCCAATTTTAATAAACTTTATATGTAAACGGGGTGGATAAATGCCTATTTTAACTTGGTGCACTTACTTTCCATGTTTAACAATTCTAAAACTATGTAATAGACAGAACAATACCAAACTCAAATTATGCACATGGGGATTTTCCAGTTGTTCTTTGTTGTTCCGGCCTCATTTAAACTTGCCTAGATAGGTAGTTTAATTATGCTTCACCTCTTGCCATGTTTAACAACATTTAATATTGTTTGGCAGCTTAAATGAGATTAAACTAAATATGTCAATGTGGTGCTTTGTCAATATGCAACTCGTTGCATATTGAGCTCCACTTAACTTGTAGTACTGTTTGTTGCACTTTGCCATGCCATGCCACATTAAACCGGACATGCATCATACTTGATTGTGCATCATGCCATGGTTATGCTTGTGTGTTTACCATGTTGTTTCCTCCTTTCCGGTTTGCTTCTCTCGTTAGCTTTGGTTTCATTCTGGAGTTGTGAGGATTCGTTCGACTACGTCTGTTTGTCTTCTTCATGGTCTCGTTCTTCTTCCTTGCGGGATCTCAAGCAAGATGACCATTACCCTCGATATCACTTCTATCTTTGCTTGCTAGTTGCTTCGTTCTATCGCTATGTTGTGCTACTTTTCACTTGTTTACCATGCCTCCCATATTGCCATGTTAGCCTCTAACCCACCTTTCCTAGCAAACCGTTGTTTGGCTAAGTTACCGCTTTTGCTCAGCCCCTCTTATACCGTTGCTAGTTGCAGGTGAAGTTGAAGATTGCTCCATGTTGGAACAGGATCATTTCGGGATGTCACAATATCTCTTATTTAATTAATGCATATATATACTTGGTAAAGGGTGGAAGGCTCGGCCTTTTGCCTGGTGTTTTGTTCCACTCTTGCCGCCTTAGTTTCCGTCATACCGGTGTTATGTTCCTTGATTTTGCGTTCCTTACGCGGTCGGGTATATGGGAGCCCCTTGACAGTTCGCTTTGCATAAAACTCCTCCAGCAAGGCCCAATATTGGTTTTCCATTGGCCTAACAACCTATAACCCTCCCTTGGGGTCTGCAGCACCGAGTGTCATCTTTATTTTAACCCCCCGGGCCAGTGCTTCTCCAAGTGTTGGTATGAACCGGGCGATGTCCGGCGCCCCCTGGCCAACCAGGGTCTATGCCAACCCGGCGTCTTGGCCATCGGGTGTGCCCTGAGAATGAGATAAGTGTGACTCCTATTGGTATTTGTTGGCACATCGGGCGGTGTTGCTGGTCTTGTTTTACCATTGTCGAAATGTCTTGTAAACGGGATTCCGAGGCTGATCGGGTCTTCCCGGGAGAAGGAATATCCTTCGCTGATCGTGAGAGCTCGTGATGGGCTAAGTTGGGACACCCCTGCAGGGTTTACACTTTCGAGAGCTGTGCCCGCGGTTATGTGGCAGATGGGAATTTGTTAATATCCGATTGTAGAGAACTTGGCACTTGACTTAAATTAAACACATCAACCGTGTGTGTAGCCGTGATGGTCTCTTTTCGGCGAAGTCCGGGAAGTGAACACGGTCTTTGTGTTATGATTGTGCAGAAGTAGTTTCAGGATCACTTCTTGATCACTTCTAGCTTCTCGACCGTTCCGTTGCTTCTATTCTCACTCTTATTTGCGTATGTTAGCCACCATATTTGCTTAGTGCTTGCTGCAACTCCACCTTGTTACCACTTCATACCCATAAGCCGAAATAGTCTTGATCTCGCGGGTTTTGAGATTGCTGAGTCCTCGTGTCTCACCAGATACTATCACAACAGTTACAGGTGCCGATGATACTAGTGCAGGTGATGCAACCGAGCTTAGATGGGAGCTCAATGAAGATCTTGGTTGTTGCTATGTTTCGTTTCATGTTGATCAGTAGTGGAGCCTAGTTGAGACGATGGGGGATCTAGCAGTTAGGTTATCTTCTTTTCTTTTGGCTTCGTCCATAGTCGGACTATGTGTGTACTCTGAATGATGTATGAATTATATGTTCATTGTGTGAAGTGGCGATTGTAAGCCAACTCTTTATCCCATTCTTGTTCATTACATGGGATTGTGTGAAGATGACCCTTCTTGCGACAAGACCACCATGCGGTTATGCCTCTAAATCGTGCCTCGACACGTGAGAGATATAGCCGCATCGTGGGTGTTACAAGTTGGTATCAGAGCCATCCCCGACTTAGGAGCCCCATGCTTGATCGAATCGCTGACGTTGTTGAGTCTAGACTAAATGTTTTGAGTCTTAGGATTATATATATCGGAGAGTAGGATTCTTTTTACTCCTCAGTCCCTTTGTCGCTTTGGTGAGGCCTCCTGACGTAGATGTTTTGACTTTCATCTCCTCAAATTTCACTATTTTTTTAGGATCGCGCGGGTATCTTGGGATCGTTCTGATATTCTTGTGATGAGAACATTGTTCTTGGTGCCTCCTGACATTTAGGGGTTGTGGCAGTGTCCCGGGGAGTTGAGCTCCGAGGTGTTGTCGTCACAATTTTATCGTTGCAGTTCTGGAATACCTGAGTTTTGCCGACATCGAAAATCTCTTTTATGCAGTTGTTGGTGAGATAACCTCGACGCCACCCAGTACTGGGGCGGGAGTTCGAGACTATTTCCATAGCTCGTATAACGGATGCTTTTCGAAGGTTGAGGTACACTATTTCTGGAGTTTTCTTGGTTATGTGTTGACGGATGGATACAGCTTGGATGTAGGTATTGTTAGTTTGGGTGAGATATTTATGGCTTCCCCTATATCCCCAACACCAGATTGCATAACCAGAAAGTTTTGGGAGTTTATTGGTGGGAATTCAAGTAGCTCTAGTTTTTTTTCTTTTCGACAAATGCATGATATGAGATTGGGGTTCGACGTCTAGTGGTCCGCCTATCCACGGTCATTTTTACAGTGGTCTCGTTGTGTCTTAAAGAATCCTTGGCTATGCTGATTCGGGGACGCTTCATATGTCATGTGCACTGCCTTGTACATGATGGTGCTGCACGATCGAGCCCGTGTGGGACCCACCATGAAAATTTCAGACGAAATCTCTATCATATGTTTGTTTCCGGCTTATTCTCCAAGCCAAATCCTTTTTTTTTGAGTTATGGTATTCGAGTTGCTTCGATGTCAAGTGTTGATCCATAGCTTTCCTAAACGGTGTTCTCATATTGCTATGTGAATACTAATCATTCTTGATCATCGAGGTCGTCATGCTAATTCTTTTCCAACTGGCGTGCTTCTCTTCAAGTGGATCCGATCATTTCAACATTTGGGAGATCAATTCTAAGTTTTCTCAGCGGTGTTTGTTTCATCCGTCCAAAGTTGCCTCTGTTTTTTCCCGCCCTCCCACCCTTTTATTCAAGGACTCATATATTTTAATCAAGTATCCTTTTATTGATGGGAAGTCTCTCCATTCTTTTTTGTCAATGTTCTTATTCGGTGATTATTAGGAAGATACTAACGGAGCTTCAAGTCTATTATTCTTTGTCTCTTTTCTTCTCTGGTGGATTAATTTCAAGCTTCGGTGTTGATTATTTCTCTTCCTTTTGTTTCACATATCTTCCCATGTGAATTTCTTATCCAAGGCTCTCTTATCTTATTCACCTTGCCCAGTTCATATCCAGAGTGTTGAAGATATCTTGCAAGATTCGTGTTTTCATTCTCAATCCTTCAAGTTATTTTGGAGATTGTTATCTCATTCAAGCCATTTAATTCAACCAGTGAAATCTCTCTTTAAAATTATTTCGAATGGTGTTTTCTTTTGAGTGGGCCCTAACCCACAGGTCTTTTCCCAGGATCTTACCTGACTCTTTTAATTATCAGGAGTGATTCTCAAATTCATTTCCAAGTTTGACGTAAGAATGAATTTTCATCAGTCACATGCCTTCTCCAAGGTCGTTTTCAAATTCTTTTGATCTTTGGATCAACCTTTTTTTCTTTTAATCCTTTCGGAGTGTCTCAACAATTCATGGTGGTGTTTCTCGTCATTATTATCGAATTTTGAAGACCGAAGAAGAGTTCCTCTTAAATCCTTACCCGTTCTTCCAGAGATTCATGGTTCTAGCTTTATGCCATCCTCTCATAATTGTTTTTGATTGTGACAATTCTTTTCTTACCATCCGGAGCATTTCATGAGTTGTTTCCATTTCTTTCCTCCGAAGGCCATCATGTCATAATTCTTCATGCTCAACATGTAGCTATCATTCTCGAAATCTTACCGGTGCATCGTTCAAATACCCTCTAATTAGTTCATGATCTCTTTGTTATCATGTATCTAAATCCCCTCAAATATCTTCATTCAGTTTCCAATTCTTCCCGGTGAATTGTGCCTTTGCTACTTTCATTTTCAATTCTTGCGGTTGTTCGTTCAAGATTTCACTTCCTTCATTATCATATCAATTCATTTGTTGTTTCCAAATCCCACCGGTGGTTCCATCTATACCTTCTCAAGTTTACGCTATATCTCTCTTAATCCTTTCTACGAGAATAAGTAGTATGCCAAATCTGTTGCTTGTCATCAATTTAAATTGGTGAAGGATAGGCATAACATAATTCTTATTATTGATTCATCCAAGTAATCTAGTTTCTTCTTTCCAGAGTTGTTCATCATGTCATTTTTCTCCGTTCAAGATGCTTCATCTTTTCTTTTCTGGAGTTCCAAGTTTTCCGCATTATCTCGTCGCGAAGATCCATCTAAATCATCGCAAGGTTTCACCCCGTGTTTTCAACTTCTCTTTCTTTTTATCATCCTTTTATTACCGAAGTTCTTCATGGAGGCTCTACATGGTGGTTCGTCAAGGGATTCTTTTCATTCTTCAATTGTTCTTCAAGATTTCTCTTGAAGTTAAGATCAGCCAAGCTATACTCTAAAAATAAACATGGTGCCCAACACATGTTTTTTTCTAAGGAGTTCAATTTCTTCTTGCATTCCAAAGTGCAATTCTTTCTACCTTATCTTTTGAGATGGTGTTATATCATTCTTGACAATTTCCATTCATGTTTCGCGATTCACATGTTGTCAAGAATGAGGTATTTTAAATCCATTAATCTCTTCTTTGGAGTCATCTTGTGTCATATGTTACCTTAAGCCTTCCCTAAGGAATGTTGCTATTATGGTGATTATCAATGGTCCAAGTTATCTCTCTATTATCTTGGTGGAAGAAGTTTTTCATCTCGTTGGTGTTATCATTTCTATTATTTATTTCCGTAGTGGCAGAATTTCGCCTCAATTTTGAGAAGTTCTCCATAATCCCACTACAAGCTTATTCGTTTCATTGTTGGTTTTCCAACGACTCCGTTATAACCTTCTTGGAAGGGTGCTTTCCAAGCTCATTTGTGGCAGAAGTTGGCATTTTCTCCTACATTCTGTTATTCCAATGATCTATCTTCTATTCTTTCTTGAGGAGGCATTGTGATGTTGCTCTCTTCGTCCCATCATATCGTTTTGCCAAGATCATGTTCTTTTATTGCTTATCCATTTAACCGGAGTGTTGTGGCTATCATTCCTCTTTTAATCGGAGTCTCATCCAAGTGCTTTCATTTTGCCAAGTTCATATTCTATTCCTCCCATTTCCAACCGGAGTGTTGTCGTAATTGTTCTTATTGTTCCTTGTACATTTCGTTTCAACCAGAGTGCTTTCATGTACTTCTTGTCCATTGTAACCCTTTTCTTATGCCTTTCAACCTACAAGGTTCTTGTAATATTCCTTCTTTCTCTTTGCTAACAGAGTGTTTGCAATCTTGCTCATCTCCATTGTACTCTTTCTTTCAATTTTTTCAACCTCTCAAGGTTCCTTGGTTTCACTCTTTTGTCAAAGAAGCAACTTGGTTTTACCTCCTCTCTTCCACTTCTGTTTCTCTCCGGTTATGTGTTGTGTTTATTTCCTCCGTGGTTGGGTTTTTGTCTTTCGTTTTGCATTTTGTTCATGTCATGCATCTCATCTCATAGCATCATGCGCATTGCATCTGCATGTTTTCCTAAAGCTTGCATCATCGTAGTTGTCGTGTTCCCCCCTTGCCGTCATGGACCGTTCAGAGACCAACCGTGTTTTCGTTTCCCTCTTGTCAAACCACGTAACCTCTCTGCACTACCACGGACCCCCTCGCGCGTGTCCGAAACCTCCCCGAACCCGACCCGCTCAGTCATCACCATTGTATTCAGATCATCCCCAAACATCCCTCTAATATCTTCGGTTTATCATCTCAACCTTTTTATCTCGACCGTCCGATGTAAATCAGAGGGTCTAAGTCTACCCCAAACCATCTCCTTTCCCTATATATAAGCTACCTTATTCCAAATCAGGTCAAACCCTAGATCCTAGCCCTCTTGTCCCATCCTTCCCGATCGCCGCCGCTAGTCCTCTTCCGCCTCGGGATCCATCCCGATCCACCCACATCCTCTCCCTTGAATTCCTCGTCGAGCCAACTGGCACCCGCGAGCTTCTCTCCTTTAGCCACCCTCCAACCAGAGCAGCCAGCCCCGCTCCTCGTGCTTGAGGCCCCCCCGAGACGCTCCTTGCCGGCAACCAGCAGGACCTTAGCGTCCCTCCTTCCCATGCTTCTCCTTTCCCCTGTCTCCATCTCGCTCACACCATCTTTCTCCTTGTCTTTTTTCCTACAGGAGCTTCCCGCGCCATGGCTGCAGCCCGAGTCCTCCTTCCTCGCTCGATCTGGACCAGGAGGGTCCCGAGCATCTCGACCGCCGCCTCCCCCTATTCCCCAGCATGCGCTCCGCCTTGCCTTGTCGCCCGCCCACATGCTTGAGGACGCCCGAGGCCGTGCCTCTTTTTCCCTCTGCTCGATCCCGAGTGGATCGTGAGCACCAGCGCTTCCCCACGGCCTTGCGCGTCCACGCCGCCGCCGACAACAGCTGCAGCATCGTCCTGCTCCTCTGCTTCGACAGCCAGGCGTCCGACGCCACACGCTTCTCCCCTCGCGCAACACCTCGTCGCCGTCCAAAGCCTCCTGGCGTCGTCGCTGTCCGGCATGTAACCGGACTAGGACCCCTCGCCCGCTGTCCATCTCTCCGACCAGGAGCTCCCATTGATGCCATAGCTCCTGGACCTCAAGTCTCTCGCCCGCGCCAAGTTCCAGCTGCGCCAGGCCGCCGCTGTGTCCTCTGCTTCCCCTGCACCGAACAAAAGCTGCTCGCTCGTCGTCCCGTTGACCGGGTCAATCCACGACCTGGGTCGTTGCCTCGCCAGCTGCCAGCTTCAACCAGGCCTCAACCCATGGATGAGCTGCCCCAGCGCCTCCTTGTTTGGCCTGCTAGTCACTTTCCGCCCGTTATGTTTTTTTCCTGTTCCAGCGATTTTAGTTATTTATCCAGTGAATTAACAGATTTGCAGAAAACCCCTCTAACTTCGTGCATATAATAACTCATGAACTATGCATCATATGTAAATAATTTATATAGGGACAATTGCATTTTTACCCCTAGTTGGTTCCTACCCACGTGTTTTGCCCTTACTTTTCGAGCTTGCTCAGTTTTGCCCTTACTTTTTCCGTCGAGATCTCTCGAATGCCCTTTGACCGTTTGACCAAAACTTTGAAAATTCATAACTAATTCATATGAACTCAGAAAAATGCAAATAAGGTATCAAAATGTTCAGATAAACATTACCTTTATGGGCATATCATTTGCATTCAGGACAAAAGCATCATTTAAACTACCCGAGGTAATTAATGTTATTAACATTATTAAAAATAAATAGGTATAAACAATATATTTTTCATGAATAAAATATATATGCAAATGTAGGTGATGTTTTCTGAACATCCTAATACCTTATTTGCATTTTCCTGAGTTCGTATCAACTTGTTATGAAGTTTCGAAATAATGGTCAAAGTCATTAGAACATTCATAACAAGTTGATACAAACTCAGAAAAATGCAAATAAGTTATTAGGATGTTCAGAAAACATCACCTACATTTGCATGTTTTTTTTATTCATGAAAAAATATTGTTTATACCTATTTACTTTTAATAATGTTAATAACATTAATTACCTCGGGTAGTTTAAATGATGATTTTGTCCTGAATGCAAATGATATGCCCATAAAGGTAATGTTTATCTGAACATTTTGATATCTTATTTGCATTTTTCTGAGTTCATATGAATTAGTTATGAATTTTCAAAGTTTTGGTCAAACGGTCAAAGGGCATTCAAGGGACCTTGATGGAAAAAGTAAGGGCAAAACTGAGCAAGCTCGAAAAGTAAGGGCAAAACCCGTGGGTAGGAACCAACTAGGGGTAAAAAGGCAATTGTCCCATTTATATATGTAAAATGCTTAGAATTTCATCTAGTTTCATAATATGCAACTTTCACCCCTATTTAAAATGTTTAAAATGTTATTTGTTTAAATTTGCTTAAATGCCATGTTAAAATGATTTATTTCATAACTAAATAACCGTAGCTCTAATTTTAATAAACTTTATATGTAAATGGGGTGGAGAAATGCCTAGTTTAACTTGGTGCACTTACTTTGGATGTTTAACAATTCTAAAACTATGTAATAGGCAGAACAATACCAAACTCAAATTATGCACATGGCGATTTCCCGGAATTGGTGTTTGTTGTTCCGGCCTCATTTAAGCTTGTCTAGATAGGTAGTTTAATTATGCTTCACCTCTTGCCATGTTTAACAACATTTAATATTGTTTTCTAGCTTAAAAAAGATTAAATTAAATATTTCAATGTGGTGTTTTGTCAATATGCAACTCATTGCATATTGAGCTCCACTTAACTTGTAGTATTGTTTGTTGCACTTTGCCATGCCATGCCTCATTAAACCGGACATGCATCATACTTGATTGTGCATCATGCCATGATTATGCTTGTGTGTTTACCATGTTGTTTCCTCCTTTCCGGTTTGCTTCTCTCGTTAGCTTTGATTTTGTTCCGGAGTTGTGAGGATCTCAAGCAAGATGACCATTACCCTCGATATCACTTCTATCTTTGCTTGCTAGTTGCTTCGTTCTATCGCTATGTTGTGCCACATTTCACTTGTTTACCATGCCTCCCATATTGCCATGTCAGCCTCTAACCCACCTTTCCTAGCAAATCATTTTTTGGCTAAGTTACCGCTTTTGCTCAGCCCCTCTTAGAGCGTTGCTAGTTGTAGGTGAAGTTGATGATTGCTCCATGTTGGAACAGGATCATTTCGGGATATCACAATATCTCTTATTTAATTAATGCATCTATATACTTAGTTTTCGTCATACCGGTGTTATGTTCCTTGATTTTGCATTCCTTACGCGGTCGGGTTTATGGGAACCCCTTGACAATTCGCTTTGAATTAAACTCCTCCAGCAAGGCCCAACATTGGTTTTCCATTTGCCTAACAACCTATAACCCTTCCTTGGGGTCTGCAGCCCCGAGGGTCATCTTTATTTTAACACCCCCGGGCTAGTGCTTGTCCAATTGTTGGTCCGAACCAGGCGATGTCCGGCGCCCCCTGGGCAACCAGGGTCTATGCCAACCCGACGCCTTGCCCATCCGGTGTGCCATGAGAACTAGATACGTGCGACTCTTATCGGGATTTGTCGGCACATCGGGCGGTCTAGCTGGTCTTGTTTTACCATTGACGAAATGTCTTGTAACCGGGATTCCGAGGCTGATCGGGTGTTCTTGGGAGAAGGAATATCCTTCATAGATCCTGAGAGCTTGTGATGGGCTAAGTTGGGACACACCTGCAGGGTTTAAAATTTTGAGAGCCGTGCCCACGGTTATGTGGCAGATGGGAATTTGTTAATATCCGGTTGTAGGGAACTTGGCACGTGACTTAATTAAAACGCATCAACCGCGTGTGTAGCTGTGATGGTCTCTTTTCGGCAGAGTCCGGGAAGTGAACACGGTCTTTGTGTTATGATTGTGCGTAAGTAGTTTCAGGATCACTTCTTGATCACTCTAGCTTCTTGACTGTTCAGTTGCTTCTCTTCTCGCTCTTATTTGCGTATGTTAGCCACCATATTTGCTTAGTGCTTGCTGCAACTCCACCTCATTACCACTTCCTACCCATAAGCTTAAATAGTCTTGATCTCACGGGTAGGGATGGCAATGGGGACAATCCCCTATGGGGATACCTACAACGTCCCCATCCCCATCTATTCCCTATCATCCCATCCCCATCCCTGTTTACATGACTGGGGATGAAATTTCCCCATACCCATGCCCCACTGGGGAACGGGGCCCCATTAGGGTCCCCATCCCCATAAACAAATACTCATATACATAATATGAGACCCTATGATCAACATACATACATGGTGTTGTCCTTGTCCTGCTAATGCCTATCTAGGTCATATTGACTTCTTGGTCATGGTGGCAGCTGAGGTGAGGATGTGAGATAGGTTTAAGGTTTTTTTAGAGCTTTTTTTGTTTTCGCAAGTTTGTTTGTGAATATTTTAACATTGACCGCAGTGTCACACTTACTAACCGGGTCCCCGATGGGTATTGGGTCTGGGGAATAGGATATCGTCCCCATCCTCGTTGTACCCGATGGGGAATAAATTAGTTTGGTAAATATCCCCATGGGGATGTTTTTCGCCCATCCCCACCCCCTAATATATGAAATCCCCATGGGTTTGGCGGGTATGGGGCTCCGTTGCCATCCCTACTCACGGGTTTTAGATTGCTGAGTCGTCGTGACTCACCAGATACTATCACAACAATTGCAGGTGCTGATGATACCAGTGCAGGTGATGCAACCGAGCTCAGATGGGAGCTCAACAAAGATCTTGGTCGTTGCTATGTTTCGTTTCATGTTGATCAGTAGTGGAGCCCAGTTGAGACGATCGGGGATCTAGCAGTTGGGTTATCTTCTTTTCTTTTGGCTTCGTCCATAGTCGGACTATGTGTGTACTCTGAATGATGTATGGATTATATGTTCATTGTGTGAAGTGGCGATTGTAAGCCAACTCTTTATCCCATTCTTGTTCATTACATGGGATTGTCTGAAGATGACCCTTCTTGCGACAAAACCACGATGCGGTTATGCCTCTAAATCATGCCTCGACACGCGAGAGATATAGTCGCATCGTGGGTGTTACAGCACTCTCCTCGGTCCATAGCATATAGATTTATTGAGAAGTCAAACATCACAAAGTTTGACCATGTACATGGAGAAAAACAATTACATCTAGAACGGCAAACATATACCATTAGATTCACCATGAGATATAGTTTTGTATGATGTATCTTTGGTATTGTAGATATAAATAACATTTGCGTAAACCTGATCAAAGTTTCCAAAGTTTGACTTCTAAAAAATTTACATGCACTGCATTATCGAGCGGATGTAATATCTGTTTCCCCCTCTCAGCTACCTGGCGCACTACTCAGCCTTATCGGGGCTCCTCAATCTCTCTCAAACTTTATTGGTTAGTTTGGTTCGTGACCTGACCCTCATGCCTTGATGGCCAGTACTGCCTGGTGTGGACGTGAGATGTAAAATATTTCTGCCTGGGCAGGCTTGTGTAGTGCTGAAGCGTTTGGTTCATGCCTGGCCCAAGCAAAGCATCAACGTCCCATCAACCAGTCCATGCAGCAATTATTTAATGCAAATATCCATCCAGGCTGCAGTTAGCCTCGTGGCCGTACGACCAGGCACAGCCAGGCGTTCGAAATCGGTCGCCTGGGCCTGGCTACTTGCAATGTCTGGAGTCCAGCCAGGCTAATTAAAGTGCAAGGGAATCTAGGCCAGGCGGGCTTTCTTTTTCACACGGTAGCAACCAAACAAGCGTGCATCAAATCCAGGCACAGCCCTAGGCCAGGCAAAAGATGATCAGGATGCAAACCAAATTGACCTTATATCTCCCTGGTTCACACATACACAGGTCTCGCTCGCACTATACATGTAGACCCATCCATCACTCTCCGCCCTTGTTCTCTCTCCATGTGGCACGCACCCCCCTAAGTACCATAATCCATCACTCCATCATAGGCGCAAACACTCCCCCCCTAAGTATGATTATCTCTCACTAGCCATCAGGAACACATGTATTGTCTCCTTCCATCCATACGTCTATCTCGATATCTCTCGGGGCATCTTCTATCGCGCACACACCTTGTCACTCGATCTCCCACCCATGTAGTCCCATCATGATTTCTATGGGATCTCTCTATGACAAACATACAGTCTTCCTCCCCATGTCTTCATTTTCCCCGTACGTCTCTCTCGACCTCTCTCCCTTGTTTGTCAGACCCCTCTTGGCCACGTGCTAGGGGTCTTGCTCTCTCGGTTCCAAACAACCACACACTATCTCCTCACCTTGCCCCCGTTATCGAAGATGCATGTGTGATATGTTTGCATAAGACACACACACACACTTTTTCTCTACTTTTATCGTGTGTTGTCCATGTCTCTTTCACACACCCACACACACTTTTTTCACTCACACTTTCTATCTCTCTCTCTCTCTCTCTCTCTCTCTCTCTTTGTTAGGGACTCTGTCACGTCCATAAGCATATGGATGTTTTAAAAGTCAAACCTCAGAAATGTTTGACCAGGTATATGTGGAGAAAAACATTTACATCTGGAACGATCATTAGATTCATCACAACATGTACTTACTTCATACTATCACTTATCTTTGGTATTGTAGATATAAGTAATTTGTTTATAAACTTGGTCAAAGTTTCAAAAGTTTGACTAAAAAATGTTGGAACTACATTATCGAACGGAGGGAGTAGCTCTTTCTCTCTCTATGTGCTATCTCTCACGGGCCTCCCCTCTCACTGGAACGCTCTATACCGACAGATCATACGCTCACAGTGTTAGCGTATAGCTCCGTATATTGTTTAGTTGACCGGTCAACCAGTCCAAATGCTGCCTTGTCAGCTCGTGTTCTGTATCTTCGTGTGATGGCCCATGTGGCGGTGCGTGAAAATAAGTAAACTAGAGGCACATCTGACATGCGGTGAAGTAAACAAAGTTGAAACCACTTGGGGTAGCACCCCGCACGCTAGTAAATTGAGGGTGCATTGAGGACACACTTCTTGCATGTGAAGGACGCACAGTTCACGACTACGCGGCGGCATGCACAGAAGGACGCACTTGCGCACACCCAGCACACAACACACACCAGCACATGTGTACACCGGCATCACGCCGATTGAGATGGACGGTGAGGCAGCTAACAAGCGGAGGCGGCTCAAGCCAAAACCGCATCTGGCGAGCCTGGGCTTCATCAGCAGCCTCTCCGACGACATGCTGCTCATCATCATCGGCCTCCTCCCCACCAAATCTACCGTCCGGACCGCCCTGCTCACCCGGCGGTGGTGCCCCCTATGGCGCCGCGTCCCCCTCAACTTCACCGTCTACAGTTGCCTCTACGATGGGGATTGCAAACACATGGCCGCAGTCTCCAAGATCCTTTCATCGCATCCTGGGCCATCCAGACGCCTTTACATCCGCATGTTCAGTACCAACTGCAAGGTCAAACCCAAGTTCGACGAGTGGTTCTTACCCCCGCCCTAGATCAGCTCGAGGAGCTCAGCTTTGAAGCTAGACGATGCCGCTCTCTGCTGCTGTCCGCGCTCCGCCTCACGCCAACGCTGCGCCGCGCCAGCTTCAGCTCCTGCTATCTTCCCCAGATTAATGCCACGCCCGCCCTTCTTCTCCCTCAACTCAAGCAGCTCGACCTCTTCAACATTTTCATCTCAAAGACGGCTATGGAGCACCTGCTCCACAGCTGTACCGTGTCGGTGTACAAAAGTAGGGGCTCTACTTTTGACCCCTTTACTTGTGCACGAGCAGTCAGAGCCTCCCGCCACGGCCACGCATAACATAGCAGGAAAGGGAAGCCGGAGAGAAGCCGAATCCATAAGGCAAACAGAGCAATGACAAGGACCAAGGCCGCGAAGATCAGATGGACGGAGCAGGTTTCCCCAGCAAGGATCCTTGCCGGGGCAGCCTCAGCAGCCCCGGCAAGACCCTTGCCGGGGGAGCTCGCCCCCACCAGCCGAGCGAGCCACCTTCGAGTCCACCAACGCTAGACAAGCGCGTCAGGACAGGGATCGGGAGGCACCTCCGTGGTGGCATGCACATCTTTGTGAAGACATAGAATACTCAAGATCAAATGAGGATAGGAAGGCAACTATCCTCACCGAAGAAACCCACAAGACCCCCGGCAAGATGATCGCCGGGGACGCCAGCGCGCCACGGCAAGACCCTTGCCAGGCCACCCGGCAAGACCCTCGCCAAGCACACCGGCAGGGCCGCTGCCAGTCCCGCACCAGCCAGGTCTTTGCCACTGTTCGCATGCAGCTGCCGACCTAGCCAGCTGGGCAGGCACCTGTGTGGCAACATGCAGCTCTTCGTGGAGGCTCCACCACCACGCCACCTCAGCTGCCTGCCTACCTACATGGCACCGCATGCATCGCTGGCCAGGGCGCGTGTCGAAACAAGGAGGGGCGGCGACGGACGGGACGGGCCTCGCCCCCGTCCCCGATAAAGCGAAGGGACACCTAAGCCTTGCATTAAATGCGCCTTCTCCTGTAATACGAGCGATAAGATCGCAACGCTGTAGCACATTCCACCTCGTGTGTGCCACTGTGGCAGCCCCTTTCGTCTATAAAAGGAGGCCCATGGCACACGGAGAAAGGATTCGGCTCTTTCGAACCTCGCAGCACCTAGAGCTAGTTCGAGAGCTCAAGAACACTAAATACATCCACCAAAGCAGGATCGTAGGGTTTTACCCATCTTTGCGGCCCGAACCTGGGTAAATCCCCCCCCCCCTTGTGTTGCCTACTAGTCCCGATCTTCTCACGATCCCCGCACCCCGCAACCATAGAAGGGATTCCAGTGATCCCATAGGTGTCGTTTCCCACCGACATCTTTGGCGTTCCAGGTAGGGGCGCAATCGTGAGGATATGGTCTAGCAGTTGACCTAGCTGTTTCTCATCGACATGGCTCCTAAGAAGAAGACGACCATGGCGATCGGTTCAACCGAGACCGGATTGGTACCGGCACGGACCGGTAGCAGGCTAGTCGCGGACAGAACCCATGGCGCGGCCCGCGAACATCTACATCAGCCCGATGGTCCCGGCCTGGCAAGTGGCGTCGTTCACATGCCAGGCGACGAGCCACCAGTCGTGGGCTCCGGAGGTGGAGTCGGGCCCCCCGCAGGCAGAGCAGGGCCCTCCAGGGGCGCCGCCGTCCCGCCAGGTGGCGGCATGGCGACCTCCAAGACGCCAACACCGGTGCCCACGGCGTGCTCCTCTCAGGTTGTGCGTGATGAGCAGCGTCACCATGCCGGTGACCCTGCCCGCCGCCCTGGGAAGAGTCCCGTGCGTCCATCACATGAAGAAGAGGGCCAGCATGCGCGCTGAGGTGCTGATGAAGGTGGCGAACGGATACGGAGCCGTGACGCAGCTCCTTCTAACGTGGTTAGGAGTCGAGGCGCATCGCGGTCCACCCAGCTTTCGCCGCCACCCACGCCAGCAGAAGCCCTAGCGCGCAGCTGCTCCTTGATTTTCCTCCCGTCACGGAGAAGCTTGACAAATGGAGGGCCACCGTCCGGAGCCTCGTCGGCATCGCCAACAACGATGGGTTGCGGCCGGCGGGACCCGTCGGCCGGCGCTCCACCGGGCTATCGCGTGCTAGCGGAGGCCATGCCGGTGGCGACGCGGGCACAGTGTACTCACCTCCATCCCGACCACCCCGGGCGTCGGTCCGTCGCAGCGACACTCATGACGATATCTCCATCGCGTCGTCCGACCCGCGAACCAACCTCGATCAGCGCCAAGTCCTTCGGGAGCGGGCTCATGAGGATGCTCGAACTACGATCGAGCGCTGACGTGACGCGCGCCACCAGTCGGACAGGCAGGCAGGGCCTGCTACAGACCACCCAGCGCCGGGAGGCTACGGTGGCCTACCTTACGAGGTGGATTGTCCAGCTTTCACCCGTGAGATGCGGCAGTTCCAGTGGCCCTCCCACCGCACGTTCAAGCCTGACGTTGGCGAGAAGTACAACGGCAAGAATCACCCGTCAGAATTCCTCAGCATCTTCACCATCGCGATGCAAGCTGCTAGGGCCCGCGGCAATAAGGTGCTTGCCAACTACTTCCCGTTGGCACTCAAGCCTAATGTTATGTCATGGTTGATGCTCTTGCCGGTGGATTCCATCTCTTCTTGGGAGGATCTGTGCCATGAGTTTGTTGGCGCCTTTACCGGAGGTCACCAAGCTCATGGCCAGGCGAGTGATTTACACATCATCCCCCAGAAGGAAGGAGAAAACTTGCACAAGTACATCCAAAGGTTCAGCCGAGTGCAATACAACATCCCCGACGTTCATCCTGCCGCCATGATCAGTGCGTTCCATTAGAACATGCACAATCACAAGATGCGAGAAGAGCTGGCGATGAACAAGGTTAAGGAAGTACCCCAGCGAAGACACTGGCGTGGAAACCGCCTCCACAGATGACACCACCACCCCTGCGAAGAAGGGTCGACGCCGTAACGGGAAGCGCAGGAGCAAGACCGTGCTTGCCGTCAAGGGATCCAACAATACCGGTGCCACCAAGAAACCCAAGGCAAGTGACCCCGGCAAGGAGGTTGCCGAGTGTGCCGCTTGCTGGGCCTTGGTGGCTACCGATAAGCCAGGAGGCTCCGACAAGCAGTATTGCAAGATCCACCGCACCAAGAGCCATGATCTCCAAAACTGTTGGCAAGTAGACCTGCTCGCCGAGAAGCAGAAAGCCGAGTATGAGCGGCGGGACAAGGAGAAAGGCCCAGATGGTGCCGAGGGATCCGGCAAGAAACATGGCGGCTAAAGAGGCCGCCGCGGTAAGGATAACCAGCAAGAGAGGCCCGCCCGGGGCCGCGACAAGAAGCAGGAAGACGATGATCATGACGAGGACGACGAGTCCAACGATCACAAGTTTCAGAAAGCCACAGAGGCCATGTGCGTCGATGGTGGCGCCTCGCTGCATACATCCCACCGCCAACTCAAGCAGTGGGCGCGTGAGATCACGGTGGTGGAGCCATCGTTTGATGCATGGAAGCCTTTGAAATGATCTAGCACGCCCATCATCTTCGACACCGAGGACCACCCTGACCGCACCACTGTGGTCGGGTGCTTGCCGTTGTTGGTTTCACCAACAATCTGCAATCTCAAGGTGACAAAGATGTTGGTTGACGGCGGGGCCGGCCTGAACTTGATCTTGCCTGTTATGGTCAAAAGGTTGCAGATCCCTGATGGAGACCTCGAGGAGACGGGCACGTTCCAAGGGGTTAACCCAGGGAGGAGCCAGCCAAAGGGAAAGATCACGCTGCCCCTGACATTCGGGGGCGATCTGAACCACAGGACAAAAAGGATTGTTTTCGATGTAGCCGAGATCCCCTTTCCTTACAACGGGATCCTCGGCCGCCCGGCACTAGCCAAGTTCATGGCGGCTTCACACTACGCCTACAACATGCTGAAGATGCCCGGGGCGATGAACATCATCACCGTCCCCTCCAACAAGGAAGATGCGCGGATCTGCGCCGACCAACTCTACCGGGAAGTGATTGCAGCAGCTACCGCTAAGGCACCTGCTCCTGCCGACGGAGCCCCGGGGGAGAACAAGATCGGCGAGACCCCTTGCACCCACTCCGTCAAGCGCACATCTTCTGGGGGTTGTGCTTCCGTTGAGAACGTGCCAGAGAGCTCCCCGGCAAGAGCAAGAAGTCCAAAGCTACACCACCGGAGACCAAAAAGGTTCCCATCAAGGAGGATGGCACGGGGGGAGCGTTCACCATAAGCTCCACCCTTGACGGCAAATAGGAAAGTGAGCTCGTCACCTTCCTGCGGGTGAATGTCGATATGTTTGCATGGCAAGCCTCCGACATCCCCGGTGTTCCTAGGGAGGTGATTGAGCACCACCTTGCTGTCTGTCCCCATAAGTGACCCGTCAAGTAGAAGGTCAGGAAGCAAGCTCTGGAGAGGCAGGAGTTCATCATGGAGGAAATCAGAAAGCTAGAGGTGGCAGGCTTGGTGAGAGGAGTACTCCATCCGATGTGGTTGGCCGATCCGATAGTGGTGCGCAAGGCAAATGGGAAGTGGAGGCTGTGTATTGACTACACAGACATCAATACGGCATGTCCAAAGGATCCCTTCCCGTTACCGCGCATCGACCAGATTGTTGACTCCACAGCTGGGTGTGACATGTTATCGTTCCCTGACGCCTACTCAGGATACCACCAGATCTTCATGACAAAAGAAGACGAGGAAAAGACAACATTCATCACTCCATGCGGTACGTATTGCTTTTTACGGATGCCTTTTGGGTTGAAGAGTGGTAGATCAACCTTTGCAAGAGCAGTCCAAATTGGTTTTGAGCCCCAGCCACATAGAAATATGGAAGCTTATATGGATGACATAGTGGCCAAAACCAAGAACAAAGCGACCCTTGTCCAAGATCTGGAAGAAACATTTGCAAACCTGCACAAGATCAACCTCGAATTGAACCCTGAGAAGTGTGTCTTCGGCAACCCGTCAGGCAAGCTTCTCGGGTTCTTTGTGTCCCAACGCGGGATTGAAGCAAACCCAGATAAGATCAAGGCCATCGAGTAGAATGAGGCACCCAAATGGATCAAGGATGTGTTTCGGCTCACTGGTTATGTTGCCGCCATGAGCCGGTTCATTTCCAAGTCGGCGGAGAATGTCGTTCCTTTTTTTCACGATCTTCAAGAAGGCTGGGCCAGTGGAGTGGACCCCAGAGGCTGAGGCAGCGCTGCAGGATTTGAAGAAATACCTCTCCTCTACCCCAGTGTTGGTCGCGCCCAAACCACAAGAGCCGTTGCTGCTTTATGTAGCAGCAACAAATCAAGTGGTTAGCGCCGCACTAGTGGCGCAGAGAGAGGTCGACGAGAAGGTAGCGCCAGCGGCAGAGTCAACAGATGGCAAGCCGAAACCCTCTCCGGCAGGGCTCGATCCCGGCAAGATTAAGTCCCGGCAGGGGTTGACGCCAACGCGACAGGACCCACACGACCGGGTGAAGAGGCGCAGAAGAATAAGATGGTGCAGCACCCAGTGTACTTTGTCAGCTCCCTCTTGCAGTGGGCTAGGTCAAGGTACTCAGGTGTGCAAAAGCTGCTCTTCGGCCTCCTTATGGCTTCGAGGAAGCTGCGCCATTACTTCCAAGCGCACGAGATCACGGTGGTCACCCGCCTCCCATTGCAACGGATACTGCACGACCCAGATGCAACGGGGAGGATCGTGGAATGGGCCCTGGAGCTGTCAAGTTTCGGTTTGAAGTTTGAAAGTACCTCGACGATTCAGAACAGAGTCTTGGCAGAGTTTGTTGCGGAATGGACCTCGACGCCTGACGAAGAGGTACAGGAGACCACTCTCCCCGGCAAGGAAACGAGCCGCAACTGGATCATGTACTTTGATGGTGCCTTCTCGCTGCAAGGCGCCGGCGCTGGTGTGCTGCTTGTCGCACCCACCGGAGAGCACCTCAAGTATGTCATCCAGATGCACTTCCCTCAGGAGATGTCAACCAACAACACCGCCGAGTATGTGGGTTCGCTTGCCGGTCTCAGGCTTGCAGCAGAACTCGGAGTTAAGAAGCTCATCGTCAGGGGCGACTCACAGCTCGTTGTCAGGCAGATCAACAAAGATTATTAAAGCCCGTTGATGGAAGCTTACGTAGATGAGGTGAGGAAACTGGAGGAGAGCTTTGACGATATACAAGCGGAGCATGTCCCTCGGGCGGAGAATGACATCGCCGACTACCTGTCAAAGCGCGCTGCCCTCAAGCTACCTGTGGAACCAGGTACCTTTGTGCTTCAGTTAAACCAACCATCCGTTGAGCCGTCGACTGGTCAGAACAAGCGGAGGAAGCTAGGCCCCGGCAAATACTTCCCCACTGAGCTCCCCGGAGCCATCGGTGAAGATGTTGTCGTGGATGCCAGTCATGCCGCAGGGTAACCAACTCCGGCAGAACCTCAGGTCATGGCCGTGGAGGCGGCCGCTCCTGTGGTAGAAGAGATGCCTTTGGTCCTTGTTGTCGAGCCACTGGCTCCGGCATGGGCGCAGCACACCGTCCGATTCCTTCAAAAAGGAGAGCTTCCTGAGGAGCAGGAAGAGGCAGAAAGAGTAGCCCGCCGGTCTGCTCTGTACCAATTTGTTGATAATGTATTGTGCAGAAGAAGACCGAATGGGGTGAAATTGATGTGCATCTCCCGGGAGGAAGGACTAAATATGTTTGCTGAGATACATGGAGGCATATGTGGCTCCCACATAGGGTCGAGGGCCCATGCCGGCAACGCTTTCCGGCAATGCTTCTTCTGGCCCACCGCCCTCCAGGATGCGACGGCACTAGTAACCAAGTGTGAAGCGTGCCAGTTCCATTCGAAGAAGCTCCATCAACCAGCTCAAGCCCTTCAAACTATTCCTCTCTCCTAGCTTTTCTCGGTCTAGGGGCTCGACATATTAGGCCCTTTCCCCCGTGCTGTCGGGGGCTTTGAGTACTTGTATGTCGCAATTGACAAGTTCACAAAGTGGCCAGAAGTAGAAGCAGTGAGGAAGGTGACAGCGCAGTCAGCCATCAAGTTTTTCAAGGGACTAGTATGCCATTTTGGGGTGCCCAACAGGATCATCACCGACAACGGCACACAGTTCATGAGCCATGCCTTCATGCAATACATTGAGGATCTCGGCAGCAGGGTCTGTTTTGCTTCCGTGGTACATCCATGGAGCAACGGCCAAGCGAAGAGAGCAAATGCTGAAGTCATGCGAGGCTTAAGGACGAAGACTTTTGACAGGCTGCGCAAGAGTGGAGGGCGCTAGATTGGTGAGTTCCCGGCGGTTCTTTGGTCGATCAGAACAACGCCAAATTGAGCCACCGGCCAGACACCCTTTGCCCTGGTTTATAGGGCAGAAGCAGTTCTCCCTACAGAATTCATATACGGGTCACCTCGAGTGCTCGCTTATGATGAGCTTGAGCAAGAGCGATTGCGGCAAGATGATGCGACGCTCCTTGAGGAAGATCGTCTCCGGGCGGCTGTGAGGGCAGCACGCTACCAGCAAGCCTTGCGCCGCTACCATAGCCACAAGGTTCATGCCCGGAGCTTTGAGGAAGGCGACCTTGTTCTTCAGCACATTCAGTCGGCCAAGAATTCCAACAAGTTGACGCCAAAGTGGGAAGGCCCTTATCGGGTAACACGAGTCACCAGGCCCGGCGCAGTCTGGCTGGAGACCAAAGATGCCATTCCAGTGAGCAACTCCTGGAACATCGAGCATCTTCGCAAGTTTTACCCATAGGCGCGGCTGCCGGGCCTCCCGGCAAGACACCCTTTTGTACAAGCCTTGTCGGCAAGGCATGTAACCCTTTGTACAAAGTCAGGCGCAGACCCTGAGCATAAATAAACGAAGCGCTGGCGCCCTAAGTTATAGCATGCTGATGACCCACGAGTGTAGGGGATCTATCGTAGTC
The DNA here is from genome assembly GCF_002162155.2 of Triticum dicoccoides. Classification (NCBI taxonomy): domain Eukaryota; kingdom Viridiplantae; phylum Streptophyta; class Magnoliopsida; order Poales; family Poaceae; genus Triticum; species Triticum dicoccoides. Next base: position 296,328,866 of record NC_041385.1, read on the forward strand.
CTTTCGATAAGTAAGAGTGTCGAACCCAACGAGGAGTAGAAGGAAATGATAAGCGGTTTTCGATAACGTTTTCTCTACAAGCACTGAAATAATAGATGATAGATAGTTTTGTGATAAGATAAATAGTAACAAGAAAAAAGTAAATAAAGTAAATAAAGTGCGGCAAGGTGGCCCAATCCTTTAAGTAGCAAAGGATAAGCCTGGACAAATTCTAATAATGAAGAAGGAGCTCCCGAGGACACATTGGGAATTATCGTCAAGCTAGTTTTCATCACGTTCATATGATTCGCGTTCGGTACTTTCATAATTTGATATGTGGGTGGACCGGTACTTGGGTACTGTCCTAATTTGGACAAGAATCCCACTTATGATTAACCCCTATTGCAAGCATCCGCAACTACAAAAGAAGGTATTAAGGTAAACCTAACCACAGCATTAAGCATATGGATCCATATCAACCCCTAACGAAGCAACGCATAAACTAGGGTTTAAGCTTCTATCACTCTAGCAACCCATCATCTACTTATTACTTCCCCATGCCTTCCTCTAGGACCAAATAATGGTGAAGTGTCATGTAGTCGATGTTCACATAACACCACTAGAGGAAAAGACAACATACATCTCATCAAAATATCGAACGAATACCAAATTCACATGACTACTAATAGCAAGACTTCACCCATGTCCTTAGCAACAAACGTAACTACTCACAAAGCATATTCATGTTCATAATCAGAGGAGTAATAATATGCATAAAGGATCTGAACATATGATCTTCCACCAAGTAAACCAATTAGAATCAACTACAAGGAGTAATCAACACTACTAGCAACCCACAAGTACCAATTTGTGGTTTTGATACAAGATTGGATACAAGAGATGAACTAGGTTTTTGAGAGGAGATGGTGCTGGTGAAGATGTTGATGGAGATTGACCCCCTCCCGATGAGAGGATCGTTGGTGATGACGTTGGTGATGATTTCCCCCTCCCGGAGGGAAGTGTCCCCGGCAGAACAGCTCCGCTAGAGCCCTAGATTGATTCCGCCAAGGTTCCACCTCGTGGCGGCGGAGTTTCGTCCCGTAAGCTTGCCCATGACTTTTTCCAGGGTAAAAGTGATGATATAGCAGAAGATGGATGCCGGAGGCCCACCAGGGGGCCTAGGGGATAGGGGGTCGCGCCCTACGGGGGGGCACCCCCTGTCTCCTGGACAGGGTGTGGGCCCCCTGGCCTATTTCTTTCGCACATAAATTCTTATTAAATCCAAAAAGTTGTTTTGTTGAGTTTCAGCACTTTTGGAGTTGTGCAGAATAGGTTTCTAACATTTGCTCCTTTTCCAGCCAGAATTCCAACAGCCGGCATTCCCCCTCTTCATGGTAAACCTTGTAAAATAAGAGAGAATAGCCATAAGTATTGAGATATAATGTGTAATAACAGACCATAATGCAATAAATATTGATATAAAAGCATGATGCAAAATGGACGTATCACATGCATGCTAGGTTGAGTCTCTTCCACGGTTAGGGTTGATAGTTCTTAACAGCGGCTAAACCCTAGCTTAGAAGTCGAGTGTGTGTCTCTCTGTTCTTCTCTGTCTTCTTTGGTTCACAGGGCACATAAGTATTCTTGCCTAGCTATTTTGGAAGAAAGGGAACGGACCAGCATCCGGGCCCCAGCAAGCCAAAGTTGCCGGGGGGCTGCAAGAACCAAGATCCATCCGCGGCAAGCCAAGGTTGCCGAGGCCTACAGATCCAGATAAGTTCTCTATCCCCTATCATGCATTTCGTTATGGACTGGGATACGTGAAACCCCGTTCTGTCTCTGAGCTATCGTGCTCCCCCTTTTCGGCACTCGAGGGTTATCCCCTGGGTCTGAATTTGGTCGCAGCTGCGGCAGCAAAATGAGGAACGAGGAGCCTAAGCCCACCTCATCCCTGCCTCCGCCAAGAGCGTGAGAAAGCTCGAGCAAAGTGGGGAGACGGCAAGGCCTGTTGCCGGGCGAAAAAAAAACATTTTTCTTAAGGATAACAAGGATTCACTCCTTGTCGTGGGTTCCTCCTATGAATGAAAAACCCGGCAAACATCCCTTTTTTATTAAAAAACATCCCGTACAGGTATAGCTCATACGAAATGAAAAACATGAACAAGGGGATTACAAGTTCTAAAGTTAACAAAGGCCCGAAGGCTTACAAGACTAAAAAGTTATAAGGTGCCTGTAATCCCTTTCTTGTCCCTCTCCTCAGGAAATGGAACAAGAAAGAAGAAAGGCAAAAGGGGCGCCTAGGCGAGCTACAAGTGGCAGAAGACACCAAGAGAGCATCTCGGTGGCCGCCCAAGAGCTGGATGGTGATGGTGGCGCCCGAGGCAGAGCTCAAAGATGAGGCGGCAGGACGTCAATACGCGACGAAGGCGTCGGTGCCCGCGTACTCCGACTTGATAGCCTTGCCGCCCGTCCTCTTCCTCTTCCGTCGCCTCCCAATGCCAGCCACCCAAGGAGACGACCCCGAGAAGTTCAAGGAGCCGGCAACACAGATGATGGGGTCGCCGGTGCCGCTCGGAGCGGTGCCTGACACCTAGTCGGACCCGCCATCCTGCCGCCCGCTGCCCTCGTCGTCGCTGCCATTGTCTTCCTCGCCACTCTTGCTTGAGGAGGAATCTACGTCGTTGGAGGAGCTCTCCACGCAGCACCTCACGTGAGTCCCGAAGTGCCCGAAGATCTTGACGAAGAGGAGGCCACCCTCCATTAGTTTGAAATGGAGAGTGAACCCATCCATCAAGCTGTGGAGGCGAGCGAAGGTCTTCCACCCTCGGTGAAGATACATGACGTGAGGGGCGGGGAACTCGACGTCGGCCCATGTGCTGCTGTTCCCGCAACGCCTACGGTGGATCCAGCTCCATCTCCCGTGCGAATGGAGTCGGGAGGCGAAGGTGATGGCGCGGGGGCTGACGCAGCCTGACGAGGAACTCATAGGGATTGTCCTTGGCGTGGCCCTCCATCGGAGGAGGGGCTGCCAGCGGAGGCGAGGCTGATCTGCCGCCCCGTCCTCCTCTCCCTCAAGCATCGCGACGGCCTCGACCTCGCCCCCTCCCCCTTCCTCTAGCGGCCGGCTCCGCCACAACGAGCTCTTGGGGAGGAGCGATGCGCTGTCTGGCCGAGACCCTCGCCGCCACCAATGATGCATCGCGACGCCCCCTCGCGATGACAAAAGAGGAAGGGAAGTAGGAATGGGGAGAGTCAAATGGCGAAGAGTTGAGCGGCACCGTTCCTCCCGCTCCCCTCTTTATAAAGGGGCGCGAGCGAGGCTCGGCCGCCCAGTCCTAGCCAATCCGGCTCATTGAAGTGACAGCAAGCGAGGCCGTCGACCGCCCTCCCCGCTCCATTGAAGGCACGTGGGAATCGACCCGCACGGCGCGACTTCCCACATCCCATGTGCCTACCATTCGCTCTGCGTTATGCATGCAGTGAACGTGGCACAAGGGGCGGGCGCAGTGGGACGTGTGGAACGACGGTTCCCAAGCGAGGGCTATAAATGGGAGGCGGCCCTGCAGTCTCGAAGAGACACGCAAGCCGCCTCTTTACTGTCCACCACAAGGTGACGCCAGCATGCCCACGTCATGCGCGCACGACCCCCATGTCGCGCGTTCGACGTGGGTCGTGGGGAAGTGCAGCGAACGGAACAGTGGCCGCGGTAAAAATCCACCACAACTGCCCGCGCACCATTCTGGACCTGGCCCAACAACGTATGGCGCTTATGTATGGCCTAGGCCCGGGGGCTCCAGTTGGTGTACAAAAGTAGGAGCTCTGCTTTTGACCCCTTTACTTGTGCACGAGCAGTTAGAGCCTCCCGCCACGGCCACGCATAACATGGCAGGAAAGGGAAGCCGGAGAGAAGCCGAAGCCAGAAGGCAAACATAGCAATGACAAGGACCAAGGCCATGAAGATCAGATGGATGGAGCAGGTTTCCCCGGCAAGGATCCTTGCCGGGGCAGCCTCAGCGGCCCCGGCAAGACCCTTGCCAGGGGAGCTCACCCCCACCAGCCGAGCGAGACACCTTCGAGCCCACCAATGCTAAACAAACGCGTCAGGACAGGGTCGGGAGGCACCTCCGTGGTGGCATGCAGATCTTTGTGAAGACATAGAATACTCAAGATCAAATGAGGATAGGAAGGCAACTATCCTCGCCGAAGAAACCCACAAGACCCCCGGCAAGATCCTCGCCGGGGACGCTAGCGCGCCACGGCAAGACCCTTGTCGGGCCACCCGGCAATACCGTCACCAAGCGCACCGGCAGGGCCACTGCCAGGCCCGCACCAGCCAAGTCTTCGCCGTCGTTCGCATGCAGCTGCCGACCCAGCCAACTGGGTAGGCACCTGCATGGCAACATCCAGCTCTTCGTGGAGGCTCCACCACCGCGCCACCTCAATTGCGTGTCTACCTACATGGCACCACATGCATCGCTGGCCAGGGCGCATGTCGAAACAAGGAGGGGCGGCGACGGACGGGACGGGCCTCGCCCCCATCCCCGATAAAGCGAAGGGACACCTAAGCCTCGCATTAAATGCACCTTGTCCTGTAATACGAGCGATAAGCTCGCAACATTGTAGCACTTTCCACCTCCTATGTGCCACTATGGCAGCCCCTTTCGTCTATAAAAGGAGGCCCATGGCACACGGAGAAAGGATTCGGCTCTTTCGAACCTCGCAGCACCTGGAGCTAGTTCGAGAGCTCTAGAATACTAAATACATCCACCAAAGCAGGATCGTAGGATTTTACGCATCTTTGTGGCCCGAACCTTGGTAAATCCCCCCGCCCTTGTGTTTCCTACTAGTCCCGCTCTTCTCATGATCCCCGGACCCCGCAACCGCTGGAGTACCTTCGTCTTGAGCAGATCCACGGGTTCATTAGCCTCCACATCACATCGACCAATCTCCAATGGATTTATGTGTCTTGCTGGCCCCGCAACAAGACATCAATTGGGAAGAGATCACTCCAGCTATTCCACGTGATGGTCATTGAGAATGCGCCTTTCCTTTGGAGATTGCTTGTATCGGATCTAGAAGGTCCAACAAAAATCAGGGTCATTGATGCGCTGAAATTGACAGCGTTGGTGTACTCGTCTGCCAAATTCTCCGAACTCTTTATTTGATCCATAATCGTTCAGGTACAACACTCATCTTCTTCTCCGTCTTCTTGAAATTCACATTTTTAAATTTCTTCTTGATGTATTTACGACCGTCTTCAAGAAAATAATTCCCACAAGCTTGACCCAGTCTATGCGCAGAGTGAAGATCTTAGCAATAAAATCTATCAGCCCCAATCTGGACCAAGTTGTTGGATTCCTTACATGCTTTCCGTGCATGGAGAAGCTACTCATCGACGTGAAACTTCTTTCCTATTAGTAAACAGTAATCACAAGGTAGCTCAATTTTTTCTTAATTTTCCCAAATTACGATGACAAGTGTAGTGTTCGAAACTACATCTACGCACTGCAAAAAAATGTTTTTAGTATTTTTTCTCACGTGATCACCTACATCGTTTTTATGTTGTACTACTATAGTAGCCTAGGCTAGTCATAGTGGAAAGTAACTTAGACTACTCCAGTAACTCTATGGTTACCCTAAGAGCAAGTACTACCTCCGTCCTGGTTTACTCTTCCTATTTTGTAGTATCAAAATTTGACCATAGATTTAACTGACAAAATGTTAATGCATGTCACTAAGAATTATATCATTGGATTCGTATTTGAACATAATTTCAAATCGTGTAATTTTTAGTGATATGCATTGGCATTTTCTTAGGTAAATCTATGGTCAAAATTTTATACTGAATACAAGGTAGTACTCCCTCCATCCCAAAATTCTTGTCTTACATTTGTTTAGATACGGATGTATCTAACACTAAAATGTAACTAGATACATCCGTATTTAGACAAATTTATGACAATAATTTTGGGACGGAGGGAGTACAAAAGTGGGCTATGTAGGCGAAAACACATGCCAAATTCACTTGTGATGCATTTGGCATCAATGCCCCTCCATTGCTCACCTGGTGCCCCGATCTGGATCACCTGCTTTGCTCCTGTGCCAAATTAACTCACACAATGAAGAACACTTGCGTTGGAGAGAGAGAGGTCCGAGGCAATAAAAACACTTGTTTGGGAGAGTGAGAGGCTGGTGTAGTTGGTTTGATTGATTTATTTATCCATGTGGGTCTGTGTGCACAGCGGTGCCAACTCTCTCACATCGCGAGAGCGGTGCCAAAATCTTTTGATTTCACATCGATGCGTATTATGCGGCATACTTTTGAGAAATATGGCATCGGCCACATAGTGGAAGGCAACAAATGCCCAAGCTCTTCACGTGCTCCTAGGTAAATGGAGGAAACAGAAAGAGAGAGAAAGAGTGAAAAAATATCACTAGCCAGCCAACGCTATCGTATGAGCGAATGATATTGGTACCTCTTGATGACACGGCAATCTTATACAGCCAGCTGCTCTAATATGTTCTCTTCTTTTGCAGATAAGAAAAGACCCGAAAGTGAAAAATGTGTTGCACTATAACAATCACATTGAATGCCTTGATCTCCATCTTACAGAAACTGATTTGATCGACTACCGAGGCAGCACATCTGAGATTAAATTGGTTAGGTTCTTTGTTCTGGAGGCAAGTGTGCTCAAGGTAATGAGGTTTGGCGTTCTCTGGCGCAACAATGAATGGCGTGTTGATCACCACAAGCGTCTAAGCCTAAATGACAAAGTCTCCGCATAAGCTGAATTTGTCTTTGAAACATCAAGTGGCCAGAGACTCGAAACCTTATTTGCCCATTAGTGACTTGTAAGGGCGGTGGATTTTAGTTTGTACGATAATGCTGCATCCACCTAAAGTAACGAAAGTTCTTACGTAAACTTCCAAGTAATTCCCTCTTCGTAGGTGCATCATTACTCCTAACATTTGTAATATCAGTTTGAAACTTGTAATATTGCCGTGTCCTATTCCTGCATTTTCAAAATCCTGCGAATCAAAAAGATCCTGAGTTGGTAATGATGTTGGGCCTCCCATCTTTCACCAATAGCCGTCAGATCTAGATCTGGCGCATACAAACCAAACTTCTCCATTTTTGCAAAAAGATGCGCGCACTTGTTCCCTATTTACAAACAACTCCTTGTGGCTCACAATCAAGGTTATCTCCTCCCCACCACATCTAGAAGGCCATGGAAAAATCTGGCACGATGGCCGCTGCCGGCGCCGTCCACCCCCAGTCTCGGAGTTCCGTGCAATGCACGGGCATCTACGCACGGGAAATTATGCCGAACAGGGCTATAGTTGTAAGAGGGCTAGCTCTACACCCATGATGATAGTGACTGCAGACAGTGAGGCTGACTATGGTACAACGCCTATACTCAGTTGTCATCTCTGGCGCAGGCTCTTGTCACTTCACTGTGAGGAGCAGCACGTAATAATTTGACCAATGGGTAGTACAATGCTAGTACTCCTACTACATGGGTAGTACTACTATTAGTAGTAGTACGACCACCATTTGGATTTAGGAGTACTGCCACGTCCATCTAGATTTTAGTATTTGACTAGCAATATCTAGTAATGCATGTGACAAAAAATGTACTACTCCCTCTGTAAATAAATACATGGTTCATTGTTTTATTCCTATCGGCGAGAGAACTCAATGTCTTTTTGCTAATTAATAGGATTACATGCAATGAACTAAACACTGCATGTCATGTTTGGTAGTCTCAAGTCATTGGAAGCATGCACGGCCCACATTTCTCATTGGTTGATATGTCATGAAATAAGAAACGAGGAGAGAGTTAATGTATCGTGCCTAAGTGTTTTGGGATTATTTGGTTTTCGTAAGGTGACTTACACAACATTTTTGTTTACATGCATTAACATTTTATTATTTAAATCAAAGGTCAAAACTTGGTGCAAAATGCAAAGGGGACCAATAAACCAGTAACCATCAAACTTCTCTCGTTTGGCCCCAACTAGAGGTCCGGTGAGATGACTATACTGCACCGGCACGGAGGGGGACGCAACTTCATTGAATTACTGCAACTGCCTTGGGGTGAATGACATTTGGGCCCAATGGGTGGCTGGCCCACCTATCATATAGCCAAAGGCAGGTGCAGTAGAGGGCCGAGGAGTAGATGGCCAACACGCACATGAATTCAACGCGGTCTGCACTTCTCATATAAAGGCTCCCCGCCAGTCCAATCTACTTCCTCCGTCTAGGTGAGTAAGTCTTCTTAGGTTGTGCACAGTGACCAAGAAGGAGGGGAAAATGAGAGAACTTAATGTTTATTTGCTAATTAGTAGCATTGCATGCAATGAACTGACCACTGCATGTCGTGTTTGGTAGTATCAAGTCATTAAAAGCATGCACACCCCAAAATAATGCACCGCGTCTAAGTGTTTTGGGATTATTTGGTTTTTGCAAGATGACTTACACACCTAGATGGAGGGAGTAGTACGAAATCCTACACACCTACGCACGCTAACCAAGGGCAAGAGTGATCACTCGAATCGCAAGATTAGTTGACTAGAAGCTAAGCTGGACCCATGGGGGCGATGAGCGCGAGCATCAGCCAGCTGTGCCAGATGGTCCACGACGCTGGCCTGCGGCCCGACACCGAGGAATGTCTCCAGGTATTGCTTGAGGCCACCAGGGCAAGGGGCCGCTTGGATGACAGCTTCATCTCCTTGTTCGACGAGGTCCTCGTCAGTTTCCTCGACAAGTTCACCGTCGTCAAGAAGCTCGCGGACGACTTAGACGTACGCCTCCAACCGACACGCCCAGGCTCTGCGATGCCCGTCACCCTCAACGGCCACTATGGTGACAACCTCTTTGACGCACTGGTTGCCCTGCGACTGCCCGCTATCGCGTCGGAGAATGTCCACCTCGAAGTCATGCTCTCCGCGCAGCGCCTGGCGCAACAAGACACCATCGACATAATCACACACTTCTACGCGCAAATCGACATGCAAGAGGAGGACGATAGAATGCTGGCCTTCTTGGACCGTAGGGCAACCTTGGACGGCATTGTTCAGAAGCACGTTGAGCTCGCCGCCAACGCCGCTGCTTCTCACACGTCGGTTGGTGACCCGGCGCACTAGGGCGTGAGGATGTCGTTGATGGATCTGTATGTATTTTTATCTTTCCGTCAAATCCATGTAGTAGTATATGGTACTACTAGTAATTATCTTACCTTTCGCATCAACTTCATAACTATCATACATACTCCATGCATGAATGGCGCCAGAACCAAACTTCTCATTACTCTAGGGAAAATCGTTATTTCTATCTATCGGTCGCGCCATGGAGCAGAGCCAAATTTTACAAGTTACAAGTTCAAAAGGAAAATCCTGCCGTGCTCGCGTCGCACCCCCACACGGTCGGTCTAGCACGCCGCTCAAGGGGGAATGCGTGCGGTGTTCCATTTTCACTTACAAGTGGGACCGCAGTTGAGCAAACCGACTATCGATAAACCCCCACCCCACCCACCATGTGATGGCTGAGCAAATAGGAGGGAGAAGAGATGGTTGTAGCACAGACTCCAAGAAAATTGATGTCGGATAGGACTCGTGTTGGTGGCGTGTGCCGTACTGCTAGACGTGAATGCTAGTTATGGCCCATGCCACCCCACTATAGCCTATATCGAGGTGCTGGTTACGTAGAACCAATTTCTTGGAGTCCGTGCTCAGCCCTCCTCTATCTTTCTTCTCAGCCAGCCAGCGGACGTGCGGATCCCATCGTCTGTTTGCTCATATGCGGTCCCACATGTCAGTGAAAATGCAACAGGACCAACTGAACCTGCACATCTTTCACCTCGACGTGCTGGTGATGAAAAACAAATCCAATAAAGATCTTCGCTGGCAGCTTTTGGAGTTACTCAAGAGTAGTAATATTCTATTTATAGTTTAACCGAAGATGCACATCACGTTGCTTCAACTACCACTCTATTTTATTGCATGACACGACCTCGATTCTAGATGTCCCACATGTCGGCAAAAGAAGGAAGAACCCGACCAAATCTTCGGTTGTGCTAACTTAAAAATTTTATTGTGTAGAATGGATGCAAGTTTTGGTATTGGGAAGAAGATTACGTCGATATATTGATAGAGTGCAATTTAGTAGATGTTCTAGCACTTTTAGCTAGCATAGAGGCTAGAGATGAGACTAGTGCACTTGTTGATAGAATAGAGGCTAGACATGAGACTAGATGCGAGGAAGCAATGTCTACTTCTTTACACTCGAAGAAGAAAGAAGCACGCAAGATCGAGCCTCCGCAGATCAACAATGAATGCATCGAGAAGGCACTAATCCAACTTACAGGAGCAGTTATGGAAGTTGGATATCTTCTAAAATGTATTCTTGTGGTTCTTGTTTTCTTTGGTCTTGCTTTTCTAGTCAAAATTATCGTTGGAGTTCGTACAAAACGGAGGTCTGTTCGGGGTCGTGCATTGGAGTTGGCTTTACAAGTGGGACCGCAGTTGAGGAAACCGACTATCGGCAAACCCCCACCTCGCCCGCCGCATGATGGCTCAGTTAGAGGAATGACGAGGTTGAAGAGATTGCTCTAGCACGGACTCCAAGAAATATGGTGTCAGATGGAAGTCGTGCTGGTGGCGTGTGCCGTACTCTTAGACATGAATGCTTGTTCTGGCCCATGCCACCCTACTACTCCTACTACTTATATAGTAATAGTAGTATGGAGGATTCGAGGTGCTGGTTACGTACAGCGAACACATTAACATATGGCCCACCTGACACTGTGGCCAAATTTCCTGGAGTCTGTGTGTCGGTGTACTAGAATAGGGGTACCCTAGTACACCGAACTTGTGCACGGGCAGTTGCAGCACCCCGCGGCAAAGGCTTGCCGGGCGAACGCCAAGATCCCCCAAGGTTCCCTTGGAGCCATCCAAGAACAATGTATTTAAGCTAAGGAGACAAGGCCCCGGCAAGAGGAGTTTGCCGGGAAGGCCAACCAAGGCGCTCCAAGGAACTTGCCGCGACGTGCCACGCGCTCCGGCAAGCCAACAAGGCCCCGGCAAGAGGAGCTTGCCGGGAAGACTAAACAAGGTACCCCGAGGCCCGGTGAGCGACGAGCTTCTGGACCCGGCAAGATAACAACAGCGGCAAGGCGCTTGCCGCGGCAGGCGGCCACTCTGCGCCCACGCTCCAGCGCATCCACCAACGTGTCGCTCTGGGGGCTTCTCCGGTCGCGCGTGGCGGGAGCCTGTGCAGCCAGCGGTGCGCAGTGGCATGCGAAGCTGACAAGATCGCCATCGTGGCGAACGGTGGTGCCCCTAATGGTCCTTTTCTGCACTGTTCGGGCGACTCAGACGGGCATTTAATGCCCTTGTCCCCTTCCGTCACGGTTAGGTAGGGTGCACTGTACAAGCAACTGTATCAACTACCTCGCTTTTTACGTTTTTACCCTCCTCTGCGTTGCCACCTGTCGGTGACCCCTTTAGCGTATAAAAGGAGGTCCATGCGCAACGTAGAGGGGGTTTGGGGTTCGGAGGTTCGGACAGTTTGCTTCGATTCATTCGTAGCCCAGAAAACATCACACTCTCTCGCTCGAGAGCAAGAACACCAGATAATATAACCAGACAAGCAGCAGTAGGAGTGTTATCTCTTCGGAGAGCTCCGAAGCTAGGTAAATTGCTCGTGTGCCTCGCCTCGATCTGCTCTTCGTGCGACCTCCGCCCCCCGCCGAACCGAAAGGGGCCCGGTCCGCCGGCCCCATAGGTGTTCGTGGATCAGTTTCCCCGACATCTTTGGCGCGCCAGGTAGGGGGTGTTGAGATTGTGTGAACCAGATCCGGCATTCACACGAGCTAGATCTTTATTCCCTTCATCAGCATGCCACCGAAGAAGAAGACTTCGGCGGCAGCCGCTCCATCCACGTCACTTCCGCCACCGTTGGAGGAAACGAGTGGTGGGATGGACGCCGGCGGAAGAAAGGACGTCGACGAGGAAGCTCATGATGCCGCCAGGTCCAAGAACAAGGCTGCACAAACCTCGACGACTGTACATGTTCCGCGCCACTCTCAGGAGGCGCAAGATCAACAGCGTCATGGCACTAGCAGTGCCATACGCATGATAGCCCAAGACCAAGCTGGTGGATCTCGGGGCGCTCAAGACCAGCATGCACGCCAGCGTGCTGGCACGAGCGGGGCACGGTCGCCTGGACGGGATACTGCTCCTTCTAACATAGTTAGAAGTTCGAGCACGTCCCGCTCCTCGCGCCGTCCGCCACTGCCACCCACCACTCCAGCAGAAGCTTTGGCGTGAGCTCAACTTCTCCTAGATTACCCTCCGACGTCGGACAAGATCGACGAATGGAGGGCCACCATTCAGAGTCTCATCGGCTACGCCAACGGCGACACTCCACGGCGGCCGAGCGCGTCACCGCCGCGGCAGGGCCGCCGGACGCGAGCCGGTGGCGACGGAACGGGCGGAGGTGCAACTACCATGCAATCACCGCCCCGAAGGCCAAGATCGCCGACTCGCCGGATCCACCTCAACAGCGACTCCACTGCATCGTCGGATCCACGAGCTCGTCGCGATCAGCGCCAAGTTCTTCATGATCGACAACAAGAAGACGCTCGAACCCGCATTGAGCGCCGAAGAGAAGCGCGACGTCAATCCGACAAGCGCGCTGGGCCCTCTGCTGACATGCATGCGCCAGGGGAACCAGGCGATCTATCGTACGCGGTAGGTTGTCCTGCGTTCACTCGTGAGCTGCGGCAAGTCCAGTGGCCCAGCACAAAGAACTTCAAGCCAGACGTACCGGAGAAGTACGACGGCAAGACACATCCGTCAGAGTTCCTCAGCATCTACACCATCGCGGTGCAGGCTGCTGGGGGACGGGATGACAAGATCCTTGCCAACTACTTCCTGCTGGTGCTCAAGCCCAACGTCAGATCCTGGCTCATGCACTTGCCGGACAACTCCATATCCTCTTGGGCTGATCTGTGCCATCAGTTTGTCGGCGCCTTTACAGGCGGACACAAGCCTCATGGCTAGGAGAGTGATCTTCATCTGCTCACTCAGAAGGAAGGAGAGCCCCTGCGCAAGTACATTCAGAGATTCAGTAGTGTGCAGCACAACATCCCAGACGTCCACCCTGCCGCGGTGATCAGCGCGTTCCATCAGAACGTGCGGAACCGCGGGATGCGGGAGGAAATGGCGATGTGCAAGATCAGGGACGTCAGTGAGTTATATGCACTGTCCGACAAGTGTGCGCGTGCTGAGGAAGGGAGGAGACTCCCCGGAGAAAATATAGGAGCGGGAGGATCTGACAGTGAAGATGCTGCCCCGACAAGGAAAAACCGGCGGCGGAACAACAGAAGGAGGAAAGGCAAAGAAGTGCTAGTTGTTGAGCAGTCCAGCAACGGTGGTGGCGCCAAGGAAGCCAAAGCTGGTGACTCCGGCAAGGAGGTTGCCGCGGAGGTGGCGGTCGCCGACGAGCAGGACGGCACCAACAAGCAGTATTGCAAGATTCACCGCACCAAGGGCCATGATCTTCAGAACTGTAAGAGAGTCGAGCAGCTTGTTGAGCAACAGAAAGCTGAATACGAGCGGCGCGACAAAGAGAAGGCCCAGGAAGGAGCTGGTGGATCCGGCAAGAAACGTCCCGGCCGAGGAGGACGCCGCGGCAAGGCCAAGCAGCGGCAAGGAGATAGACCTCCCCGTGGCCACGACAAGGATGAAGATGATAACGAAGATGAAGATATGGATGACGAGGAGACTGATGAGCAGGAGTTCCAGAAAGCCACAGAGGTCCTGTGCATTGACGGTGGTGCTTCTCTGCATGCCTCGCACCGCCAGCTCAAGCAGTGGGTGCGGGAAGTTAATGCAACAGAACCACTCGTCGAGTCACGCAAGCCTCTGAAATGGTCCGGCACGCCTATCATCTTTGATATTGAGGACCACCCGGATCGCATAACTGCGGTCGGGTGCTTGCCGAAGTTGGTTTGACCAACAATCCGCAACCTCAAGGTCACTAAGATGCTAGTTGACGGCGGGGCCTGCTTGAACCTGATCTCCTCCGCGGTGCTCCAGAAACTCCAGATCCCTGACAGCGAGCTCGAAGAGACCGGCACATTTCAAGGAATCAACCCGGGAAGGAGCAAGCCAAAGGGAAAGATCACGTTGCCGGTAACATTTGGCAGCGAGCTAAACTTCAGGACCGAGAGGGTCACGTTTGACGTTGCCGACTTTCCATTGCCTTACAATGGAATCCTTGGCCGACCGGCACTCGCCAAGTTCATGGCAGCCTCTCACTATGCGTACAACATACTGAAAATGCCAGGCCCAATAAGTGTCATATCTGTCCCTGGCGACAAGAAGGATGCTCTAATCTGTGCCGACAAGATCTATCGGGAAGCAGCAGCCGCAGCAGAACGTAGGATACTTGCCGCTGAAGCTCCCGGGGGGAAGAAGAAGACCAAGTCCGGCAAGAGCTCTGATGCCCACTCCCGCAAGCGCACCTCTTCGGAGTGTTGCGCTACCGTCGAGGACGCACCATCGAGCTCCACCGGCAAGTGTAAGAAGGCAATGGCAGCTCCACCTGAGACCAAGAAGGTGTCCGCCAAGGAGGATGGCACTGGTGGTACCTTCACCATCAGCGCCACTCTTGACCTCAAATAGGAAAGCGCGCTCGTTGCTTTCCTGCGGGCGAATGTCGACATGTTTGCGTGGCAACCATCTGATATCCCCGGTGTTCCCAGGAAAGTAATTGAGCACCACCTTGCCATCTGTCCTCATGCGCGGCCCGTCAAGCAGAGAGTCAGGAAGCAGGCAGTAGAGCGCCAGGAATTCATCGCAGAAGAAATCAAGAAGTTGGAAGCAGCAGGCCTTATCAGAGGAGTGCTCCATCCCACGTGGTTGGCCAATCCTGTTGTTGTGCGCAAAGCTAATGGGAAATGGAGACTTTGTATTGACTTCACTGACGTTAATAAAGCTTGTCCCAAAGACCCATTTCCCTTGCCGCGTATTGACCAGATTGTTGACTCCACAGCCGGATGTGATTTGCTTTCATTTCTTGATGCATACTCAGGATACCATCAGATCTTCATGGCAGAAGAAGATGAAGAGAAAACTGCATTTATCACCCCGTGTGGCACGTACTGCTTCGTATGGATGCCTTTCGGTTTGAAGAATGCTGGTTCAACATTCGCAAGGGTAGTCCACCACGCTTTTGAGCCACAAATGCACAGAAATGTGGAAGCTTACATGGATGACATAGTGGTCAAGAGCAGAAACAAGGCGACCCTGATTCAAGATTTAGACGAAACATTTGCAAACCTGCGCAAGATCAACCTCAAGCTTAACCCCGAGAAGTGCGTGTTTGGAGTCCCTTCCGGCAAGCTTCTCGGGTTCTTCGTGTCTCAGCGGGGAACTGAAGCCAACCCCGACAAGATCAAAGCCATTGAGCAGATCGATGCACCAAAGCGCGTCAAGGATGTACGAAGGCTTGCCGGTTGCGTGGCTGCTCTCACCAGGTTTATCTCTAGATCTGCTGAGCGCGCCCTGCCATTTTTCAAAATTTTGAAAAAGGCAGGTCCAATGAAATGGACTCCGGAAGCGGAGGCTGTGCTACAGGACTTGAAGAGATACCTGTCCTCCACTCCAACGCTTGTCGCACCTAAGCCGCAAGAGAAGTTGCTGCTGTATATAGCGGCAACCAATCAAGTGGTTAGTGCTGCGTTAGTGGTGGAGAGGAAGGCGGATGATGAGCCAGCAACCACGGCAGACCCATCCAGCGACAAGCAGGGGGCTTCGCCGACAAGCTCTGGTCCCGACAAACATGGGTTTGCGCAGGAGCATGATAAGATGCCAAGGAGAATGGTGCAGCGCCCAGTCTACTTTGTCAGTTCCCTTCTGCAGGGGGCTAGATCAAGGTACTCTGGTGTGCAGAAGTTGCTTTTCGGCCTCCTCATGGCCTCAAGAAAGCTGCGCCATTACTTCCAAGCACATGAGATCACAGTCGTCACTCGCTTTCCGCTGAAGAGGATACTGCAAAGTCCAGAAGCAACGGGCAGGATTGTCGAGTGGGTGCTGGAACTGTCAAGCTTTGGCCTCAAGTTTCAGAGCACTTGAACTATCCAAAGCAAAGCATTAGCAGAGTTCATAGCAGAGTGGACGCCAACCCCAGATGAAGAAATTTCAGAAACGAGCATCCCCATCAAAGAGGCAAGCAAAGAGTGGCTGATGTACTTTGATGGTGCCTTCTCGCTGCAAGGCGCCGGTGCAGGCATGCTGCTTGTCGCACCCACCGGAGAGCACCTCAAGTACGTAGTTCAGATGCACTTCCCCAAAGAGCAAGCAACCAACAACACTACAGAGTATGAAGGATTGCTTGCATGTCTCAGAATCGCAGCAGACCTTGGGATCAAGAAGCTCATTGTCAGGGGTGACTCACAGCTTGTCGTCCGGCAAGTGAACAAGAACTACCAGAGTCCGTTGATGGAAGCGTATGTTGATGAAGTGAGGAGGCTAGAAGAGCACTTTGACGGCCTACAAATGGAGCATATCCCAAGAGCTCAGAATGATATTGCTGATGGCCTGTCAAAGTGCGCCGCACTAAAATTACCTATGGAACCAGGGATCTTTGTGCTTAAGTTGACTCAACCATCCGTAACACCATCAACTGGACAAAGCAAGAAGAGGAAGTTGGTTTCTGGTGACTACTTTCCAGCAGAGCTCCCCGAAGCCGCCGCCAAGAAAGTCCCCAAGATCAACACCAAGGAGGCTGAGGGGCAGTCTGCTCCGGTAAGCCTCATGGTTTGTTCCGTTGAAGCAAACGCTCCCGAAAAGTTTTGCTCCGGCAAGCTTGCCGGGGAACATCAAGCTCCGGCAGGACCGCAAGTCCTTGCCGTGGAAGCGGATGTTCCCACAGCAGCAGATGCGCCTTTAGTCCTTGTTGTCGAGCCACAAGCTCCAGCATTGGCATAGCAGATTGTCCACTTCCTTCAGACAGGAGAACTTCCCGAAGAATAAGAAGAAGCGGAAAGAGTAGCCTGGCAGTCAAGTATGTACCAGTTTTTCGATAGCATACTGTACAAAAGAAGACTCAACGGTGTGAAATTGAAGTGTATTCGCCGGGAAGATGGACAAAAGCTGTTGGCGGAGATACATGGAGGCATATGTGGCCACCACATTGGCGCAAGATCACTTGCCGGCAAAGCTTTCCGGCAAGGTTTCTTTTGGCCGACAGCCCTCCAGGATGCAACTGCACAAGTAACCAAGTGTGAAGCGTGCCAGTTCCACTCCAAACAGATACACCAGCCAGCTCAAGCTCTCCAGACCATCCCTTTATCCTGGCCATTTTCGGTATGGGGGCTCGATATCCTCGGCCCCTTCCCCCGAGCTGTCGGGGGCTTTGAGTACTTGTACGTCGCAATCGACAAGTTCACAAAGTGGCCGGAAGTGCAGCCAGTGAGGAAGGTGACGGCACAGTCAGCAGTCAAGTTCTTCAGGTCAATTGTTTGCCGTTTCGGGATCCCTAACAGGATCATCACCGATAATGGCACGCAATTCACGAGCCGGACCTTCATGCAGTACGTCCAAGACCTTGGCGCCAAGGTCTGCTTCGCTTCTGTTGCTCATCCAAGAAGCAACGGTCAAGCAGAGAGGGCAAATGCTGAAGTGCTGCGCGGGCTCAAGACTAGAACTTTCGACAGGCTGCACAGGTGCGGAAGAAACTGGATCGAGGAGCTGCCGGTGGTTCTTTGGTCGATCAGAACGACGCCAAATCGAGCCACTGGCCAGACACCTTTCGCTCTAGTCTATGGAGCAGAGGCAGTTCTCCCCACGGAACTCGTATACGGATCACCTCAAGTGCTCGCTTATGATGAGCTTGAGCAAGAACAGCTGCGGCAAGACGACGCGCTGCTCCTTGAGGAAGATCGTCTTCAGGCTGCTGTACGAGCTGCTCGATACCAGCAAGCTTTGCACCGCTATCATAGCCGCAAAGTTAAAGCCAGAAGCTTCGAGGAAGGCGACCTTGCTCTTCAGCGCGTTCAGTCCGCCAAGAATTCCAACAACTTGACGCCAAAGTGGGAAGGCCCTTATCGGGTGAGACGAGTCACAAGGCCTGGCGCTGTCCGCCTTGAGACCGAAGATGGCATTCCGGTGAGCAACTCCTGGAGCATAGAACATCTTCGTAAGTTTTTCCCATAAGGCGCGGTTGCGGGAACCCGTTCCGGCAACCACCTTTTGTACAAGTCTTGCCGCTGTTGCATGTAATCCTTTGTACAAAGCCGGGCGCAGATCCCGTGCATAAGTAAGACCCCATGTGCTCCGCACAACTTGTCCATTTCATGCATTAGTTCCTTTCTGGCATGTGATTATCTGACACTTTGTGCAGCACCTACATCCGGTAAGCAGTAACGAGCCGAAGAGCTCCATATTATTATTTTCTCTTCTTTCTTTTTCTTTTAAAGGAAAAGAAGGTTCTCTCGCACACAAGTTTGCCGGGGGGGAAGGAGAAGATTGTGGTATGGGCCAGACGTCGTTCAAGCAAAGACTTGCCTTACCAGGAAGCAAATGACAGAAAAGCTAAGTTGCCAAAGTTTGAGCAATCACTTTTTAAATTTTTCAGTTATCTTCCTCGAACGACCCTACTTTGTATGGAAAACCTGTGCGCGGAGGAACCAACTCGTGGCTAGTTGCGCCCTTACTTTGTTTCGACTCCGCTCAACAGCTTAAGTGTGCTGCATCTAGTCGCGACAAGGTTTCTTGTCGGAAGCAGCGCCGCCAGCAGGCTGCTGAAGTTCCGCACTCAGCGCTCGCGGCTCGGGCGCCTGCGACGACAAGTTCCCTAGAAGCGTAGGGTAAAAACATACAAAGGAAGGAATCTAGTAGAGGAAATAACATAGCAATTGATAACAGAAATAAAGTTATATTACAAGATAACTTGTCGCAGCTCTAACAGACTGTCTTCATAACATGATTAGCAGCGACAAGGGAGAAGAAGAAATGGGCGGCCTAATCTACGCGTCCGCCCTCGACTCTCTTGATCTTGCTCACCTTGTCCACAATGGGTGCGACAAGGGCCTTGAGTGCATCCAGATCAGCGTCAGGCGGCAAGGACCTGAGGACGTTGGTGAAGCTGAGGCCTGGGTTGCGGAAGGCCACCTTCATCAACACCTTCTGGAGAACCCCGGCACAGATTTTGCGCGACTCATCGGCCAGCTGCTTTGGAATCCTCTCCCGGAGCCGCTGGAGTGCCGTCGCCACGCCCTTGAAGAACAGGCTGAGCTTGGCGCTGGGTTGAAGACTCTCGTCGGAAGGATACCCAAAGTCCTCCATCCCCAGCTGCACCAGCTCCTCGTTGATGACTGCGGCAGTGTTCACCAGACCTTCGGTCCAGTGCTCCACAGTGTCTCTAAACGAGTTCTGGGTAACTGCAATGCTCTCCAGCAGTGCCGCGTCAGCCTTGACCTTCTCCGACAAGGTCTTCTCCCACTCCTTGGCGGCCTCCAGCGTCTGCGTCAGCGTGGCCAGCTTCAGCTCCAGGTCTGCTTTGGAATCCTTGGCGGCACTAAGCTCCTTGCCCCTCTCAGCGAGAAGGCCTTGCAGCTCACCGTGGGCAGCAGCATCCTTCTCACGCTCACGCTTGAGCGCGGCAAGCTCCTCGCCGCTCTTCCCAATGTCGGCCTCCAGCTGCGCCACCTTCTCCTCTAGCTCTTTCTTGGCGGCCTCTGCAGTTGCCGCGGCGTCCTTTGCCTCCTTGAGCGCCCCGCCAAGTGCTCGCTCGCGCTCGGAGAGCTCTTCCTCGTAGCTGTCGAGGTGGGCCTTCCGCTGCACTAGTTCACCTTCCCGCGCGGACTGCTTCTCGGCAGCCAGCCTTTGTTCCTCCTCAGCCTCGGCCTTCTCGAGAAGAAAGGCCGTGCGCTCCTCGTCAACTCGCTCCCGCTCCTGCGCCAGGGACCGGAGAGCTTCTTGATTTTGTCCCCGGAGCTCCTCCGCGCGCTTCTCCATGTCAACTCCCGCCTTCACGACAAGCGCTTCCCGGGAAGCCAGCTTGGCTTGCCGGGTGCGGTAGAGTGACAGTAGCTTCCGCGGCAGCTGCTCCTCCTCAGGCTCACCGCTGCTGCTGCCGGGCGCGTCAACCAATGACAGTCCAGCAGAGGCGAGCACCTCCCCGTCAAAAGTCTCCCCCTCGACCGGCGCCCTGGAGCTCGACGCCCAGGGTAGCTTAATGAAGATATTGTCACTAGCCTTCAAGTAGGCGCCGGGCTGGGGATCCTCGGAGCCCGGCTCCGCAGAAGCGGCAGAGGGTTCGGCGGTCAGCGCAGCGCCCCGCGCTCCTGCGGCCTCAGGGTCTTCAGTGCGATCGCCCGACCCCTCGCTGGCTTCCGCAGCAGCAGCCCCGGCGGCCTCCTCGCCGGCGGTCTCATCAGCACCAGCACCTTCCTCGCCGGCGCCCTCTGTCTCCATTGGCTCAGCCGTAGATGGGTCTGAAGAACAAAGAAGGGAGGAAAATCAATCAAAAATCCAAGAAAGGAAAAACGGAAGAAGCAGAACCCAAGGGAAAGTTTCTGGGCAAGTGGATTACCTGCGCCAAGATCTTCAGTTGCGGCCTCGGTCACCGCAGGATCAGCAGTGCCGTCCCTTGCCGGAGAGTCCCCCCTTGCCGGAGAGCGCTCCCTTGCCGGGGACTCCTCCCTTGGCGGCGCAGCCGAAGCAGGTGGCACTTCAGGACCAGCCTCCGGGCGCTCCTGATGAGGCTGCTCTGCTCCTGCACAAGTCAACAAGCAAGATATCAACAAAGGAAAAAGCACTCCAGCGCGCCCGACGGCAGAAGGCTAAACTATGAACTTACGCCGGGGGCTGCGCTGAGGGCTGCTTGGAGGGGTGATTGCCGGGTCCGTCAAGGTGGTCTCGGACCCACCTCCTACTGACACGATGGGGTCATCCTCGATGACGATCACCGCGGCCTTGGCCCTCTTCGCCGCTCTCTGGGCCAGCGTCCTGAAAAGAAAGGAATCCAGATTGGAGCAAGTCAGATACAAGATATAAACAGCAAGATTGAAGAACTACAACAGCACCAAAGAAACTCACTCTTCTTCCTCCTCGTCGGAGCTGAGCGCGGAAAGATCGAAGTCCGGCCCTCCTCCGATGCGGCGAGGTGGAGGAGTAGGATCCCTTGCCCGCTTGGCGGGGGCAGTGGCGGTGGCCCGGGAAGATCCTGCTCCAGTTGCCGCTGTTGCGTGAGGCGCTCCCGCGGCAACATTGCTTGCCGCGGTCGAGCGCGTCGCGCGTCTCGGTGGCTGTGGAGCAGGCTGCCGCCCCACTGCGTCCCCGGCCCTGCGGGGGCGCCTCCTTGGCGGGGCCAGGGGCTCCGCCTGCCGCAAGTTCTCTGAAGGCTCGGCCTCCTCCTCGCCGGCCTCGCTCGGCTCGGCTTTGGAACCGGCAGGCTCCTCCTCGCCCATGAACTCCGCGCGCTCGGCAAGGTTTGCCGCCTCCGCAGCCTCCGCCTCCTCCACAGTGAACCCAAACACGCCCGCAGCAGCTGCGGCCGCAGCCTCTTCCGCCCTAGTGGCGATGAGCTGCAGCTCCTCGTCGGTGGTGTCACAGGTGAGGCTCTTCTGCTCGTCAGCACGGACCGGCACTTCCTCCAAGGTGTCGAAGAACGCTCGCACAACGTCATCCGCACGCTCTTGCCAAGTTGGGACAATGCCGTGTGAATCGCACAATGGCATCATGATGCGGATCCGGTCAAGCGAAGAGTTATTGCACAAAGGAACTACGCCCCTCGGCAGTGTGAATGGGTGCTGGGGGTCGCGTTTGAATAATTCCAAGAGCATTGCGTCCAACTCCAAGACGGTGAAGTTGTAGTTGAGGCCCAGCCGCAGCCTCATGATGTCCGCCGAATTCTTGAATTCCCAGGCGGGCCTCCCCCTCTCCTGCAGGGGGGCAATACGGCGGCGGAGGAAATCTGCCACGACAGCACCTACGGTGAGCCCGGCAAGCCTGAGTCGAAGAATCCTAGTGATGGCGATCTTCAGCCTCTCGTCTTCCGGGGCCACGTTGCTCCAGTCATTGCTGCGCACTATTGGAGTTTGGCGCACGGCGGTGAAGGGCTGCGGATTCTCCTCGACGATCCAGCACCACTCCGCTCTCCACTCCTCCCACTTGCTGCGGAGCTCACCCTCCAAGTACGCCTCCTTCTTGCCGACTCTCGAGATCCAAGCAATCCCTCCGGCAAGCGGCTCTCCTCTCTCTACCCGAGGTATGAAGTAGTAGCGGAAAAGGGCAACACTAGGATGGACTCCGACAAAGTTTTCGCACAAATGTGCGAAAACTGCCATGGTCAGGACAGCGTTGGGGGTGAAGTCAAGGAGGCGGAAGCCATATATGTTCATAATATCACAGAAGAACTCCGAGAAGGGCGGGCAGAGCCCGCAATAGAAGAATAGCGGGGAAGAACGGGTACCCATTTGGAGCCAACTCCGAGGCAGCGGCTGGGAGTACCCTCGTGTGCGGATGCGCACGCGTCTCCGTCGCCCAAAAGAGGTAGAAGTACTCCCTCAGCTCCTGCACGCCGAGCTGGGGGTGAAGATCGCCCGCTCCTTCCGCAGCGCCGCGAGCCGCTGCGCCTCGGCCGACTTCATGCCCTTTCCCTTGTCGGCTTTCGGAGCCATGGCGGAGGTGGTGGGGAAGGTCGACGGCGTGGTGATGCTGGTGGCAATGGGGGGGAGCGCTGCTCTCTCGGCTTCGAGAAGAAGGGGGGAGCGGCGGAGTTTGTGAAGAAGAAGTAGCAGCAACCAGCGAGGGGGAACGAACTGCCTCTGTTCCCTCTGCTTATAAAGAGGGACGGGGCGGACGCTTCGGCCTTCCAAATAAACAACCACCCACGATCTCTCCCACGATGCCGCATTCAACGCGTGCCGTTATGGGAGAGCGCGGTGGATGCGGAGCAAGATTTGGCGCGGCCCAGCCCGCGTGTGCCCGTGCCCTGTCTTGGGCCTGGCCCAACAGCGCTCGGCATCGTGTCTGGCCCAGGCCCGGGGGCTCCTGTCGGTGTACTAGAATAGGGGTACCCTAGTACCCCGAACTTGTTCACGGGCAGTTGCAGCACCCCGCGGCAAAGGCTTGCCGGGCGAACGCCAAGATCCCCCAAGGTTCCCTTGGAGCCATCCAAGAACAAAGTATTTAAGCTAAGGAGACAAGGCCCCGGCAAGAGGAGCTTGCCGGGAAGGCCAACCAAGGCGCTCCAAGGAACTTTCCGCGACATGCCATGCGCTCCGGCAAGCCAACAAGGCCCCGGCAAGAGGAGCTTGCCGAGAAGACTAAACAAGGTACCCCGGGGCCCGGTGAGCGACGAGCTTCTGGACCCGGCAAGATAACAACAGCGGCAAGGCACTTGCCGCGGCAGGCGGCCACTTTGCGCCCACGCTCCAGCGCATCCACCAACGTTCGCTCTGGGGGCTTCTCCGGTCGCGCGTGGCGGGAGGCTGTGCAGCCAGCGGTGCGCAGTGGCATGCGAAGCTGACAAGATCTCCATCGTGGCGAACGGTGGCGCCCCTAACGGTCCTTTTCTGCACCGTTCGGGCGACTCAGACGGGCATTTAATTCCCTTGTCCCCTGCCGTCAGGGTTAGGTAGGGTGCACTGTACAAGCAACTGTATCAACTACCTCGCTTTTTACGTTTTTACCCTCCTCTGCGTTGCCACCTGTCGGTGACCCCTTTAGCGTATAAAAGGAGGCCCATGCGCAACGTAGAGGGGGTTCGGGGTGCGGAGGTTCGGACAGTTTGCTTCGATTCATCCGTAGCCCAGAAAACATCACACTCTCTCGCTCGATAGCAAGAACACCAGATAATACAACCAGACAAGCAGTAGTAGGAGTGTTATCTCTCCGGAGAGCTCTGAAGCTGGGTAAACTGCTCGTGTGCCTCGCCTCGATCTGCTCTTCATGCGACCTCCGCCCCCCGCCGAACCGAAAGGGGCCCGGTCCGCCGGCCCCATAGGTGTTCGTGGATCAGTTTCCCCGACACTGTGCTAGGTTAAAAAGTGTTCTTCGTAAGGGTGGGTGGCTGGTATCAAGTTTAAAACTTGTTCTGTTATGTATACGTAGACGTAGAGATAGTGCAGCAGTTCTGAAAGTTTGAACCCAAACATCGGAATGCAATTTCTATTGGACTCATCCGAGGATCTAGGATGATGGGATTCGCAGCTACAGTAAAAACACCCGCCCGACACGCAAAGCATGTGAAGCTAGTACAAATAGTGTACTACTATTGTTGATTGGCCTCATCCGATAACCTGTTGCAATGCACGTACAATTATGTATTCGGAAAATATTTTTTCGCCTCATCGCAACACTCACTCAGAGAAGCGACTCGAAAGCCATTCATAAATTTAGTAAGTTTATCACAGGCATATCATTTTATTACATACAACAGGTCATCAACCCACATCGACAACGAGGATACATTATAAATACTAAAGTTTCATCACACAACAAATAACAAGCAATGAAATGAACTTCAACTCAACTAATCCTCGGCGTTGGAAACGCTTGCTTTGAACCACAAGTGATTCTCTGGGAAGGGCCATCCATTGTCGATCTCGAGACCAATGCAAGACTGATCATCCAGGCTAAAGCAGCCTACTATATCATTACCAGGGTAGGGAACCACCGAAATGTCCGAGGTATAGATACGATTGCTTCTCATAAATGGTAGTAATGTTGTGTCAACAATAGTTCAATCGCCTTTCACCATCATAGGATAGTTTTGTCCAAGGAAGAGCGGGGTTTTCTCCAAGACTATCAATTCTTTACCAGGGAGAAGGTGTTGGAGCTAGCACACTAGTATCCATCCCGAATACCATGTAACAGGTGTTGGAATAGGTCCGGAGAGTGCGACCATGGGACACAACACCTGCTTCCTTAGTAGTAACATCAGTAGTGGGATGTATGCAGACAAGAAGGGGTGATCCATCGGAATAAGTTGCCAGGCGCCACTGAGTATATGGGTGCTGCTCGTCCTAATGCTCGTGATCATCACCATCCTCATCTCCCCCTTGGTTATAAAAATTTTCAAGTATAGGTGGTGGAATGTTCACAGGACCTTGGAAACACAAGTAGAAGGTTAATTAGTAAAGGAAAACTTCCTAACCCGCATGCATGTGGATGAAACAATTATAATTACGGTGGAAGACAAACGTACCAAAACTACGAGGATCCATGCAAAAATAGTGCCAGGAGTGGTGGAAGCAAACACAAGACCCTCGTATTGAATTGCATCACAGTACTCATCCGTGTACAGAAACTGATTTTTGAGAAATATCCATCTAGTCGAAATACGAAGGACGGCAACAAGCTTGTCGAAGATAGCAACAACTACATAGTTTTTGTAATTCCAAGAGCGGTTGGGAACTTGACAAATTGCTATCTTCCGTAGAAGACATTAACCGCGATCGTATTTTAACGTGTGTAGAATACCGGTGTGCTCAACCTCTGGGCAGTCGGCTGAGATTTTTGGAAGTGGAACCCCGTGACAAGTGTACACATTCACAAGTTCCCACTCCCAGTTGTACCCAATATTAAAAACCCAATCTCCATTCGCTACTGCCCAAGCCTTGCCCTCAAGCGATGGCATCTTAACATCATACGTATCATTATCAAGCGGCATCAACTTGCACAAGGCGAGGCCTCCGTCGTCCCCGCGCCAGTCATCAGGGTCACGGCGAAGAAGTTAGGGGAGATCAAACCGCTCCTCGGCCCTTGGGTTCCTTGTAATGATGTTATTAGTTGAGTCGAGAATGGTATTTAACGAACCTGCCATGCTAGCCGAGGTGATGACGTTGCACCGATCAATGAGTTCCTCCACCACATCATCTTTCAGATCGGGGCAAGAATAACGGGGTCGTTTCCGGCCTGTTCCCTCCATGGAAAAGGCAATCGAACAATGGCAGAAGGAAGGGTGAAGGCAAATGGAGGAGGGAGGAATAGCGTGCGACAGCAGTTCCAAATCGAGAGGGAAAGGCGAAGAGTCGGTGGACGGTTGCTAGTTTGCCACGGTACACGAAGAGGCGCCCGGCCTACACGTCCATTCGAAAATACTAGTAGAAAAGGACTCGTCGTCGTCTCACTGATATGTTGGAACGGGACCACATGTCAACAGAACATGGTGTGTAATTTCTCGTGCAAAATGCGATCTAGCCGCATTGGTCCGAGGTGCCGCATTAGTTATCGACCTTTATTTTTTAATGCGTGTCGTTCAGTTTTGAAGCACGACTATCTGGTAATGTATGCAGAGAAAATATAAACTACTCTACCACTACTCCACCTCTAGTACTAGTAGTATAGAAAAGATATATAGGCTGGAGCTTCAGCGCTTTCTTGCTAAGGGATGCCCACTTGCTTCTCACACTATCACCCTCTCTCCAAATCTAAAAAAGACGACCTCTTTCTCCCTCCTCATCGGTGGTCACAGATCCGCCAGGGAAGAAAAGGACGTGCAGTGTTGATGCACTCGTCGTCGGCGAGCCAGGTCACACACTGAAGACAAGGCCGTTCTCTCAGACCTAGCGCCCGCGTGGGATGGCCTCCATCCCCAAGCTCGTTGCCGTAGTGTGTGCGGAGGACTACGACCACGAACGAAGCCACTTCCCGCCGACACTCAGGTATGCTACCTCTTTTCGAACCATACCCTTGTTCTATTGCCCCATCTGCCACGTCGCTGCATGTGGATCTTTTTCCACTCCACCATCTTCCCAATTTGCTATCCTCTGCTCTGCTGGTCACGCAGACAAAAACCTTAATTTGCACTATTAAAAGAAGCCCTACTTCATGCAGACAAATCCTTGTCTGGGTTGAATAAGGAAAGGAAGGGAGACTGTACACTCTAAGAGAGTAGGCATTGAACCCGCATCTAGGTTGAAAAGGGGAAAATCAGTAGCTAAGGAACGAGTCTCGTGTCTCTTGGTTGAAGAAGGGTAGAAAGGCATGACAACACAATAGAGAATGACCAGATCGATCAGTTTGTTGTCCTCACATAGCAAAATTGTGGCTAAAGAGAACAAAAATGGGACGTAATCCACACATGCTGCCTGGATATTTGTTGCTCTGGGCAACCATACCTCCCTCACCACTCTACGTCCATGGAGGTACATCGTACTAGCGTGCCCACTGTCTGAATGGGCCTCCCATGCTCTTATTGTCACTTTTTTCTGTTAGTATATAATGCCAGCAGTCAAGTCAAGCAATTCTACTGCTAAAGTGATGCCACATTTAACTAATGCTGCACTTAGTCTAATGCCACCGATAAATTTAAGCAATGCCATTTAATGTCACTGGATTATTTCAGGGTTAGCTGTTGATTGTGGATGTATTAAAAAAATTTCAGCTAAGGCATTCTAATGCTGTTGCACAGCCAGTATACCAAGGATGAAACTTGTAACTACCTTCAGATTTTTGCATTGTTAATGCTTATAGATTACATACCTCACTTTCATGAGATAAGTTAATTTTTTTTGTAAAGTGTCACCAAAATGCCAAGGCGCTAATGTCATTTTATTTTGGTTAAACTTCACAAAAAATTATGAAGACAAGAGGAAAGGTCAAGAGTGGGCACCTCCTCCTTCGGCTGTTCTCTTGATCCGTTCGATCAAGTTTTTATGTTTGATCGATTATCAAGATTGGGATAGAAATTTTTAAGGTCCCCACGAGTTCGAAATGATATTTACCTTGGAGGTACATGGTTTGCAAAAAAAATTATACTGTCATTAGTTAATAATGCTAATTACCTTTAGACTTTTGTATTTGGTTTAATGCTCATGCATAGATAGTATACCAATGTTGAAACTTGTTACCTTTACATTTTGTATTGTTAATTCTTATTGAAATCTTCCAGTGCTAGAGTTTATTGAAATCTGTTCAGTAAAACCATTGTACCGTACCCTATAATAAAATAACTACTGTACTATTGCACTAGCCACTGGATTAGTGTAATATTTGTAGTATTCGAATGGTGTTGCATTAGCATATGGACATAAATAAAGTGTGGCAAGCTTTCCCAGATATGTGCTCAAGAAAACTACTACCTATTTTTCTAAATACTAGACGTTTGGGTACTTTAAATTGAACCGCAAAAACGTCTTATATTAAGGAACATGGGGTCTAGAGTTCACTCAAATTATCTCGGTAAAGCTAGCCACACCTTTGTTAAAATTAATGTTCATTATGTTATCGGAGGAGGTCTGTATGTTTGTCTCTAATGCTTGTCGACTACATACCTGACATCATGATGTAATGTTAAGTCATTTCCTTTTGTACATTGTCATTGAATTGTCAAGGCGGTGACGCCATTTTATTTTAGTTGAACTGCACAAAATATGCTTAAAAGAAGAGCAAAGGTCAGGAGTCGATCATTCTTTCAAAAAGAACTATATATGCCTTTCTGACATTAGCCGTTGTTGCCTTATTTATTCCTTCAAACAGGTGGTTAGAAACAGTCTTGCTGCCTTTTCCATTAAGAAATTGGAATGCTTATATTTGTGAGTCTATGCTTCAACTAGTGTCATTTTTACAGTAATCACACTTTCAATATCTATGCAAACAGGGATGCTCGATTTTAGTGGAACTGCACAAAAAGTCCAACTGGTTCAACATTAGGAGCATGTTTTCTTCCAAACCTTTATATCCAATTGGTGGCATATTGAGCTATTCATTACGAAGGTACATGGTTTGCTACTATCTTGATACTCTTTTTGTACTGTCATTAGATAGTAATACTAGTGGTTTGCATGTGATTTATTGGCAGGGTGGACCTACATTGCAGGTGCAGAACAGGATTCAATGATTGGATGCTCAATTTCGGTTGTATTGATTTCACCTCTTCCATCACTGCGAACATGGATATCCTTGGTTTGATGAAGAATAGGTGCTATATTTCTGCTCTGAACCAGCAAATCAATTCAGTATGAAATCATCCAGGGCAAAACATAACTGTATCAAATTGTCTAGTGCAGAACATGACAGATGCTAAGCGGAAGATACATGTTTAAACCGAAAATACAAGGTGTGGTATATGTTTACTAGCTGCTTGATATTTGTGCAGATAGAGATGTCTGCCCATTGCTATTTGGCAAACAAACAAAGTGACCGCAATTTTGTTTGAAGTGCACAAGAGAATATTATATTCACTGCATGGAGTGCCATTTGAAAATACACACAGAAAGATTGGATAGTCACTTCATGGACAGCAGAAAAGTAGTACTATACTATTTACTGGTCAACACTAGGTGCTTCATTGCTTTGGTCTAATTATACAATGGGCATCATTTTGCCTAACTTAATGTTTGTATTCCAAAAATAGTCTCGCCGTGTGATCGAGAGAAGACCAAATCATATTGCAGTGGATGTTCCTCCATCATGTGTGGTTCATTCTCATTGTTCCAGCTGTTGGTGAAACCACTTACGTTTGCAAGAGGAATTGTAGACTTCACAAACAAATGTGTCTTTCAGTCTGCACTGAATGTTGGCCAAGAGAAGCATCCATGTTAGTAGAAAGAACAGATGTTTTTTCTAGATCTTTGCTTTTGGAGCTACATATTTGTATATGATCATTGAGATGCATTAACATGTTGATCTTGTGTATGGGAATCGTACTAGTTGGTTTTAGTTGCGACGCAAGATCCGAAGTGGCTGATCTTTGCTTTTGGAGCTACATTGTATATGATGTGAGAATCATTGAGATGCATTAACAGTTACTTATTTCTGTTCGCTCAGTGTTTACAAGTTACTGATCGGTCACTAGCTAGCCTACTAATGCTCTCCTGGCAGTTTTATTTGCGACGCAAGATCCGAAGTGGCGGTTTTTTGAATAAAAATGCCTACCTCTGAAGAAACTGACAAGCTACACTATCTGACCTACACTATCACGCACGTACTACCTCCTTTCCGGTTTGCAGGGCTCAATTCAAGAAACGATCTACTCGATCCTACATGAATAAATAGCTGATCACGCACATACTAGTACCTCCTTTTCGGTTTGCAGGGCTTAATTCAAACTTCTCACCAACCAAGGTACTCCCTCCGTCCGGGTTTATTAGTCCCGTCAGCAAAGCAGCAAGACCAACAAATGGAAATAATTAACTGCATGCAGAAGTTTAAGCCTAATTAATTCCAGCGATTTAAGTGGCTGCATGCGTGCCCTCGACTGCGACTCGTTGCATGCTGCTCCGCGTACTAGTTGCGAGCAATTCTGAGTGCCTGCATGCAGCCGGCCATAATTAAGGCAGCTAACTGATGCGAAAAAAGATGCGCTTTAATTGTTGCAGGCCTTTTAAATCCGTGGAATCATTATTGACAAGGAGGGAGATGATTCAAGTGCACTCATTTGACCGTCACGCCGGCGTGCGACCCAAACGGCACGGGACGACATAGTCATAATTTTAGTTTCTCTAGTTTTCCATGGCAAGCTCGTGCGCTAAGCCATGCCTGCTTATGCATTGAATTCCGACGACCGTCGCGCTACCTTCCGCCTATAAGTACTATTTCCCGGCCTTCTCCGGTGGCACAGTGACCCAACTTGCCATATCCGCATAAGCCCCCACCGGCCCGACGTCGGTCGCCACTTATCCTCGCCCTCGCCACGTCCGCCATGCCCCTGCCCATCCGCGGTAGGCGAGGCCGGAGGCGGTCACCGACGGAACTAGTGTTCGGTTTTTCACCGGAAGGCAGACGGAGGGAGGAGGCATTCTATCTGTCTTTAGATGGCAATGAGGAGATCAAGGACTTGTTGGAGCGCGACCACCTGGCGAAGGAGCGGGAGTTGTTGGAGCGCGACCACCTGGCGGAGTAGCAGCGTATCACCGATTTGCGCCGCCAGCGGGACATGGAGCAGCAGCGCACCGACGCTCTGAGTCGCGAGCAGAGCTATTGACGCTCAAAAATGGCATGATCGCAAAGAGTGACTTGAGTCTATAATAGAATGAGGTTAAAATTATGAGTTCATGTCACCATTTGATGACCCCCGTCAAGATGATCGAAATAAATATGAAGATGGACCAAAAGGAGCTCAAGTGCAAAAGATATGACAATTTCGGAGATACCCGTGTTGACACCAGATTAAATAATGAAATGAAACCTAATTAAGGAGGCCTCCGATGTAAAAAGTTACAACTGCAAAGTTCTTTGTCTCGTTGAAACAGACGATTTTGATATAAAAATCGTCCCCATCCGAGGTCGTATGCAAAAGTTACAGGCAAAACCGTGCACTGCAATAATGTTTGGCCGGATCATCCGGGCCGAGGTCCGGATCATCCGGGTAATTGAAGCACAAAGACACCAGAAGATTGGCGCTGAAGACGGATGATCTGGTACAGTCTCGGATGATCCGGATGGAGGCCGGACAGTCCGAGTAGAAGTCCGGACGTCTGGGCAGTTTTTTCTGCTTCAGATGTTAGAAAACATCCAGAAACTCCCTCAAAAAGACCTCAGATCAAAAAGTGTTCAACAGAAAAGTTGTGCGACTCGTCGAGGTGGTTGATTTTAATATAAAACTCATCTTAATCCGAGTTCGTATAGAAAGGTTACAGCCCGATTAGTGAGCTGCTATCAGAAAACTGGGTTAGGCCGGATCATCCGGGCCTTGAGCCGGACATCCGGGCCGGAGGTCGTGACTACTCCGTGTTTTATTAAGTTTTGATGATTTGGACGGCTAGCGATGTCCTTTTATTATATGGGAAGTCCATCCGCCTCATATATAGACAAGAGGTGACGGCCGATTGAACAACAACACACAATCGAACAAATCTATCTACATCTTTTACCTTTACTTTTACCTTCTCTTTTCTTCTTCTTCCTCGTTCTTCGTTCATTCTTCTTCATTGCAGGGAGGTGAACCTCGAGGCCCTAGGGGCGATCAGGTCGACCCAGGGCTGCCCATAGCCGCCGCGCACCCTGACGGGGTCCCTCCCGGACGTGTGGGGTTTTGGGTCTACAAAAGCGCCCGTCGGATTGTCTTGCGTACCGCGCTTTCGGCGGGTCTCCTTCGATGTGAGCTGTGGTGCATCACCCCCGGCGTCGAGAGTACAGATTGACATGTTCGTGCGCGAACACACTTTTTGGCGACTCTGCTGGGGACGAAGCTTTGAACAGTCTTGGGTGTTGGAAATATGCCCTAGAGGCAATAATAAAAGTATTATTATATTTCATTGTTCATGATAATTGTCTTTTATTCATGCTATAACTGTATTATCCGGAAATCGTAATACACGTGTGAATACTTAGACCACACTATGTCCCTGGTAAGCCTCTAGTTGACCAGCTCGTTGTGATCAACAGATAGTCATGGTTTCCTGACTATGGACATTGGATGTCGTTGATAACGGGATCACATCATTAGGAGAATGATGTGATGGACAGGACCCAATCCTAAGCATAGCATAAAAGATCGTGTAGTTCGTTTTGCTAGAGCTTTGCAAGTGTCAAGTATCTCTTCCTTCGACCATGAGATCGTGTAACTCCCGGATACCGTAAGAGTGCCTTGGGTGTATCAAACGCCACAACGTAACTGGGTGACTATAAAGGTGCATTACAGGTATCTCCGAAAGTAGCTGTTGGGTTGACACGGATCGAGACTGGGATTTGTCACTCCGTATGACGGAGAGGTATCTCTGGGCCCACTCGGTAATGCATCATCATCTTGAGCTCATTGTGACCAAGGTGTTGGACACGGGATCATGCATTACGATACGAGTAAAGTGACTTGCTGGTAACGAGACTGAACAAGGTATTGGGATACCGACGATCGAGTCTCGGGCAAGTAACGTACCGATTGACAAAGGGAATTGCATACAGGGTTTGATCGAATCCTCGACATAGTGGTTCATCCGATGACAACATCGAGGAGCATGTGGGAGCCATCATGGGTATCCAGATCCCGCTGATGGTTATTGACTAAGAGCGTCTCGGTCATGTCTGCATGTCTCCCGAACCCGTAGGGTCTACACACTTAAGGTTCGGTGATGCTAGGGTTATGAAGATATGGATATGCAGAAACCCGAATGTTGTTCGGAGTCCCGGATGAGATCCCGGACGTCACGAGGAGTTCCGAAATGGTCCGGAGGTAAAGAATTATATATAGGAAGTGCTATTTCGGGCATCGGGACAAGTTTCGGGGTTATCGGTATTGTACCGGGACCACCGGAAGGGTCCCGGGGGTCCACCGGGTGGGGCCACCTGTCCCGGGGGGCCACATGGGCTGTAGGGGGTGCGCCTTGGCCATCATGGGCCAAGGGCACCAGCCCCTATAGGCCCATGCGCCTAGGGTTTCCCCCTAGGAGGAGTCCTAGTGGTGGAAGGCACCCCTAGGTGCCTTGGGGGGGAGGGAAACCTCCCCTAGGCCGCCGCCCCCCTAGTAGATCTCATCTACTAGGGCCGGCGCCCCCCCTTGGCACCCCTATATATAGTGGGGGAGAGGAGGGACTTCATACACCAGCCCCTGGCGCCTCCACCTCCCCCCGTTACGTCTCTCCCTCGTAGTCTCGGCGAAGCCCTGCTGCTGTGACGCCCTGCATCCACCACCACGCCGTCGTGCTGCTGGATCTTCATCAACCTCTCCTTCCCCCTTGCTGAATCAAGAAGGAGGAGACGTCTCCCGTCCCGTACGTGTGTTGAACGCGGAGGTGCCGTCCGTTCGGCGCTGGTCATCGGTGATTTGGATCACGTCGAGTACGACTACATCATCACCTTGCAAGCTTCCGCACGCGATCTACAAGTGGTATGTAGATGCAAACTCTCTCCCTAGACTCGTTGCTTAGATGAACTCATAGATGCATCTTGGTGAAACCGTAGGAAAAATTTTAATTTTCTGCAACGTTCCCCAACATTCGGCACGTTCTTGCTACGAAGAGATCGTCATCTAGGGTTTGCAATCAAGAAAGGTAATATGAATACCCAATTCACGTATCTGGATGCACATAATGCATATGTTGTTGCTAGATCATCTAATGAGCATAATGTATCAGCTAGCCCTAGCTTTATCAATCATGCATCTAATTATGTGCAAGGGCTGATGCAACAAAATCTCCATGATTCTACTGCATATAATTTTAGCAACATGCAACATATGTATCTCAACTCCCACAAATTTATATGCCAATGAATAACATGATGAGTTTTGTTAATCAAGTTGACACACCCTATGTAGGAACTTCCAATGGTATGCAACAAAGTGTTTCAGGTTTTTATTCATCGGCAAATAACTTGCAGTATGCTAATCCAAACGTGTCGGTGGATAGGGGAATTGGCCATGTTACTACTAGTTATTTTGCCAATTACCCTCAAACATCATATGCTACGCCTAATGCTACTAATTGTTTTGCACCATACGCAACTGTTGATGTCCATAATTCGGCTCCGCACCTTCATGGTCATGGCCGAATAAGTGAAACTTCTGCACACTACAAGAAATATGTCAACTTGTGACCTTCTGTTAGTGACCCTGGAAGAATTGGTCATAAATCTATGACCATTTGGGACCAATTGGTCAAAAGCTGTCCGGGGGGCTCCAAACCCTGAACTATAACGACCATTTTGGTCAGAAAGGTCGTAATTTCCTTACACAAAATGGTCATAAAGCAGATAGCACTGATCCGCTGCCTTATTTCTAGCTGATCATGACTAATATAGATGGTCATAACCTGTAAATTG
This sequence comes from Triticum dicoccoides, assembly GCF_002162155.2. NCBI lineage: Eukaryota > Viridiplantae > Streptophyta > Magnoliopsida > Poales > Poaceae > Triticum > Triticum dicoccoides. Next base: position 296,363,564 of record NC_041385.1, read on the forward strand.
TGATGGGTTGCTATGACTAGGCGCCACCTCATTAGTTTTGCCTATGTGTCATGTCCATGTGTCAATTTTTGCCCTAGGTTGTGAAGCAACCTATATTTCTGTCATTCCCAAAATTACAAAAAAAATCTCATAAATTCTTTGGGTCATATGTTCATCAAATATGTAAAAAACCTTCCTTGCCTAGTTCAAAACTAATTCAACAATATTCATTTTCCTATTCTGTTTAGAACAACACTTTGTGAAGGAAGTGCTATTTATATATTCTTGATTGCCCTCAAAAGTTTTGGGCACTATTTCCTATCCAAATCATTTCCTCATGACAAAATTCAGCTCCATTTTCCTAGTAAGTCTTCCTCGGCAAATTTCCAAAGTTTTTGTCCACCTAGAACCTTTGTGAAAGAAGTACTAGTTATGCATATCCTAATGAGTTGAATTTTTGCCACATATTCTATATGATTATGTAACTTACATACACCACATTTTGAGCTCAGTTCATTTAGCCAATTTCTCTCACTAAGTTTTCGAAGTTTCTGTCCAGAGAAGAGCATTGTGAAGGAAGTGCTATTTATATATTCTTGGTTTCCCTCAAATTTTTTGGGCACTATTTCCTATCCAAATCATTGCCTCATGAAAAAATTCAGCTCCATTTGCCTAGTGTATCTTCCTCGGCAAATTTCAAAAAAATTTGTCCACCTAGAACCTTTGTGAAAGAAGTACTAGCTATGCATATCCTAATGAGTTGAATTTTTGCCACATATTCTATATGCCTATGTAACTTACCTACACCAAATTTGAGCTCATTTCATTTAGCCAATTTCTCTCACTAATTTTCCGAAGTTTCTGTCCAGAGAAGAGCATTGTGAAGGAAGTACCACTTTGGCATGTCCAAATGGTATCCATTTTGTACAGTGCTTTCCTATGCCCAAATAACCATCCTCCACCAAATTTCAGCTCAATCCATTCATTATTTTGAGCCCAGCTTCAACATTCGTATTTATGTCCAGTGTGGTACTTTACAAAGCAAGTATTACCTAGGCTCCTCCTTTTGACCTGAAAGTTTTTGAAGACGGTCTTCTTAGTAACTGATCATCCTCAGCCCAAGCTCATGCCCATTATCCATGTGCATTTCCTGTACCGCTAATCAAACACTTGGCTGCTAATTCATGTTTGAGCATAGTTCGGTCTCCTCGTGAGAATCTTATGTTGTAATTTTATTCCTAGCACCTACCTGGGGAGTGCCGAACCCACTAGACATGTCTAGGCCGCCCAGAACGTATGGAAAAGCCGCGGTCATGCAGTGACCACGCGGCGGGCATGCGAGTTTACGCGCTCTGGAGTTGGGGCCCTCGGCCACTGTCCAAACCTCGATGTATCGCCATGAAACCATGTATTTCTGATTAAATAGATACTTATGTACCTAGAAATGATTTTTGTAAAAAATAAAGAGCAAACTATGAGGCAGCTGAAGTTCAAATTTGACCCGCTTCCTACTGAATCGATGAAAGTTTTTCTTTTTCACGAGAGGTGGATCAAAGATTTTCACACCCAACCATTTGGTCAATTGTGCATTAAATATGTCCTAGTATTTTGGAAGATTGATATGGTACAATTTTGCAACAAATATTTGGTATTTCCTTCACAAAAAAGCTCATTTTGGGCACTGGAAAAACAGAAAATGATTTTTTCGTGCAAAGAAAATGATAACTTACTTAGGCAACATTGTTTGTCATTCCAAGATGCACCTTTGTGCACAGTATGAGATCACTTGAACAAACTAAAGCCATGAATCTTCACAGATGATAGCTCATTTTTTAGAACACTTTTTTAAAAGAATTGTCGTATTACAAGTTTATTATTTTTCATGGTAACTTGGTCACATATAATGATACTATGCGAAGGTTTTCCAATTTTTTTATTTTTTTTTGTGAATTTTTTATGCCCGTTTCAAAATGCGGTCAAAATGGCGGGCATGACCTTTCCTAGCTAGTGGTTGAATCTTGGATTTTTTGGTGTTTCTATGATTAAATAGATACTTATGTACCTAGAAATGATTTTTGTAAAAAATAAAGAGCAAACTATGAGGCAGCTGTAGTTCAAATTTGACCTGCTTCCTACTGAATCGACGGAGATTTGTATTTTTCACACCCAACCATTTGGTCAATTGTGCATTAAATATGTCCTAGTATTTTAGAAAATTGATTTGGTACAATTTTTCAACAAACATTTGGTAGGTCCTTCACAAAAGGAGCTCCTTTTGGGCACTCAAAAAATGGAAAATGTTTTTTCATGCAAAGAAAATGATAACTTCCTTCGGCAACATTGTTTTCCATTCCAAGATGAGATCATTTGAACAAACTATGTCGTGAATGTAGCCATAAGATTGATCATTTGTCTTGAAAGCCATGATTCTTCACAGATGATAGCTCGTTTCTGAGAACACTTTTTTATTAGAATTGCCGTATTACAAGTTTATTATTTTTCCTGGTAACTTGGTCACATGTAATGACTCTATGCGAAGGTTTTCCAATTTTTTGATTTTTTCTTAATTTTTTATGCCCGTTTTAAAATGCGGTCAAAATGGCGGGAATGAGCGTTCCTAGCTAGTGCTTGAATCTTGGATTCTTTTGGTGTTTCTCTGTTTAAATAGATACTTATGTACCTAGAAATGATTTTTGTAAAAAATAAAGAGGAAACTATGAGGCAGCTGCAGTTCAAACTTGACCCGCCTCCAACCGGATCAGCGGAAATTTGTGTTTTTCATTAGAGGTGGATCAAAGCTTTTGACACCCAACCATTTGCTCAATTGTGCATTAAATATGTCCTAGTAGTTAAGAAAATTGCTTTGGTACAATTTTGCAACAAATATTTGGTAGGTCTATCACAAAAAAAGCTCATTTCGGGCCCTCAAAAAATGGAAAATGATTTTTTCATGCGAAGAAAATGATAACTTCCTTAGGCAACATTGTTTGCCATTCCAAGATGCACCCTTGTGCACAATATAGGATCATTCGAACAAACTATGCCATGAATGTGGCCATAAGATTGAGCATTTGGGTTGAAAGCCATGCATCTTCACACTTGATAGCTCGTTTCTAAGAACATTTTTTTAAAATAATTGCCGTATTACAAGTTTATTATTTTTCCTGGTAACTTGGTCACACGTAATGACACAATGTGAAGCTTTTCTATTTTTTGATTTTGTTTGAAATTTTTGTCCCCGTTTCAAAATGCGGTCAAAACGACGGGAATGACCGTTCCTAGCTAGATGTTGAATCTTGGAAATTTTTTGATGTTTCTCTAATTAAATAGATACTTATGTACCTAGAAATTATTTTTGAAAAAACTAAAGAGCAAACTATGAGGCAGCTGCAGTTTAAATTTGACCCGCTTCCAACTGAATCGGCGGAAATTTGTCTTTTTCATGAGATGTGGATTAAAACTTTTTACACCCAACCATTTGGTCAATTGTGCATTAAATATGTCCTAGTATTTTAGAAAATTGATTTGGTACAATTTTGCAACAAATATATGGTAGGTCCTTCACAAAAAAAACTCATTTTGGGCACTAAAAAATGGAAAATGAAATTTTCGTCCAAAGAAAATGAAAACTTCCTTAGGAAACATTGTTTGTCATTCCAATATGCACCCTTGTGCACACTATGAGATCATTTGAACAAACTATGCCATGAATGTGGCCATAAGATTGAGCATTTGGGTTGAAAGCCATGCATCTTCACACTTGATAGCTCGTTTCTGAGAACACTTTTTTAAAATAATCATCGTATTACAAGTTAATAATTTTTGCATGTAAATTGGTCACATATAATCACACAATGCAAAGGTCTTCCAATTTTTTGATTTTTTTTTGAAAATCTTATGCCCGTTCCAAAATGCGGTCAAAACGGCGGGCATGACCGTTCCTAGCTAGTGGTTGAATCTTGGAAAAAAATTTGGTGTTTCTTTGATTAAATATATATTTATGTACCTAAAACTGATTTTTGGAAAAAATAAAGAGTAAACTATGAGATAGTTGTAGTTCAAATTTGACCCGCTTCCTGCTAAACCGGCGGAAATTTGTGTTTTTCACGAGAGGTGGATCAAAACTTGTGAGACCCAACCATTTGGTCAATTGTGCATTAAATATGGCCTAATAGTTTATAAAAATAATTTGGTACAATTTTGCAACAAATATATGGTAGTCCTTCACAAAAAAACTTGTTTTGGGCACTCAAAAAATGGAAAATGATATTTCCGTTCAAAGAAAATGAAAACTTTGTTAAGCAACATTGTTTGCCATTCCGAGATGCTCCCTTGTGCACAATATGAGATCATTTGAACACACTATGACATGAATGCTGCCATAACATTGGCCATTTGCAGACTCTTCTCCACATTGAACAGCTTCCCCCCTTTGGGAGGGGGGTGTCGTGAGCATCCGATGCTTTCGTCGTCGTCAGCGGCAACCGGTATAATCCATCAATAAACAGTTAGATGCTTCTTATTTTTCTGAGATTTTCTAGCTTAATTGTAAAGGGTTGTGATCTTGACATTTTAGTTAATTGTAAATAAGTTGTGGACTAATATTTTCTAAAAATGATGTGGTCCATTTTATAAAACATATTTGTAGTTTTTTTCTTAAAAACTAGAATATTTGGGTCCAAATTTTGAAGATTCCAGCGCGAAGACAACCGACCAATGAGAAGCAAGGAACCACTATCACGCGGATCACCCAGTCAGAAGCGATATGAGCCATCCATCAAACACCCATCAACGACGGAGCTTCTCCCGAGAAACCCAAACCCAAACCCACCCACCCACCCACCCATCCTCTCCCATTCCCCAGATCCAATCGAGGAACCCCGCTGCCCTGCCTTCCTCTCCCTCGTCTCATCTCCCTCGCGTGATTCCCACTACCGCCACCCCCACCACCGACCTCGTCTCCGCCAGGCGTCCTCTCCCCTCACCTTCCTACGCGGCTCCAAGGCTCGGCGCTCGGCGAGGGGGAAGCGGTGAGGCCGAGGTGGAGGACGGGGATGGGGTGCATGTTCGACTGCTTCCATGCGGGCGGCGGCTCGCCGCGTGCTGAGTGCGCCCGCGCCCAGCTCCCCTCGGATCTAGGCTCGGTGGAGCGGAGATGAAGATCACGGTGCTCATCGTGCTGAAGTCGTCGGCCGGAGGCGCCGGGGGCTCCTCCTCCAGCGGTGGGCAGGGCTCCGAGGCGCTCGTGCCAGCCAACGCCACGGACGTCAGCCACTTCGGCTTCTTCCGGTGCGGCGCCGCACGCGAGTTCATCATCTTCGTCCCCCGCACCATCGCCCAGCGCACCCAACCTCGCCAGCGCCAGTCCGTCCAGCATGAAGGTTAACACCCATCTCAGATCTGCTTGCCGCTACCTAGTATAGTTTACTTTGTGATACTAGAGCAAGGGCGACATGGATGATTATGGCGATCTCTGCAAAGTAGCTTGTAGCCCTATCTGGTAGTTCATGTGATGCGCTGTAGGATTTGCAGTTGCAAAGTGACCTTGTTGCTGAAGTAGCATTGTAGGCTTGTGCTTCTATCCATAATGATTCCCTCTATTCGAGGGTGTCCTGGCTGCAGAGGTGGTAAGTGGGGTGCCTCCCTTTGTTCACTGTTCACACTATTAGTACTGCTCCTAGAGGTTAAAGCAAGTATCATCTATAATGATAGTGGGATGTACTATCAGAATTTTGAAATCCCTATTATAACAAATACTGAAATATTAGTACTGCTCCTAGATGTTTCTCGAAAATTAGTGATATTCGTTTGACTTTTACTGGGCTATACAACCAAGTATATCACCCTACGGCAATATGCAGCCTTGAGATAAATATAAATATTTTCCGATGGTGTATTAACATTTGCCGCTCACTTCAAATTAAAAGGATGTGGGTGGATCATTTAAAATGCATAAAACTTTTCAGCTTCAGTGATTAATCTGCACTTATGGTGCCGTTACCTCTTTTGTTATTTCTGATACTCTTCTTGTCTGCAGGAGAATGGAAGTCCTTTGTTCGGAGAGGGAAACCAAGTTGAACTGAGTGGTAAATACTTCGGTGCATCCTGGAGTCCAGCTACTGTTCTTAAAGCGATTGATGCTTCACATTTTCTAGTACAGTACATGCATATTGAAAATGATGGGTACACAAAGTTTTTGAAACAGAAACTTGTTCATAGCCCTACTTGTGTCGGGAAGTGCCAAACATGAAATAGAAAGTTGTAGTAGCGGGCTTGGAGCTTAGTTCTTCAAGCATAACCTTTAAAGCAGAAATCAATGCACCTCATTGTTATATATTTTTTTGTTTGCCCTACTGCTTTAAGCACTGTTGGTACAACATGAACTAGACTTCTTGGGGGTGACTGGATTTTGGGCAAACTTTGTTGCTGATATTGGCCGAACTTTCTGATATAGAGTTTTGGTAAATAAGCTATTTTCTGAAGAATTTTGTTGTGGATAATATATGTATCTGTCGTATGTGTGAAATGTTGCAAGCTTTGCATGTCATTGAAATTCAAGAAAATGATTTGGTTCACTTCACCCAGTGATTTCTTCATCATAAACTGAGCATATGCGGTTTCTTCAGGAACCATCCTTATTAAAGTGTGCATCCATTCCATTGAGATGGCTATTCCAAGAAGCAAAGTTTTGTTGATGACAGTTTGTGTGCATGCTCACTAACAAGTTTGTATTTCTGCCCAATAACAGGTTCCACATCTTGATGGAGCGATGTGCGCGTGCACCTGGCATTTCTTCTACAACTCAGAGTCTCCTTAGGTAACATATTGACCTGAAGGCAAAGCTACACCGCAGGACTGAACCATACCGTACGCCGGCCGTGGTCGTGCTAGTAATAGCCAGGCCACCAGCGCTGGCGTCGGTGCCGACCCCGACCAGAGATCCGACGTCGCCCAGGACACCAAGCTACTGGACGACTTCGCGGACGCTGAAGCCAACACCAAAGGTTAATTACCACCTCCAAATCAAATCCTGGGGCTTCATTCATGGATGTCTAGTACTGCTAGTTAATCCTGGGACTTAATTACCATCAGTTAATACACTATCCAGTACTGCTAGTTCTCATCTCACTTGTTGTGCTTCTTGTACTGGGAGCACTCTTTGTTATCCCAAGATCTAACATCAAAGGTAAAATGGGTACACCTCTTCTCTTTTTTGTATTTGCAAGTTTGAAAGTGGATTAGCATCTTGGAGCATTGTTGTACTCCAATAGACTAAACAATACGCACTCCAATACTGATAGTTAGAGTAGCATCTTGGAGTAGAGTAGTCCACATTTGTCTAAATTAGACTGGATTATTCAGATTAGTCCACATTTCATATTATCCTTGGAGTACTATACTGTAGCAGCAGCATGATTAAATTGAATACTCCTTCATATGTTTGGTTCCTTCTTATTCTTCCTCAGATTGTGAAAATGGATTCATTCCTTCTTACGCATGGCATTGTACTGTAATATTGGTTGCTTTTGATGAGTGCCAAAGAGCAATAATAGGTCATTTTTCAAATTAATACTCCAAAATTTATCAGCATTGGAGGAGGAGTGATTGTTTCTAAATCAATACTCCTGGGAATCATTCATGGTTGTCTAGTAGTCGACATACTTCTGGTTCCATTTAGTATATGCAGGTAGCAGCAGCTTAAGTGTAATGGAGCTGTTGTTACTCTATGCCTACTTCGTTAGAGTTTGCATCATCTCCTTGTTGTTTATAGCATAATCGCCTTCACTATTCTTGCTCTGAACCTCTGATCATGATATTGATTGTATTTGTCTTGATGGAATTACAAGCAACATGGTGACTCTAGTGCAGGCAGCACTGGCATCCTCTTCGAGGCTGTGTGTTTAGGTGATTCCTCGGGTAGCCATGACACTACACTGGCTTATTAGTACCTAGTGGCATGTTTCTAATATTTACAAGGATTTCCCTTATAGGAATAATGCTCATGGTATATTTATATGTCCTCTAGTGCATGCTCTTTATTGGTTTGTGCGGAATATGGTGTTTTGGCAGTTGGGATATTAGATTGCACTTCAGTATGTGATTTACTCATGTTGGTACTGCTTGTTAAGTGATTATCTTTATGTCCTTGCTACCAGTAGGATGGTCAATACATGATTTCTCTGTAACTTATCTTTTTCGGAACAGTTTGCTTGGTCCTTCATATCTGACTATGTAATGTAGAAGCTCTACTTTATCCTAATAGCTTCCTGTAGCATAGTGCTACTATTTGTGTGATGCTAAACAATATGCTCTTAATTTGTTGCAATATTTTCAAGTGTTGTTTACCATTTACATTTGCTATATTCACAAATAGTAGTAGTGTCTGGTCTAGATAAGCAAACAAGGTATGATTTATGTAGTTGTTGATCGGAATTTTTTGTTTCTGGGTAGTGTAGGACGAGCTGCAGCGGGAACATACATGATCAAGGAGAACCAGGAGAATATCACCGGTTATCTCATACTTCTCGGCATGGCTGGCAACTTTGGCACATCCCTCTTTGGCCCCGACCAACTTACTTTTGTCACTAGCTAGCAGCATTTCCAGGTATAGTTGTGTCTTGCTCTCTTGCCCACCGTATAGATTTTTGTGGAGTGTGCATGGTGGCATCCTGAGCTTGCATTGTAAAATATGCTTTGCCGTGTTCCTGAGCTGGCATTGTAAATTTTGCTTTGTCTTGTTGATAATGTCATGTCTTATGCAATCCGATTACATTTGTTTGTTATGGTAATATAAAAGATATTGGTGCTTTCGTAATTTTCATAGTGTGTGCCTTTCATTTCTTTATTTTGATTGTTTCCCTTGTATTCTATATGCTTCTAATGGCTGATCCTTTCAATGCCAGGTGTTGTGAGTTCTGGAAGATGGAAGAGGAAGAAAAATTATTTTTGTCGAACTAAATTTTCTGTATTCTATTTTGTTGTACGTATGATTTGAACTTTTTGTATAGGAACAAGTGATACTATTTCGTAGGGCTTTATGGCCTGTGATGTAAACATATTTAGTGCTGAATTATGAAGTTATTTGAAAAAATTATTAGAAAGGAGAATCATTTGTATGAATCGCCAAATATATGTGAGTGGGCTGAAAAGAGTACTAGACCAACTCCAAGATTGAATTATTATTTGATGGTATAAAAAGGCGGAATATAAACCAGAATTGGGATGCACAAAATAGTACCTACATTCTTGAAGGGCCACATGTGCATAAAAATTAACGGGCTGGACAGTTGGGCTTGGCCCATGTTGCTGAACAAACTTGATATAAAAAAAATAAAGGGGCATTTAATGGGCTGAAATGTAAATCTAGGTCCATGTAGCTAGCGAAAATTAACAGGAAAAATATGGCTGAATTGTTGGGCTCGGCCCATGTAAAGCGTCGAATTGGACCGACTTGAATCTTATCAATGCCCTTTTCAATTGGTCGCAATTTTGCCACGTCAGATTGCCACGTCGGATCCGACGTGGCCTGGGCAGACAACCAGTGACCAAAACAAAAGGTCATTGGTTCAACGACCTTTTGTTTTGGTCGTAAACGTCTACGACCTTATCCCAAAGAAGGTCGTTAATTTCAGTTTACGACGGCCAGCTTTTGACCATCTATTTTTAGCCACAAAAAGGTCGCAAATGGAAATCAATGACCATTCAGTGACCAATAGTGATGGTCGCAAGTTGACGTATTTCTTGTAGTGGCAGGAGCACAAATGCCTTCACCTACTACCGTGGCATATCATGTCCCCCCTACACAATTACAGAATTTCGGCAACATCTCATTCCGAAAGAGTCTAAAAGCATTGGGGGGCAACCATATCCAGACTGGGTAATTGAGAACAAGCTTACATTCTCTTGGGATTTGTGCAACTCTATTCGCCAGGAACTAATAGAAGGTGGGAAGCCTCATGATTTAGCTGTTGTAAAAGCTAGAATTGTGCAAATGATGCAGTCACCCAGTGTTGTGCCATCTAGTGTACCACCTAAACAATCACAAAGTTTCGGCACCTCATTGCCGAAAGAGTCTCAAATTATTGGGGGGCAATCTCATGACGAGTGGATGGAAATTGAGATGAAAAAGTTTAAAGCTTGCCAAGCTGAGATGTGGGCTAAAATTAGACGAGAGCGAGAAGCCTTGCAAATTCAAAAAGATAAAGTTGTTGATTCAGGTAACAAAGAAAATTTAGTTTTTAGAAAAGCCGAATCAAGTAGTATATATTCTAAGTCCATCAAATCCAAAGAGGCAAGCATTATTGAGAAAGCGCATGGAAAGCATAGCAAAATAGCCATACTTGATTTTTCTGAAGTCAATGGAACCTACTTCCTGCCCTATGAGTGTCGTGCCATAGAAATTGACAAGCCTCAAGGACAAGAACAAGTAGCCGAACAAAGTTCGGCTGACATGCATCTTCAAAGCAATGATGCACGGAATCAAGAAAAAGGTGGTGACAAGGTGTTGGGGAGCCATCCAAAGATAGAGCAAGATGTTCTTCAAGTGGCACCACCATCATGCTCTCCCAACATATTTGAAGAGGTATGCATACAGAGTAATTTACCTATTTTCAGATTTCGTCGCAACTTCATTATTGATGCATCTATAAGAAATATTCTCATAAGTAATTTTGAAAGACAAATGAAGAAGGGTAATTTACTTGTTAGCAATAAACTTGTTATGGAACATATCGGTCAACCCATTGCGCCATTTATAAAGACTGATAATGACTTATGGTTACAGCCAAAGCTTTCCCATTGCTTTATCTAAAATTCATATCTAGTTGGGTAGCTTTTCTTATTTCATACTTGGCTTGCACTTGATCTCAACTGAGATATGTTTGTTCTAAATATCTTTGTTTCAGAAATTTAAAGCCAAGGTTCAATTCTATTGAGAAAATCGATGCTAATATAATATCTTATCCAAAGACATCAGAGATAGAGTGGAAAACACAATGCATAGCCAAATGAGGAGATTCCAAATCTGAACCATTCGTTTGCTTATCTCCAAAGCCGTTCAAATAGCAAGATCGGCTAGAAAACAAGAAGTATACCTTCAATTCAAGCATGTGTGATCAAATATTTGATTTGTTGCTGAAATATAATTACATTACAATTCTTGAACACCATGTTAAGCGATCAATCCAAGGACCAATGTATTGTATGTTGCATGATTCGTCCAAGCATAATTTTGAGGATTGCAACATGTTTCATCAAATAGTTAAATCGGCCATTGAAAAAGGACAATTGAAGTTTGTTGAAACACCAAGAGATGACCAGCCTATTCCGATTGGTCCCGATGGCAAAAAGTTTTTGCATCGGCTGCTTCAAGCCGATCCATTTAAAGAGAATGTAAAAGCTACAGGTGATGGGATCAAGCTTTCAAGTAAAGAAGTTGTTGAAGAGCATAACGAACATAATCTTGAGGGTGAGAATTCCATCGAAGCTACAATGGAGACGCCAAGGACTGGGGGGCAGCAAGCAAATCCAATGATCGATGAAAGCAAACCAAAAGAAAACAAAGGCCAAAATAAGTGCAAGTGTAAGAGATCAAAAATCACCTTCGCTGAACTATTGGATAAATATCAAAAGAAGAGTGAAGAGAAGAATGCTTATCGGCCAAATCATGCAAAGAAACCAAGATCACCCCCAAGGCGCAAATATGAGGATTGGTATTGGCAAAGTGATAATTTTAATGCGACATATTCATATCCTTATTTTTGGCCGCCAATGCCAACGCCGTGGATGCCTCCCTATGCTCATATAGATCCATATCCATCATTGGACAGGTATGATACAAGGGCACATTCTCCATCTTATTTTAGACCATCTCACCAATATTATGCAGCTTCGAGAAGATCTACATTTGAAAAATCACATGTCAATGACCGTTTCAATTATAACGAATCGGTCCGGAGCTCAAGAAATAAGAAAGACGTGGTAAAGCATGTTTACCGCGTGAAAAGAGATGGTCCTAAGTGTGCTACTTCAGATTTGATCTCAAATAACAAAGAGCCAATTAAAGTGTTGACATTGGCTACAAAAGGCAAAGAAGTGAAGCAATCAATTGATAAAAATCAGAGTGCCAAATCTGAAGAAAAGAAGTTGAGGATGCACAAGGCCCAAAAGGAGTTGACATTGGTTGAAACAAAATCACAGTCGAGGTGCTCACTCGGCTTGTCATATTGGCAAAAGAAGGAGTTACAAAAGCTTAGTGCACAAGAACTTGAAGAAAGGAACATGGCATGGGTTCCCAAAGGAAGTACTCAAAATAATAATTATGTGCAAGCTTCCATTACTAGAAGTGCGGCGAAGGTGAAGAAGGAAAAGAGTGAAAACTATGAAGGACCAAGCCGAAGGTTTCAACATCTTCAGTCTACACATTATCCATATTCTTCAACTATGCCATTAACGCTTATGCCATGGAATTCGTCATCAAATATGATTGGTAACCCTTAATGGGCTTATTTTAATCCATGGATGCAATGTAATTTCTTACATCATGAAAGGGTATTGCCAAATCACTATACATTTGATTAGCTGCAAGTTTGTTGCTGATCCAAAGGGCCGAAATACTTGATTTGTCATTTCATTTGTTTATTTTGGCTATATGTGCTTTGAATGAAGTTTACATGGTAATGGCCGATATTTATCTATCGTCCTCAGATTATGTCAATGCATGGCCGGTGTAGTATCCTAACATTGTCCTCAGATTATGTCAATGCATGGCCGGTGTAGTATCCTAACATTGTCCTTAGTTCAATAGGAGACCAAAACAAGCCTCATACCACTTAAAATATTTTTGCACAATAATAAAAGCTGAATATGCAATTTTATTCGTTTTGGAGCTTTTGGTTGCCATAGGTTCTATACATATTGAGGCTTTAGGTGATTCGTTATGAGTAGTGCAACAAATATCCAAGGGTTATGAATGTTTTGACGAATCACTTGTAGTTTATCTTGAGGTATGCCTAGATGCAAAATTTACCTTGGGTTGCTTTAAAATTGTTCATATTTCTGACATGACAATTCTAAAGTGTTGGCACAACAAAGCATCCAACTACTATGTTAATCATGGTGTATTGCATTTCTATCAATAGCCAATGTTTTGTCTCGTCAACAGAGTTAAGGCCGAATCGAAGTCCACCTCTTCGGCCAGTAATGAAATTTTTATGTAGGCGAAAGCAACGATTCGAGAAAGTTCATTGTTGATTATCTGCAAAGTTCTAGCAAAAGGGTGAACAATGTGGTTCGGAGGATGACCCTGAGATACATATCTATGGAACTTTATCATCGGATTGTTAACAAAGTTGAGAAGGTTTGACCCAAGTTTGCATCAAGGATTCAAACAAATAATGGCCGATACATATTTATCGCCCTAAGCACATGAAAAGTGGCCGATGGAGTGTTGACATCGTCCTTAGAACCAACGCGGTACAAGTTATTTTTCGGCACGCTACACTTGCCGAAAAACAGGGGGGGCATGTGTTGACGCACAAAAATGGCATGATCGCAAAGAGTGGCTTGAGTCTATAATGTAATGAGGTTAAAATTATGAGTTCATGTCACCATTTGATGGCCCCCGTCAAGATAATCGAAATAAATATGAAGATGGACCAAAATGGAGCTCAAGTGCAAAAGATATGAATATTTCGGAGATACCCGTGTTGACATCAGATTAAAGAATGTCATCAAACCTAATTAAGCTGGCCTCGTATGGAAAAAGTTACAACTGAAAAGTTCTTCGTCTCGTTGAAACGGACGATTTTGATATAAAAATCATTCCCATCCGAGGTCGTATGGAAAAGTTAAGGCAAAACCGTGCACTGCAATAATGTTTGGCCGGATCATCCAGGCCGGGGTACAGATCATCCTGCTATTTGAAGCACAAAGACACCAGAAGGTTAGCGCTGAAGCCGGATGATCTGGGTACAGTCCTGGATGATCCGGATGGAGGCCGGACAGTCCAGGTAGAAGTCCGGATGTCTGGGCAGTTTTTCTGCTGCAGATGTTAGAAAACAGCCAGAAACTCCCTCAGGATGACCTCAGATCAAAAAGTGTTCAACAGAAAAGTTGTGCGTCTCATCAAGGCGGTTCATTTTGAAATAAACCCATCATAATCCGAGTTCGTATGCAAAAGTTACAGGCCGATTAGTGAGCTGCTGTTAGAAAACTAGGCTAGGCCGGATCATCCCGGCCTTGAGCCGGACATCCGGGCCGTAGGTCGTGAGTACTCCGTGTTTTATTAGGTTTTGATGATTTGGACGGCTAGGAAAGTCCTTTTCTTATACGTGAAGTCCATCCGCCTCATATATAGAAAAGAGGTGATGACCGATTGAATAACAACACACAATCGAACAAATCTATCTACATCTTTTACCTTTACTTTTACCTTCTCCCTTCTTCTTCTTCCTCGTTCCTCGTTCGTTCTTATTCATTGCAGGGCGGCGAACCTCGAGGCCCTAGGGGCTATCAGGTCGACCTAGGGCAGCCCATTGCCGCCGTGCGCCCTGACGGGGTCCCTCCCGGGCGTGTGGGGTTTCGGGTCTACAAAAGCGCCCGCCTGATTGTCTTGTGTACCGCACTTTCAGCGGGTCTCCTTCGACGTGAGCTGCGGTGCATCACCCCCGGCAGCAAGGGTACACGATGACGTGTTTGTTTTGACGCTCAAAAGTGGCACGATTATAAAGAGTAGCTTGAAGCTATGTCAAGATTAATTCAAACTTATTGTTGAAAGTCACCATGAGATGTCTCTCTTCGAGAAGATCTATGTCAAGATTAATTCAAACTTATTGTTGAAAGTCACCATGAGATGTCTCTCTTCGAGAAGATCAAGATAGATATGAAGATGGTCTAAAACGGAGCTTGGATGCAAAAGTTATGACAAGTTCCAAGATGCTCATGTTGATACCATACTAAAGAATGGCATGAAACCTAACTAATATGACCTCTGATGGAAAAATCTTCAACTTCAACGTTCTTCTTCTCGTCGAAACGAATGATTTTGATATAAATAACGTCCCCATCCAAGGTCATATGCAAAAGTTATAGGCAAAACCATGCGCTGCAGCAATGTTTGGCTGGATCATCCGGGACGGGGTCCGGATCATCCTGGTAACTGAAGCACCAAGACTACAGAAGGTTGGTGATGAAGCTGGATGATTTGGGTCCAGTCCCGGATGATCCGGATGGAGGCCGGATAGTCCGGGTAGAAGTCCGGACGTCCGGACAGTTTTTTTGATGTAGATGTTAGGAAAGAGCCCAAAACTCCCTCAAGATTGCCTCAGAACAAAAACGTGTTCAGCATGAAAGTTGTGCGTATCGTCGATACGGTTGATTTTGATATAAAAACGTCCAAATCCGAGGTCGTATGTGGATTATAGAGCCAAAACAGTAAGCTGCTCTCAGAAAACTATGCTAGGCCGGATCATCCTGGCCTTGAGCCGGACATCCGGGCCGGGGGTCGTGAATAGTCCGTGTTTTATTAGGTTTTGGTGATTTGGACGGCTAGACAAGTCCTTTTCTTGTTCGGGAAGTCCATCCGCCTCTTATATAGATAAGAGGTGACGGCTGATTGAACAACAACACACAATCGAACAAATCTATCTACATCTTTTACCTTTACTTTTCCTTCTCCCTTGTTCTTCTTCTTCCTCGTTCTTCGTTCGTTCTTCTTTTGCAGGGCGGCGAACGTCGAGGCCCTAGGGGCGGTCAGGCCGACCTAGGGCAGCCCATAGCTGCCGCGCGCCCTGACGGGGTCCCTCCTGGGCGTGTGGGGTTTTGGGTCTACAAAATAGCCCGCCGGATTGTCTTGCGTACCGCGCTCCCGGCGGGTCTCCTTCGACATGAGCTGCGGTGCATCACCCCCGGCGTCGAGGGTACACGGTGACGTGTTCGTGTGCGAACACACTTTGGGCGACTCCATTGGGGACGAAGCTTTGAATAGTCTCCGGCCCGTTCTTGCTACGAAGAGATCGTCATCTAGGGTTTGCAATCAACAAAGGTACTATGAATACCCAATTCACGTATCTGGATGCACATAATGCATATGTTGTTGCTAGATCATCTAATGAGCATAATGTATCGGCTAGCCCTAGCTTTATCAATCATGCATCTAATTATGTGCAAGGGCCGATGCAACAAAATCTCCATGATTCTACTTCATATAATTTTAGCAACATGCAACATATGTATCCCAACTCTCATGCATCGGCAACCCCACAAATTTATATGCCGATGAATAACATGATGAGTTCGGTTAATCAAGGTGAGACACCCTATGTAGGAACTTCTGATGGTATGGAACAAATTGTTTCAAGTTTTTATTCATCGGCAAATAACTTGCAATATGTTAATCCAGATGTGCCGGTGGATAGGGGAATTGGCCATGTTACTACTAGTTATTTGGCCAATTATCCTCAAACATCATATGCTACACCTAATGCTACTAATTTTTTGGCACCATACGCAACTATTAATGTCCATAATTCGACTCCGCACCTTCATGGTCATGGCCGAATAAGTGAAACTTTTGCAGGAGCACAAATGCCTTCACCTACTACCATGGCATAACATGTCCCCCCTACACAATTACAGAATTTCGGCAACATCTCATTGCCAAAAGAGTCTAAAAGCATTGGGGGCCAACCATATCCAGACTGGGTAATTGAGAACAAGCTTACATTATCTTGGGATTTGTGCAACTCTATTCGCCAGGAACTAATAGAAGGTGGGAAGCCTCATGATTTTGCTGCTATAAAAGCTAGAGTTGTGCAAATGATGTAGTCGCCTAGTGATGTACCATCCAGTGTACCACCTAAACAATCGCAAAGTTTCGGCACCTCATTGCCGAAAGAGTATCAAAGTATTGGGGGGAAATCTCATGACGAGTGGATGGAAATTGAGATGAAAAAGTTTAAAGCTCGCCAAGCTGAGATGTGGGCTAAAATAAGACGAGAACGAGAAGCCTTGCAAATTCAAAAAGATAAAGTTATTTATTCAGGTAACAAAGAAAAACCGGTTATTAGAAAAGCCGAATCAAGTAGTATATATTCTGAGTCCATCAAATCCAAAGAGGCAAACATTGATGAGAAAGGGCATGGAAAGTATAGCAAGTCAATGGAAGCTACTTCTTGCCCTATGAAGTTAATGGAAGCTACTTCTTGCACTATGAGTTTTGTTCCATAGAAATTGACGAGCTTCAAGAACTAGAACAAGTAGCCGAAGAAAGTTTGGTGGACAAATATCTTCAAACTAATGATGCACGAAATCAAGAAAAAGATAATGACAAAGCGTTGGGGAGCTATCCGAAGGCGGAGCAAGATATTCTTCAAATCACACCACCATCACACTCTACCAACATATTTGAAGAGGTATGTCTAGCAATTAATCTACCTGTTTTCATATTTGGTCATGACTTACTTGTTGATGCATATATTAGAAAATTTCATAAGAAATATTGAGAGACCAATGAAAAAGGGTAATTTATTTGTTAGCAATCAGATTGTCACAAAGCGTATCGGTCAACACATTACACCATTCAGAAAGACCGATAGCAAAAAATTATTGCAGCCAAGGCTTTCCCCATTGCTTTATCTAAAGTTCACATCTAATTGGGTAGCTTTGCTTATTTCTTACTTGGCTTACACTTGGTCTCAATTGAGACATGTATGTTCTAACTATTTTTGTTTCAGAAATTTAAAGCCAAGGTTAAAATCTTCTGAGCAAACCGATGCAAGTATAGTTTCTTATCCAATGACATCAGTAAGAGAATGCAAAATAAAATTCATAGCCGAATGGGGTGATACAAAATCTGAATCATTCGTTTGCTTAAATCCACAGCCGTTCTCACAACAAGATCGGCTAGAAAATAAAAAGTTTGCCTTCAACTCAAGCATGTGTGATCAAATATTTCATTTGTTGTTGAAAAATAATTACATAAGAATTCTTGATCACCACATCAAGCCATCAATTCAACGACAAATGTATTGTAGGTTGCATCTTTCGTACAAACATAATTTTGAGGATTGCAATATGTTTCGTCAAATAGTTAAATCGGTCATTGATAAAGGACGATTAAAATTTGTTGAGACACCAAGAGATGACCAGTCTATTCTGATTGGTCCCGATGGCATAAAGATTTTTTGCATCGGCTGCTTCAAGCCGATCCATTTAAAGAGAAGGTAAAAACTAAAGGTGATGGGATCGAGCTTTCAAGTAAAGAATTTGTTGAAGAGCATAATGAACATAATCTTGAGGGCAAAAATTCCATCGAAGTTACAATGGAGACGCCAAGGACTGGGGGGCAGCAAGCAAATCCAATGAACAAGGAAAGCAAACCAAAAGAAAACAAAGGCCGAAATAAGCGCAAGTGTAAGAGATCAAAAATCACCTTTGTTGAACTATTGGAAAAATATCAAAAGAAGAGTGAGGAGAAGAATGCTTATCGGCCAAATCATGTAAAGAATCCAAGATCACCCCCACAATGCAAATATGAGGATCAGTATTGGCAAAGTGAGAATTTTAATGCAACTTATTCATATCCTTATTTTGGGCCACCAATGCCAATGTCGTGGATGCCTCCCTATGCTCATGTAGATCCATATCCATCATGGGACAGGTATGATACAAGGGCACATTTTCCATCTTATTTTAGACCATCTCACCAATACTATGCAGCTCCAAGAAGATCAACATTTGAACAATCACGCTTCAAATACCATCTCAATCATAAGGAACCGGTCCAGAACTCAAGGAAGAAGAAAGAGGTGGTAAAGCAAGTTTACCGCGTGAAAAGAGATGGTCGTAAGTGTGCTACTTCAGATTTGATCTCAAATAGAAAAGAGCCAATGAAAGTGTTGACATTGGCTACTAAAGGCAATGAGATGAAGCAACCAATTATTGAAAGTGAAAGTGCCAAATCTGAAGAAAAGAAGTTGAGAATGCACAAGGCCAAAAGGAATTGCCATTGGTCAAGACGGAACCACTGCTGAGATGCCCACTCGGTTTATTGTATTGGCAAAAGAAGAAACAAAATCTTAGTGCACAAGAGCTGAGAAAGAAGAACATGGCATGCTCCCAAGAGGATCAATCAAAATAAAAATGATGCGCATGCTTCTATTGCAACAAGTATGATAAAAGTGAAGAAAGAGAAGGATGGAAGCAACAAACAATTAAGACGAAGGTGTGCATCACAACATCAAAATTTTTGGTTAGCACATCATCCATTTTCTTCAACCATGCCATTGATGCCTTTGCCATGGAATTCATCCCTAAGTATGATCAATTACCCTCCGTGAATTTATTTTGATCCATGGATGCAACATAATTTTCTATATCATGAGAGAGTATTACTAAATCACTATACATTTGGTTAGTTAGATTTTTGTTGCTAATACAAGGGGCCAAAATATTTTATTGCTATTTTATTTGTTTGTTTCGGCTATACATAGTTTGGTGGGTGAATTCTACATGGCCCTCATGGTAATGGCCGGTATTTATCTATCGCCCTAAGAATATGTTAAAGCATGGCCGGTGTAGTATCCTAGCATCATCCTTAGTTCAATAGGAGACAAAACAAGCCTCATGCCACTTAAACTATTTTTGCACAATAATCACAGCCGAATATGAATTTTTATTCCGTTTGGAGCTTTTGGTTGCCATAGGTGCTATACATATTGAGGCTTTCAGTGATTTGTTATGAGTAGTGCAACAAATATACAAGAGTTATCAATGTTTTGACAAATCACTTATAGTTTATCCTGAGGTATGTCTAGAAGCAAAATTTACCTTGAGTTGCTTTTAAATTGTTCATATTTCTAGACATGACAATTCAAGAGAGTTGGCACATCACGTATCTAGCTACTATGTTAATCAAGGTGTATTGCATTTCTATCAATAGCCGATGCTTAGTCTCATCAACATACGTAAGGCTGAACCGAAGTCCACCGCTTCGGCCACTAATGATTTTTTATGCATGCAAAAGTAAGGATTGGAGAAAGTTTATTATTGATTATTTGCAAAATACTAGCAAAAGGGTGAGCAATATGGTTCGAAGGATGACCTTGCACTACAAGAAATATGTCAACTTATGACCTTCTGTCCGTGACCCTCGCAGAATTGGTCATAAATTTATGACCATTTTAGACCAATTGGTCAAAAGCTGTTCGGGGGGATCCAAACCCTAAACCATTGCGACCATTTTGGTCAGAAAGGTCGTAATTTCCTTACACGAAATGGTCATAAAGCAAACAGCGCTAGTCCGCTGCCTTATTTCTAGTTGTTAACGACCAA
Source organism: Triticum dicoccoides (assembly GCF_002162155.2). NCBI lineage: Eukaryota > Viridiplantae > Streptophyta > Magnoliopsida > Poales > Poaceae > Triticum > Triticum dicoccoides. The sequence goes on from NC_041385.1 coordinate 296,383,874, forward strand.
TATAGATGGTCATAGCCTTGTAAATTGTGGTGGGTTGCTATGACTAGGCGCCACCTCATCAGTTTTGCCTATGTGTCATGTCCATGTGGCAGTTTTTGCCCCAGGTTGTGAAGCAACCTATATTTCTGTCATTCCCAAAATTCCCAAAAAAATCTCATAAATTCTTTGGGTCATATCTTCGTCAAATATGTAAAAACCTTCCTTGCCTAGTTCAAAAATATTCATTTTCCTATTCTGTTCAGAACAACAGTTTGTGAAGGAAGTACCACTTTGGCATGTCCAAATAGTATCCATTTTCTACAGTGCTTTCCTATGCCCAAATAACCATCCTCCACCAAATGCCAGCTCAATCCATTCATTATTTTGAGCCGAGCTTCAACATTCGTATTTATGTCCAGTGTGGTGGTTTGCAAAGCAAGTACCACCTAGGCTCCTCCTTTTGAGCTGAAAATTTGTGAAAACGGTCTTCTTAGTAACTGATCATCCTCAGCCAAAACTCACGCCCATTAGCCATGCACATTTCCCGTACCGCTAATCAAACACTTGGCTGCTAATTCATGTTTGAGCATCGATTGGTCTCCTCGTGAGAATCTTATGTTGTAATTTTCTTCCTAGCACCAACCTGGGGAGTGCCCAACCCACTAGACATGCCTAGGCCGCCCAGAACACATGGCAACGCCACGGTCACGCGGTGACCATGCGGCGGGCATGCGAGTTTACGCGCTCTAGAGTTGGGGCCCTCGGCCACCGCCCAAACCTCGACGTATCGCCACCAAACCATGTATTTATGATTAAATAGGTCCTTATGTAACTAGAAATGATTTTTGGAAAAAATAAATAGCAAACTATGAGGCAGCTGCAGTTCAAATTTGACCCGCTTCCACCTGAATCGGCAGAAATTTGTCTTTTTCACGAGAGGTGGATCAAAATTTTTTACACCAGACCATTTTGTCAATTGTGCATTAAATATGGCCTAGTATTTTATAAAAATGATTTGGTCCAATTTTGCAACAATTATTTGGTAGTTCCTTCACAAAAAAACCTCCTTTCGGGCACTCGAAAAATGGAAAATGGTTTTTTCATCCAACGAAAATGAAAACTTCCTTAGGAAACATTGTTTGCCATTCCAATATGCACCCTTGTGCACAATATGAGATCATTTGAACAAACTATGCCACGAATGTGGCCATAAGATTGATCATTTGGCTTGAAAGCCATGAAACTTCAGAGATGATAGCTCATTTCTGAGAACACTTTTTTAAAATAATTGCCGTATTACAAGTTTGTTATTTTTCTTGGGAACTTGGCCACATATAATGACACAATGTGAAGGTTTCCCAATTTTTTGATTTTTTTTGAATTTTTATGCCCGTTTCAAAATGCGGTCAAAACGGCGGGCTTGACCGTTCCTAGCTAGTGGTTGAATCTTGGAAAACTTTTGGTGTTTCTCTGATTAAATAGATACTTATGTACCTAGAAATGATTTTTTTTAAATAAATAGCAAACTATGAGGCAGCTGCAGTTCAAATTTGACCCGCTTCCAACTGAATCGGCAGAAATTTGTCTTTTTCACGAGAGGTGGATCAAAAAATTTTACACCCAACCATTTTGTCAATTGTGCATTAAATATGGCCTAGTATTTTATAAAAATGATTTGGTCCAATTTTGCAACAATTATTTGGTAGTTCCTTCACAAAAAAACCTCCTTTCGGGCACTCGAAAAATGGAAAATGGTTTTTTCGTCCAACGAAAATGAAAACTTCCTTAGGCAACATTGTTTGCCATTCCAATATGCACCCTTGTGCACAATATGAGATCATTTGAACAAACTATGCCACGAATGTGGCCATAAGATTGATCATTTGGCTTGAAAGCCATGAAACTTCAGAGATGATAGCTCATTTCTGAGAACACTTTTTTAAAATAATTGCCGTATTACAAGTTTGTTATTTTTCTTGGGAACTTGGCCACATATAATGACACAATGTGAAGGTTTCCCAATTTTTTGATTTTTTTTGAATTTTTTATGCCCGTTTCAAAATGCGGTCAAAACGGCGGGCTTGACCGTTCCTAGCTAGTTGTTGAATCTTGGAAAACTTTTGGTGTTTCTCTGATTAAATAGATACTTATGTACCTAGAAATGATTTTTTTTAAAATAAATAGCAAACTATGAGGCAGCTGCAGTTCAAATTTGACCCGCTTCCAACTAAATCAGAGGAAATTTGTCTTTATCACGAGAGGTGGACCAAAATTTTTACACCCAACCATTTTGTCAATTGTGCATTAAATATGGCCTACTATTTTATAAAAATGATTTGGTCCAATTTTGCAACAATTATTTGGTAGTTCCTTCACAAAAAAACCTCCTTTCAGGCACTCGGAAAATGAAAAATGGTTTTTTCGTCCAAAGAAAATGAAAACTTCCTTAGGCAACATTGTTTGTCATTCCAATATGCACCCTTGTGCATAATATGAGATCATTTGAACAAACTATGCCACGAATGTGGCCATAAGATTGATCATTTGGCTTGAAAGCCATTGATCTCCATACGTGATAGCTCGTTTCTGAGAATACTGTTTTAAAATAATTGCCGTATTACAAGTTTGTTATTTTTCCTGGGAACTTGGCCACATATAATGACACAATGCGAAGGTTTCCCAATTTTTTGATTTTTTTTAAATTTTTTATACCCATTTCAAAATGCGGTCAAAACAGCGGGAATGACCGTTCCTAGCTAGTGGTTGAATCTTGGAATTTTTTTGGTGTTTCTCTGATTAAATAGATACTTATGCACCTAGAAATGATTTTTGTAAAAAATAAATAGCAAACTATGAGGCAGCTGCAGTTCAAATTTGACCCGCTTCCAACTGAATCGGCGGAAATTTGCCTTTTTCACGAGAGGTGGATCAAAACTTTTTACACCCCAACCATTTTGTCAATTGTGCATTAAATATGTCCTAGTATTTTAGAAAAATGATTTGGTCCCATTTTGCAACAATTATTTGGGAGGTCCTTCACAAAAAAACCTCCTTTTGGGCACTCGAAAAATGGAAAATGGTTTTTTCGTCCAAAGAAAATGAAAACTTCCTTAGGCAACATTGTTTGACATTCCAATATGCACCCTTGTGCACAATATGATATCATTTGAACAAACTATGTCATGAATGTGGCCATGAGATTGATCATTTGGCTTGAAAGCCATGAATCTTCACATTTGATAGCTCGTTTTCGAGAACACTTTTTAAAAATAATTGTCGTATTAAAATTTTATTATTTTTCCTGGTAACTTGGTCACATATGATGACGCAATGCGAAGGTTTTCCAATTTTTTGTTTTTTTTTTAATTTTCTATGCCCGTTTCAAAATGCGGTCAAAACGGCGGGCTTGACCGTTCCTAGCTAGTGGTTGAATCTTGGAATTTTTTTGGTGTTTCTATGATTAAATAGATACTTATGTACCTAGAAATGATTTTTGGAAAAAATAAAGAGCAAACTACGAGGTAGCTATAGTTCAAATTTGACCCGCTTCCAGCTGAATCGGTGGAAATTTGTCTTTTTCACGAGAGGTGGATCAAAACTTTTTACACCCAACCATTTGGTCAATTATGCCTTAAATATGTCCTAGTATTTTAGAAAATTGATTAGGTACAATTTTGCAAGAAATATATGGTAGGTCCTTCACAAAAAAACTCATTTTGGGCACTCGAAAAATTGGAAAATGAAATTTTCGTCCAAAGAAAATGAAAACTTCCTTAGACAACATTTGGTCAACTGAACATTAAGATTTTATAAAATTGATGTGGCCCAAATTTGCAACAAATATTTGCTAGGTTCTTCATAAAAAAATCATTTTGGGCACTCGAAAAATAATTCTCTTACAGAAAACTTATTTCTAAGAACACTTTTTTATGATATTTACATTATTCAAAGTTTGTTATTCTTACTGAAAAGTAGGTCACACTTGGTGATACAATGCAAATTTTTTTGATTTCTATTTGTTTTCATAAAATTTCTAGGCCGTCAAATAGCAGACTTGTTTTAACATCTTATTTTCAATCGATTATGACCAATTTATATGGTCTTAAAATCATCAAAGGGGTACTGCATTTTGATTGGTCCAAAACCATCTCACGCGGATCATGGATTAGCACCTTCGGATGCGCCCGGATCCAACGGCAGCCCACACCCCCCCCCCCTCGTTTCTCTCCCCCTCCCTCTCATCCTCATCCACCCACGAAAACCCTAGCTCACTTATCCCCATCGCCGCTGC
>NC_041385.1:296388481-296450203 GCF_002162155.2 Triticum dicoccoides
TCCCGATCCCACCCACCGAACCGATCCCGATCCAGTCCAGATCGAGAGAGAGCGAGCCCCTTCCCGCGATTCCCACTGCCGCCACCCCCACCCACCACCGCCGACCTTGTCTCCACCACGGACCCTCTCCCCTAGCCTTCACCCCCAAGATCCACCAGTCCAGGCATGGCCATGGCGTCGCGGTCGGCTTTCTTGCTGGCGCGCGCGTGCGTGCTTCACGCCGGCCACGGGCCTCTAGCAATCAGGACGGCGACGACATCAACGGGATCATCGGGTCTCCGGCGGCTCATTCCCCTCGCGCAATTGCTCCCCTCCTTCTCTCCATGCCGAAACCCTAGATCGACGCCATGGCCACCTCGCAGGTGGTGCATGCAGGTGAGATCTGGTATGGACTCCCCCCTTTCTTCTCCTCCTCCTTCTAGATTTCTTCATCTTGCTCGACTCTCATTGCGTTTGTGCAGTTTTTTTGTAGATCGTCTGGTCAAGGAGGACGCCATGGATAAGCCCGATGCCATGGAAACCTTGCACGCAGCACATGAGGAAGCCAGACATGGCGACAACCGCTAGCCTTTCAGATCTCGACGACTTCCACCCACGATGGAGGACTGGGGTGAGCTCCTCCCCCTCCCCCTATCTCTCTCCCACCCGTGCCTCGTTCCCCTTCTTCGTCCTCTATTTTCGCGTCGTGATCTGCGTGTACGAAGCCTGGCTAGTGATCAATCAACGTTGAATAAACAACCAGAGACGCTGACAATAATTCCAGCAGTTTGCTTTTGAGATGTGAGCTAGTACTAGTGCTACTAGTCTAGTAAATTACTTGTGTGGAAAATGATTAGTGTTCAACTACTAGGATGAACATACCAAATGCCCACACAACTACTGCAATCATCAACCAGATGCTGATATGGCTGTAAGTGGTGGATTTGGGTGATTGATACATAATCACATAGTTAATTCAGGTTGTGAACATTTATAAGGAGTTATGTTAAGACACATACATGTTTCACAGCACTTCGTTGAAACCAATTGGAAAACAATGGAATAGCCGAACAGGTCTTGTTTGATAGTTTTTTAACATATAACATTACTTAGGGATATACGTAACTGTTTTGGTTACTATTTTGTACTCTACTTTCTGCTTCTCAATTTCAATGAAGCAGCATTGATAATTTTATAATTTATTTATGCCTGAACACTAGGCTATTGATTCTGCCCTGATCTGTTGACTCACAGTTTGATTCATGGCGTGCTTGACTGCTTGTGTATTGTTATAGGTGAGGAAGATCCAGCTGCCGACGGGCGAGGGCATGGGGTACCTGGAGGCCAAGCACCACCTGCTGCTGAGCATTGAGTTCAATCCATTATGAGGATTCTTGTTGTTTGTCTTTGAACAATGCTTGCGTTTTAGCTACTGCCACTTTGAGCTATTGTAGCTTGTAGTTATCAATTCCAGCTGGGTTTACATATTGCATTTCTGGAGTAGTAGATCTACATTTCTAAGTTCTTTTGTTATATAATATGAACAAATGTTATGTTTAAAGTGTGAGCTGACTAGTAATCCTAGAGAGAACCAGCTCCATTTTTGCAAGAGTTAGCTAATATAATTAGTTAGATACTGTTGTATTAGTTAGCTAATATAATTTGCAGCATTAGTTAGGTACTGATGTAGTCTTTTTTAGACTTCTCTTGTATGAGTACTCTTTGATGATGCTTGCTTTAGAAAAAGAAATCATGGATAGATAGAGTAGGGAAACAGTGGGCTTCCTTTCAAGTTAAATTAACTAATCATCATTTGGCTCATCAATTTTTCATTTCTTGTGTGACATTTGTACCCTGTTAATTATCATCTGTTCCCTTCTATTTTGAATTGACTGCACGTGATTGGGTTGTGCTTCCTCTGTTACATTCAGAATAGTTTGATGTTATAGTGATGATATACTAGGAACATTGCTTTCACCTACAATAATTGTCTCAGTTTAATAAAGTATAACCAGCAAAACATCTACAATTGCACTCAAGGTTTACTACTAATAGTAGAATGTATGTGATTGCTCTGTGCTGTTAAGATCAAAGACTCTCATTTTGACATAGTGTCTTTTTTTGTTTAAACATGCTTGCTAAGTTCTTTACTAATGTTGCTAAGTTGTTTAAACATGCTTGCTGCTAGCTTTGAAGTTGATCTGAAGAACCATTCATGCATTTACACATTCATGCCCCGACCTGACCCCTTGCTCGTCTCCCATCTCGTTTCGTTCCCTTGGTGGCTGCTGCTGTTTCGCGTTGGATTTTGATTCTGTTTGGTTTGCTGATGTTGTTTCTGTGGTGGCGGCGCAGGCTCGCGGTGAAGAAGAGCAAGGCCAAGCACCCTACGAGCGCCTTCATCGTCTTCATGTGAGTTCTCTGATTCCATTCGTGGTTCGTCTTCATGTGCTGATAGTTTGTGTGCTCTGACTAGTAATGTTAGATCTTGCGTGTTGATTGGATGGCTGTTGTAGTATAATGATATTGTTGTTTCAACACAATGTGTTGAAGTTAAGTAGCAGGACATGCACTTGTGCCATGCATATGCATATTATATCTGTTGTCTTGTATGAATACCTCATTTTAACTTGTACTAGCTGAAATCTGTTTATCATTCTATAAAAAATTGTCCTTTACTCCTTTACTCCTTTTTTGAATGGAATGTTCATAATATATTGGCTCCAGTTTTTCTAATTCTTCTAAGTTGATTCATGTAACAGGGCGACTGTGGAAGGCATGTTGTATTTCTGTCAGCCCAGTCCCGACTATGTCTGTCCGTGAGTCCGACATTTGATCACTGTTGAAGGAGCTCCATGCTGAAAAAGAAAACACTTGTAGAGCTTGTAACATTACTTGGAGAGCTTGTAAAGTACTGTAGAGCTTTGCATTTATAGAGCTTGTAAAGCATTGTATAGCTTGTAGAGCTTGTTAGAGCTTGTATTACGTGTCATTTGTAGAGCTTGTAGTGAATCTTGCTATTGTTATTTGAATAATTATGTGTGTTTTCTGCTTGCCTATTTAAATACTGGTTATTTTCTTACTATGAAATTCAAATATGATGTCAAATTGAAATATGAAGAATCTGAGCCTAATAGCTGGGACCCATTTATCAGAACCTGACAAGTGGGACCTGTTTGACTAATGGGCCCATTTTATAAAAAAAGAAAACTAAAACTGCTGGTACAAAAAGGCCATGGCCCAAAAAATAAAAAGGCCAAATTGTAGGGCTTGGCCCGTCTAGTTCACCAAAATTAGCAGCAAAAAAAACATAAATGGGCTGAATTGTTGGGCTAGGCCCATGTAGAACACCAAATCGGACCGGGCTGAATCTTGTGCCACATCAGCTTGCCACGCTGGATGCCTACGTGGCCTGGGGAGGTTGCTAGTGACCAAAACGCCACAGTAGGAATATTTTGGTCGTAAACGTCTTTGACCATTCTAGAAGAAAGGTCGCTATAGTCAGTTTACGACGGCCAGCTTTTGACCTTCTATTTTTAGTCACAAAAAGGTCATAAATGGAAATTTGTGACCTTTCAGTGACCAATACTGGTGGTCATAAGTTGACATATTTCTTGTAGTGTTGAGATACATATCTATGGGACTTTATCATCGGATTGTTAATGAATTTGAGAAGGTTTCGCCCATGTTTGCATCAAGGATTCAAAAAAATGATGGCCGATATATAATTATGGCGCTAAGCATATAAATGGCTGATGGATTGTTTACATCGGCCTTAGAACCAACACGGTACAAGTTATTTTTCGGCACATTATCTTTGCCGAAAAACAGGAGGGCATGTGTTGACGCTCAAAAGTGGCACGGTTATAAAGAGTAGCTTGAAGCTATGTCAAGATTAATTCAAACTTATTGTTGAAAGTCACCATGAGATGTCTCTCTTCGAGAAGATCAAGATAGATATGAAGATGGTCTGAAACGGAGCTCGGATGCAAATGTTATGACAAGTTCCGAGATGCTCATGTTGATACCAGACTAAAGAATGGCATAAAACCTAATTAATATGACCTCTGATGGAAAACGTTACAACCGCAAAGTTCTTCATCTCATCGAAACGGATGATTTTGATATAAAGTTTGTCCCCGTCCGAGGTCGTATGCAAAAGTTATAGGCAAAACCGTGCGCTGCAGCAATGTTTGGCCGGATCATCCGGGCCGGGGTCCAGATGATCCGGGTAATTGAAGCACCAAGACTACAGAAGGTTGGTGATGAAGACGGATGATCTTGGTCCAGTCCCGGATGATCCGTATGGAGGCCGTACAGTCCGGGTAGAAGTTCGGACGTCCGGACAGTTTTTTCTGCTGCAGATGTTAGGAAACAGCCCAAAACTCCCTCAAGATGGCGTCAGATCAAAACGTGTTCAACATGAAAGTTGTGTGTATCGTCGAGGCGGTTGATTTTGATATAAAAACGTCCAAATCCGAGGTGGTATGTGGATTCTAGACACAAAACAGTAAGTTGTTGTCAGAAAACTGTGCTAGGCCGGATCATCGGGCCTTGAGCCTGACATCCGGGCCGGTGGTCGTGAATAGTCCGTGTTTTATTAGGTTTCGGTGATTTGGACGGATAGACAATTCCTTTTCTTGTACGGGAAGTTCATCCGTCTCTTTTATAGATAAGAGGTGGCGGCCGATTGAACAACAACACACAATCGAACAAATCTATCTACATCTTTTACCTTTACTTTTCCTTCTCCCTTGTTCTTCTTCTTCCTCGTTCTTCGTTCATTCTTCTTTTTCAGGGCGTCAAACCTCGAGGCCCTAGGGGCGGTCAGGCCGACCTAGGGCAGCCCATAGCCACTGCGCGCCCTGATGGGGTCCCTCCCGGGCGTGTGGGGTTTTGGGTCTACAAAATTGCCTGCCGGATTGTCTTGCGTACCGCGCTTCCGGCGGGTCTCCTTCGACGTGAGCTGCGGTGCATCACCCCCGGTGTCGATGGTACACGGTGACGTGTTCGTGTGCGAACACACTTTTTGGCGACTCCCCTGGGGACTTGATCGCCAAGAGTGACTTGAGGCTATAATAAGATGATGTTAAAATTATGAGTTCATGTCACCACTGGATGGCTCTCTTCGAGCCGATCAAAATAAATATGGAGATGGTCCAGAACGAAGCTCGGATGCAAAAGTTATGCCAACCTTAGAGATGCTCGTATTGACACCAGATTAAAGAATGACATGAAAACTAACTAAGATGGCCTCGTATGGAAAAGCTACAACTGCAAAGTTCTTCGCCTCGTCGAAACGGACGATATTGATATAAAAATCATCCCCATCCGAGGTCGTATGCAAAAGTTATAGGCAAAACCGTGCGCTGCAGCAATGTTGGCCGGATCATCCGAGCCAGGGTCCAGATCATCCGGGTAATGGAAGCACCAAGATTCCAGAAAGTTGGCGCTGAATTCGGATGATCTCGGTCAAGTCCCGGATGATCTGGGTAAAGGCCGGACAACCCGGGCAACCGTCCGGACGTCCGGACAAGTTTTTCTGCTGCAAACTTTAGAAAACGGCCCAAAACACCCTCAATATGGCCTCGGATCAAAAAGTTTTCAACATGAAAGTTGTGCGTCTCGTCAAGGCGATTGATTACCATATAAAAAACGTCCAAATCCGAGGTTGCATCTGGATTATAGAGTCAAAACAGTGAGCTGCTGTGAGAAAACTAGGCTAGGCTGGATCATCCGGGCCTTGAGACGGACATCCGGGCCGGGGTCATGAATAGTCTGTGTTTTATTAGGTTTTGATGATTTGGACGGCTAGGAATGTCCTTTTCTTGTACGGAAAGTCCATCTGTCTATTATATAGATAAGAAGTGACGGCCGATTGAACAGCAACACACAATCGAACAAACACATCTAGTACTTTTTATCTTTTATCTTTTCTCCTTAACCCTAGTTCTTCTTCTTCCTCGTTCTTCGTTCATTCTTCTTCATTGCAGGGCGACGAACCTCGAGGCCTTAGGGGCGGTCAGGCCGACCTAGGGCAGCCCTTACCCGCCGCGCGCCCTGGCGGGGTCCCTCCCGGGCGTGTGGGGTTTCTGGTCTACAAAAGCGCCTGCCGGATTGTCTTGCGTACCGCGCTTCTGGCAGGTCTCCTTTGATGTGAGCTGCGGTGCATCACCACCAGCGTCGAGGGTACACGGTGACGTGTTCGTGTGCGAACACACTTTTTGGCGACTCCGCTGGGGACGAAGCTTTGGATGGTGTTCGGCCTGTTCTTGCTACGAAGAGATCGTCATCTAGGGTTTGCGATCTACAAAGGTAATATGAATACTGGATTCACTTATGTAGATGCAAATAATGCATACGTTGTTGCTAGATCGTCTAATTAACATAATGTATCGGCTAGCACTAGTATTATCAATCATGCATCTAATTATGTGCAACAGCCGATTCAGAATAATCTTCATGCTTCAACTTTATATAATTTTAGCAACATGCAACATATGTATCCCAACTCCCATGGATCGGCAACCCCACAAATCTATATGCTGATGAACAATATGATGAGTTCGGTTAATCAAGTTGAAACACCCCATGTAGGATCTTTCAATGGCATGCAACATAGTGTTTCATCTTTTTATTCACCGGCAACTAGTTTGCAACATGTTAATCCAAACATGTTGGTGGATAGGGGAATTGGACATGCTACTACTAGTTATTCGGCCAATTACCCTCAAGCATCATATGCTACACCTCATGCTACTAATTTTTTGGCACCATACGCAACTGTTGATGTCCATAAGTCGGCTCCGCACCTTAATGGTCATGGCCGAATAAGTGAAACTTCTGCAGGAGCACAAATGCCTTCACCTACTACCATGGCATATCATGTCCCCCCTACACAATTACAGAATTTCGGCAACATCTCATTGCCGAAAGAGTCTAAAAGCATTGGGGGGCAACCATATCCAGACTGGGTAATTGAGAACAAGCTTACATTCTCTTGGGATTTGTGCAACTCTATTCGCCAGGAACTAATAGATGGCGGGAAGCCTCATGATTTTGCTGATGTAAAAGCTAGAGTTTTGCAAATGATGCAGTCGCCCAGTGTTGTACCATCCAGTGTACCACCTAAACAATCGCAAAGTTTAGGCACCTCATTGCCGAAAGAGTCTCAAAGTATTGGGGGGCAATCTCATGATGAGTGGATGGAAATTGAGATGAAAAAGTTTAAAGCTCGCCAAGCTGAGATGTGGGCTAAAATTAGACGAGAGCAAGAAGCCATGCAAATTCAAAAAGATAAAGTTGTTGATTCAGGTAACACAGAAAACTCGGTTATTAGAAAAGCCAAATCAAGTAGTATATATTCTGAGTCCATCAAATCCAAAGAGGCAAGCATTATTGAGAAAGGGCATGGAAATCATAGCAAAACAACCATACTTGATTTGTCCAAAGTCAATGGAACCTACTTCCTGCCCTATGAGTTCCGTGCCATAGAAATTGACAAGCCTAAAGGACAAGAACAAGTAGCCGAACAAAGTTCGGCTGACATGGATCTTCAAAGCAATGATGCACGGAATCAAGAAAAAGATAATGACAAGGTGTTGGGGAGCCATCCAAAGATGGAGCAAGATGTTCTTCAAGTGGCACCACCATCATGCTCTCCCAACATATTTGAAGAGGTATGCATAGAGAGTAATTTACATGTTTTCAGATTTGGTCGCAACTTCATTATTGATGCATCTATAAGAAATATTCTCATAAGTAATTTTGAAAGACCAATGAAGAAGAATAATTTACTTGTTAACAATAAACTTGTTATGGAACATATCGGTCAACCCATTGCGCCATTTATAAACACCGATAATGACTTATTATTACAGCCAAAGCTTTCCCCGTTGCTTTATCAAAAGTTGATATCTAGTTGGGTAGATTTGCTTATTTCATACATGGCTTGCACTTGGTCTCAACTGAGACATGTATGTTCTAAATATCTTCGTTTCAGAAATTTAAAGCCAAGGTTAAATTCTGTTGAGAAAACCGATGCTAATATAATATCTTATCCAAAGACATCGGAGATAGAGTGGAAAACACAATGCATAGCCGAATGGGAAGATTCCAAATCTGGACCATTCGTTTGCTTATCTCCAAAGCCATTCAAATAGCAAGATCGGCTAGAAAACAATAAGTATACCTTCAATTCAAGCATGTATGATCAAATATTTGATTTGTTCCTGAAAAATAATTACATTACAATTCTTCATCACCATGTTAATCCATCAATCCAAGGATGAATGCATTGTAAGTTGCATGATTCGTCCAAGCATAATTTTGAGGATTGCAACATGTTTCATCAAATAGTTAAATTGGCCATTGAAAAAGGATGATTGAAGTTTGTTGAAACGCCAAGAGATGACCAGTCTCTTCCGATTAGTCCCGATGGCAAAAAGTTTTTGCATCGACTGCTTCAAGCCGATACATTTAAAGAGAAGGTAAAAACTAGAGGTGATGGGATCAAGCTTTCAAGTAAAGAAGTTTTTGAAGAGCATAATGAACATAATCTTCAGGGTGAGAATTTGTCGGGGAAGCTGATCCACGAACACCTATGGGGCCGGCGGACTGGGCCCCTTTCGGTTCGGCGGGGGGCGGAGATCGCACGAAGAGCGGATTGAGGCGAAGCACACGAGCAGTTTACCCAGCTTCGGAGCTCTCCGGAGAGATAATACTCCTACTGTTGCTTGTCTGATTGTATTGAGTTCTTGCTCAGGAGCGCTGAGTGCTACAGTACACTCGAGCTGCTAACGAGACCGAGCGTGAGTGTTTTCTGGTTTCGAACCGAACCCCCTCTACGTTGCGCATGGGCCTCCTTTTATATGCTTAAGGGGTCACCGACAGGTGGCAAAGTAGACAAGGGTAAAAATGGAAAAAGAGGGGTGGTTGGTACAGCTACCTATACAGTGTATCCTACCTAACCCTGACGGCAGGGGACAAAGGCATTAAATGCCCGTCTGCGTCACCCAAACAGTGCAAAAAGGGACCGTCAAGGATGCCACCGCTCGGCACGATGGCGATCTTGTCAGTGTCGCATGCCACCGCGCACCGCTGGCTGCACAGCCTCTCGCCATGCGTGCCTGGAAAGGCCCCCAGGGCGATACGTTGGTGGATGTGCTGGAGCACGGGTACAGAGTGGTTGCCTGCCGCGGCAAGCGCCTTGCCGCAGCCGTTGTCTTGCCGCGCCCGGAAGCTTGTCGCTCACCGCGCCTTGCCGGGACGCGTGGCGTGTTGCGGCAAGTTCCTTGCGATGCCTTGGTTGGCCTTCCCGGCAAGCTCCTCTTGCCGGGGCCTTGTCTCCTTGACTTGAATACTTTGTTCTTGAATGGCTCCAAAGGAATCACGGAGGACCTTGGCAGTCACCCGACAAGCCTTGCCGCGGGGCGCTGCAACTGCCCGTGCACAAGTTCGGGATACTAGGGTACCCCTACTCTAGTACACCGACAGGAGCCCCCGGGCCTGGGCCACACACGGTGCCGAGCGCTGTTGGGCCAGGCCCAAAACAGGGCACGGGCACGCGCGGCCTGGGTCACGCCGTATCTTACTCCGTATCCACCGCGCCCTCCCCCAACGGCACGCGTCGAATGCGGCGTCGTGGGAGAGATCGTGGGTGGTTTCTTTATTCGGAAGGACGAAACGTCCACCCCCTCCCTCTTTATAAGTAGGGGAAACAGGGGCAGTTCGCCCATCCTGCCGGTTGTTACTCCAATCTTCACAAATCTCCGCCGCTCCCCCCTTCTTCCCGAAGCTAAAAGAGAGGAGCGCTCCGCCCCCCATTGCCACCAGCACCACCAACGCCGCCGATCTCCCCCACCACCTTCGCCATGGCTCCGGAAGCCGACAAGGGGAAGGGCGTGAAATCGGTCGAGGCACAGCGGCTCACGGCGCTGCGGAAGGAGCGGGCCATCTTCCCCCCTCAACTTGGCGCGAAGGAGCTGAGGGAGTACTACTACCTCTTCTGGTCGACGGAGACGCGAGCGCATCCGCGCACGAAGGTACTCCCGGCTGCCGCTTCAAAACTGGCTCCAAACGGGTATCCCTTCTTCGCGCTGTTCTTCTACTGCGGGCTCTGCCCACCTTTCTCTGAATTCTTCTGTGACATCATGAACACCTGCGGGTTCCGCCTCCTTGACTTCACCCCCAACGCCGTTCTGACCATGACAGTTTTCGCACATCTCTGCGAAAACTTTGTCGGAGTCCATCCAAACGTAGCCCTTTTCCGCCACTTCTTTATGCCTCGGGTTGAGAGAGGGGAGCCTCTTGCCGGCGGGATCGCTTGGATCTCGAGAGTCGGCAAGAAGGAAGCTTATCTGGAGGGAGAGCTCCGCAGCAAGTGGGAGGAATGGAGAGCAGAGTGGTGCTGGATTGTCGAGGAGAACCCATAGCCATTTACTGCCCTGCGCCAAGCTCCAATAGTGCATGGTAACGATTGGAGCAACGTGGCCCCGGAAGACGACAGGCTGAAGATTGCCGTCACCCGGATCCTACGCCTCAGGCTTGCCGGGCTCACCGTAGGCGCCGTTGGTGCAGATTTTCTTCGCCGCCGCATCGCCCCCTGCAGGAGAGGAGGAGGCCCACCTGGGAGTTTCAGAACTCGGCGGATATCATGAGGCTGCACCCTGGCCTCAACTTCAACTTCACCGTCCTGGAGCTGGATGTGATGCTCCTGGAGCTGTTCAAGCGCGATCCTCAACATCCATTCATGTTGCCGAGGAGTGTCGTTCCGTTGTGCAACAACTCATCGCTCGACCGCATCCGTGCAATGATGCCGCTGTGCGATTCGCACGGAATCATCCCAACTTGGCAAGAGCCTGCAGACGATGTCGTGCGGGACTTCTTTGACGGCTTGGTAGAAGTGCCGGTCCGCGCTGATGAACAGAAAAGCCTCACCCGCGACACCACTGATGCGGAGATGCAGCGCATCGCCACCAGGCTGGAAGAGGCGGCGGCAGCCGCTGCCGCGGGTGAGTTTGGATTCACCGTGGAGGAGGCAGAGGCAGCAGAGGCGGCGAGCCTTGCCGAGCGCAAGGAGTTTGCCGGTGAGGAAGAGCTTGACGGGCCCGAAGATGAGCCGAGCGAGCCCGCTGAGGGAGAGCTTGTCGGGCCGGAACCTTCAGATAGCTTGCCGCAAGCGGAGCCCCCAGCTCCACCAAGAAGGCGTCTCCGCAAGGCCGGGGACGTAGTGGGGCGGCAAACGAGTCAACAGCCGTCGTGCCGCGCGACACACTCTACCGCGGCAAGCACTGTTGCCGCGGGAGCGCCTCA
The DNA here is from genome assembly GCF_002162155.2 of Triticum dicoccoides. Taxonomy (NCBI): domain Eukaryota; kingdom Viridiplantae; phylum Streptophyta; class Magnoliopsida; order Poales; family Poaceae; genus Triticum; species Triticum dicoccoides. The sequence goes on from NC_041385.1 coordinate 296,399,774, forward strand.
CGCCGCTGCGGCAACTGGGGCTGGGTCTTCCCGGTCCACCGCTACTGCCCCTGCCAAGCGGGCAAGGGAACCTACTCCTCCGCCTCGTCGCACCGGAGGCGAGCCGGACTTCGACCTCTCCGCGCTCAGCTCCGACGAGGAAGAAGAAGAGTAAGATTCTTCGCTGTTCTTGTAACTCTTCAATTCTGTTGCTTTGTCTTGTATCTGACTTGTTTTTACTCTGAACCTATTCCTTTTCAGGACGCTGGCCCAGAGAGCGGCAAAGAGAGCCAAGGCCCTGGTGATTGTCATCGAGGATGATTCCACCGCGACGGTAGAGGACATGTCCGAGACCACCTTGTCGGACCCGGCAACCATTCCCCAAAGCAGCCCCCAGCGCAGCCCTCAGCGTAAGTATATGGTTTACTTCCTACTGTCAGGCGCGCATAGGCGATCTTTCCTTGCTGATATCTGATTGCTGGTTTGTGCAGGGGCAGAGCAACCTCACCAGGAGGGCCCGGAGGCCGCTCCCGAAATGCCATCTGCTTCTACTACACCGCCAAGGGAGGATTCCCCGGCAAGGGAGCGTTCTCCGACAAGGGAGAATTCTCCGGCAAGGGGCAGTTCTCCGGCAAGGGACAGCACTGGCGATCCTCCGGTGGTTGAGACCTCGACCGCAGATCCTAGCACAGGTAATCCTCTTGCTTGAAAACTTCCCTTGGGTTCTTCTTCTTCTGGTTTTCTTTTTGGATATTTGCTTGACTTTTCTCCTTTTTCCATTCGTCAGATCCATCTGCCGCGGAGCCAATGGAGACCGAAGTCGCCGGCGAGGAGAACGCGCGCAGCAACACCAACGACGCCGTTGCCACCGAAGGAGAGGCTGGCGCTGATGATCCCGCCGGCGAAGAGGCCGCCAAAGCCGCCGTCGTAGAAGCTGGCGAGGGATCCGGCGATCGCACTGATGGCCCCAAGGCCGCAGGAGTGCCAGGCGCTGCGCCAACCGCCGATCCCTCCGCCGATGCTGCAGCGCCAGGGTCCGAAGAGCCCCAGCCCGGCGCCTACTTGAAGGCCGGCGACGGTATCTTCATCAAGCTCCCCTGGGCGTCAAGCTCCAGGGCGCCGGTTGAAGGAGAGATTTTGGATGGAGAGGTGCTCGCCTCTGCTGGGCTGACGTTGGTCGACGCGCCAAGCAGCAGCAGCGACGAGCCTGAGGAGGAGCGGCTGCTGCGGAAGCTGCTGTCGCTCTACCGCGCCCGACAAGCCAAGCTGGCATCCCGAGAAGCACTCGTCGCGAAGGCGGGAGTGGATATCGAGAAGCGCGCGGAGGAGCTCTGGGGTCTCAGGCAGGAAGCTCTCCGGTCCCTGGCGGAGGAGCGGGAGCAACTTCTCGAGGAGCGGAAAGCCTTCCTCCTCGAGAAGGCTGAAGTTGAAGAGAAGCAATGGCTTGTCGCGGAAAATCTATTTGCGCAGGAAGGAGAGTTGGCGCAGCGCAAGGTCAACCTTGACAGCCACGAGGAGGAGCTTGCCGCGCGCAAGCAAGCAATTGGCGGGGCTCTCAAGGAGGCAAAGGATGCTACCGCAGCTGCCGAGGCCACCAAGAGGGAGCTGGAGACGAAAGTGGCGCAGCTGGAAGCTGATCTCAAGGCGAGTGGCGAGGAGCTTGCCGCGCTCAAGCGTGAGCGCGAGAAGGATGCTGCCGCTCATGGTGAGCTGCAGGGCCTTCTCGCTGAGAGGAGCAAGGAGCTCAGCGCCGCCAAGGATTCCAATGCAGATCTCGAGTTGAAGCTGGCTACTTTGACTCAGACGCTGGACGGCGCCAGGGAGCGGGAGGTGGCCTTCTCGAAGAAGATCAAGGCCGACGAGGCGCTGCTGGCGAGTGCTGCTGCCGCCCAGGATACTTTTAGGGAGACTGTGGAGCACTGGACCGAGGGTCTTGTGAATGTTGCCGCAGCCATCGACGGGGAGCTGGCGCAGCTGGGGATGGAGGATCTCGGGTACTCCTCTGATGAGCACCTCCAACCCAGCGCCAAGCTCAGCTTGTTCTTCAAAGGCGTGGCGATGGCCCTCCAGTGACTCCGGGAGAAGATCCCAAAGCAGCTGGCCGACGAGTCGCGCAAGATCTGCGCGGGAGTTCTTCAGAAGGTGCTGGTGAAGGTGGCCTTCCGCAACCCAGGCCTCAACCTCACCAACGTCCTCAAATCCTTGCCGCCGGATGCTGATCTAGATGCGCTCAAGTCCCTTGTCGCACCCATTGTGGACAAGGTGAGCGAGATCAAGAGGGTTGAGGGTGATCGCGTAGATTAGGCCGCCCGTTTTTTTCTTTTTCTTGTCGCTGCTGGTCATGTTATAAGAACAATCTGTTAGAGCTGCGACAAGCTATCTTGTAATATAACTCTATTTTGGGTAGAGATTGATGTGTTATTACCTTTACTCGATTCCTTCCTTTGTATGTTTTTGCCCTACGCTTTTAGGGAACTTGCCGGCGCAGGCACCTTAGCCGCGAGCGCTGAGTGCGGGACGTCAGCAGCCTGCTGGCGGTGCCGCTACCGGCAAGAAACCTTGTCGCAACGAGTCGCAGCCCACTTAAGTTGCTGAGCGGACTCGAAACAAAGTAAGGGCGCAACTAGTTATGAGTTGGTTCCTCTGCGCACAGGTTTTCCATACAAAGTACGGTCGTTCGAGGAAGATAACTTAAAAATTTAAAACTGATTGCTCAAACTTTGGCAACTTAGCTTTTCTGTCGCTTGCTTTCCGGTAAGGCAAAACTTCCTTGAACGATGCCTGGTCCACACCATTATCTTCTCCTTTCCCCCCGGCAAACTTGTGTGCGAGGGAACCTTCCTTTCCTTTTTGAGAAAAATAAAGAAGAGAAAATAAAGATATTGAGCCTTATGGCTCGTTATTGCTTACCGGGGGTAGGTGCTGCACAAAATGTCAGATAACGCATGCAAAAGTAAAGTAGATAGCATGATATTGACAAGATGTGCAGAGCACATGTGCTTTACTTATGCACGGGGTCTGCGCCCGGCTTTGTACAAAGGATTACATGCAACATCGGCAAGACTTGTACAAAAGGTGGTTGCTGGAACAGGTTCCGACAACCGCGCCTTACGGGTAAAACTTACAAAGATGCTCAATGTTCCAGGAGTTGCTCACCGGACTGCCATCTTCGGTCTCAAGGCGGACAGCGCCAGGCCTAGTGACTCGTTTCACCCGGTAAGGGCCTTCCCACTTCAACGTCAACTTGTTGGATTTCTTGGCGGACTGAACGCGCCGAAGAACAAGGTCGCCTTCCTCGAGACTTCTGGCGTTAACTTTGCGGCTATGGTAGCGGCGCAAAGCTTGCTGGTATCGAGCAGCTCGTACAGCAGCCTGAAGACGGTCCTCCTCAAGGAGCAGCGCGTCATCTTGTCGCAGCTGCTATTGCTCAAGCTCATCATAAGCGAGCACTCGAGGTGACCCGTATACGAGTTCCGTGGGGAGAACTGCCTCTGCTCCATAGACTAGAGCGAAAGGTGTCTGGCCAGTGGCTCGATTTGGTGTCGTCCTGATCGACCAAAGAACCACCGGCAGCTCCTCAATCCAGTTCCTTCCGCACTTGCATAGCCTGTCGAAAGTCCTGGTCTTGAGCCCACGCAGCACTTCAGCATTTGCCCTCTCCGCTTGACCGTTGCTTCTCGGATGAGCAACAGAAGCGAAGCAGACCTTGGCGCCAAGATCTTGGATGTACTGCATGAAGGTGCGGCTCGTGAATTGCGTGCCATTGTCGGTGATGATCCTGTTAGGGACCCCGAAGCGGCAAACAATCGACCCGAAGAACTTGACTGCTGACTGTGCTGTCACCTTCCTCACTGCTTCCACTTCCGGCCACTTTGTGAACTTGTCGATTGCAACGTAAAAGTACTCAAAGCGCCCGACAGCTCGGGGAAAGGGGCCGAGGATGTCGAGCCCCCGGACCGAAAATGGCCAGGATAAAGGGATCGTCTGGAGTGCTTGAGCTGGCTGGTGTATCTGCTTGGAATGGAACTGGCACGCTTCACACTTGGTTACTTATGCAGTTGCATCCTGGAGGGCTGTCGGCCAAAAGAAACCTTGCCGGAACGCTTTGCCGGCAAGTGCTCTTGCGCCAATGTGGTGACCACATATGCCTCCATGTATCTCTGCCAACAGCTTTTGTCCGTCTTCCCGGTGAATACACTTCAATTTCACGCCGTTGAGTCTTCTTCTGTATAGTGTGCTGTCGACAAACTGGTACATACTTGACTGTCGGGCTACTCTTTCCGCTTCTTCTTGCTCTTCGGGAAGTTCCCCTGTCTGAAGGAAACGGACAATCTGCTATGCCCATGCTGGAGCTTGTGGCTCGACAACAAGGACTAAAGGCACATCTGTTGCTGCGGGAACATCCGCTTCTACGGCAAGAACCTGCGGCTCAGCCGGAGCTTGATGTTCCCCGGCAAGCTTGCCGGAGCAAAACTTGTCGGGAGCGTCTGCTTCAACGGAACAAACCCTAAGGCTTGTCGGAGCAGACTGCTCCTCAGCAAAGTGTTCTTCTAGCTTCCTCACTTCATCAACATAAGCTTCCATCAACGAACTCTGATAATTCTTGTTCACTTGGCGGACGACAAGCTGTGAGTCACCCCTGACAATGAGTTTCTTGATCCCAAGGTCTGCGGCGATCCTGAGACCGGCAAGCAAACCTTCATACTCTGCGGTATTGTTCGTTGCTTGCTCCTTGGGAAAGTGCATCTGGACTACGTACTTGAGGTGCTCTCCGGTGGGTGCAACAAGTAGCACGCCCGCACCGGCGCCTTGCAGCCAGAAGGCACCATCAAAGTACATCAGCCACTCTTTGCTTGCCTCCTTGACGGGGATGCTCGTTTCTGGAATTTCTTCATCTTGTGTTGGCGTCCATTCTGCTATGAACTCTGCCAATGCTCTGCTTTGGATAGTTGAAGTGCTTTCAAACTTGAGGCCAAAGCTTGACAGTTCCAGTGCCCACTCGACAATCCTGCCTGTTGCTTCTGGATTTTGCAGTATCCTCTTCAGCGGAAAACGAGTGACGACTGTGATCTCATGTGCTTGGAAGTAATGGCACAGCTTTCTCGAGGCCATGAGAAGGCCTAAAAGCAATTTCTGCACACCAGAGTACCTTGACCTAGCCCCCTGCAGAAGGGAACTGACAAACTAAACCGGGCGCTGCACCATCCTTTTCTGCATCTTCTCACGCTCCTGCGCAGATCCATCTTTGTCGGGACCAGAGCTTGCCGGTTAAGTCCCCTGCTTGTCGCTGGATGCATCTGCCGTGGTTGCTGGCTCATCATCCGCCTCCCTCTCCGCTACTAACGCAGCACTAACAACTTGGTTGGTTGCCGCTATATATAGCAGCAACTTCTCTTGTGGCTTAGGTGCGACAAGTGTTGGAGTGGAGGACAGGTATCTCTTCAAGTCCTGCAGTGCAGCCTCCGCCTCCGGAGTCCATTTCATTGGACCTGCCTTTTTCAATATTTTGAAAAATGGCAGGGCGCGCTCAGCAGACCTAGAGATAAACCTGCTGAGAGCAGCTACGCAACCGGCGATTCTTCGTACATCCTTGATGCGCTTTGGTGCTTCAATCTGCTCAATGGCCTTGATCTTGTCGGGATTGGCTTCAATTCCCCGCTGAGACACAAAGAACCCGAGAAGCTTGCCGGAGGGAACTCCAAACACACACTTCTCGGGGTTAAGCTTGAGGTTGATCTTGCGCAGATTTGCAAAGGTTTCGTCTAAATCTTGAATCAGAGTTGCCTTATCCTTGCTCTTGACCACTATGTCATCCATGTAGGCCTCCACATTTCTGTGCATTTGCGGCTCAAAAGCGTCATGGACTACCCTTGCAAATGTTGAACCAGCATTCTTTAAACCGAAAGGCATCCGTATGAAACAATATGTGCCACATGGGGTGATGAATGCGGTCTTCTCCTCATCCTCTTCTGCCATGAAGATCTGATGGTATCCTGAGTATGCATCAAGAAATGAAAGCAAGTCACATCCGGCCGTGGAGTCAACAATCTGGTCGATGCGCGGCAAGGGAAATGGGTCTTTGGGACAAGCTTTATTAACATCGGTAAAGTCGATACAAAGCCTCCATTTCCCGTTTTCCTTACGCACGACTATAGGATTGGCCAACCACGTAGGATGGAGCACTCCTCTGACAAGGCCTGCTACTTCCAATTTCTTGATTTCTTCTGCAATGGATTCTTGGCGCTCCACTGCCTGTTTCCTGACTTTCTGCTTGACGGGCCGCGCATGAGGACAGACGGCAAGATGGTGCTCGATTACTTTCCTGGGAACACCGGGGATGTCAGACGGTTGCCACGCAAATACGTCGACATTCGCCCGCAGGAAAGCAACGAGCACGCTTTCCTATTTAGGGTCGAGAGTGGCACTGATGGTGAAGGTACCACCAGTGCCATCCTCCTTGGTGGACACCCTCTTGGTCTCTGGTGGAGCTGCCATTGTCTTCTTACACTTGCCGGTGGAGCTCGATGGTGCGTCCTCGACGGTAGCGCAGCACTCCGAAGAGGTGCGCTTGCCGGAGTGGGCATCAGAACTCTTGCCGGACTTGGTCTTCTTCTTCGCCCCGGGAGCTTCAACGGCAAGTGACTTGCGATCTGTTGCGGCTGCTGCTTCCCGGTAGATCTTGTCGGCGCAGATAAGAGCATCCTTCTGTCGCTAGGGACAGAGATGACACTTATCGGGCCTGGCATCTTTAGTACGTTGTATGCATAGTGAGAGGCTGCCATGAATTTTGCGAGCGCTGGACGGCCGAGTATCCCATTGTAAGGTAATGGAAAATCAGCAACGTCAAAAGTGACCCTCTCAGTCCTGAAGTTCAACTCGCTGCCAAATGTTACCGGCAACGTGATCTTTCCCTTCGGCCTGCTCCTTCCCAGATTGATTCCTTGGAATGTGCCGGTCTCTTCGAGCTCGCTATCAAGGATCTGGAGTTTTCGGAGTACCGCGGAGGAGATCAAGTTCAAGCCGGCCCCGCCGTCAACTAGCATCTTAGTGACCTTGAGGTTGCGGATAGTTGGTGAAACTAACATCAGCAAGCACCCGACCGCAGTTATGCAATCAGGGTGGTCCCCAATATCAAAGATAATAGGCGTGCTGGACCATTTCAGAGGCTTGCGTGACTCAATGGGTGGTTCTGCCGCATTGACTTCCCGTACCCACTGCTTGAGCTGGCGGTGTGAAGTATGCAGAGAAGCACCGCCGTCAATGCACAGGACCTCTGTGGCTTTCTGGAACTCCTGCCCATCGGTCTCGTCATCATCCATATCTTCATCGTCGTCGTCATCTTCATCCTTGTCGCGGCCGCGGGGAGGTCTGTCTCCTTGCCGCTGCTTGGCCTTGCCGCGGTGTCCTCCTCGGCCGGGACATTTCTTGCTGGCTCCTCCAGCACCTTCCTGGGCTTTCTCCTTGTCGCGTCGCTCGTATTCAGCCTTTTGGTGCTCGACAAGCTGCTCGACCTTCTTGCAGCTCTGGAGGTCGTGGCCCTTGGTGCGGTGGATCTTGCAGTATTGCTTGTTGGTGCCATCCTGCTTGTCGGCGACTGCCACAGCCTGGTGGCTGGTGCCCGCGGCAATCTCCTTGTCGGAGCTACCAGCTTCGGCTTTCTTGCCGGACCACTCAACGACTAGCACCTCTTTGCCTTTCTTCTTCTTGTTGTTCCGCCGCCGGCTTCTCTTTGCCGGGGCAGTCTCCTCACTATCAGATCCTCCTGCTCCTATATTCTCTCCGGGGAGTTTCCTCCCTTCCTTAGCACGTGCACACTTGTCGGCCAGGGCGTATAGCCCGCTGACGTCTCTGATCTTGCACATCGCCATCTCCTCCCGCATCCTGCGGTTTCACACATTCTGATGGAACGCGCTGATTACCGCGACAGGGTGGACATCTGGGATGTTGTGCTGTACGCGGCTGAATCTCTGAATGTACTTGCGCAGGGGCTCTCCTTCCTTCTGGGCGAGCAGATGAAGATCGCTCTCTTGGCCATGAGGCTTGTGGCCGCCTGTAAAGGCGCCGACAAACTGATGGCATAGATCTGCCCAGGAGGATATGGAGTTATCTGGCAAGTGCATGAGCCAGGATCTGACATTAGGTTTAAGCACCAGCGGGAAGTAGTTGGCAAGGATCTTGTCGTCCCGTCCCCCGGCAGCTTGCACTGCGATGGTGTAGATGCTGAGGAAATCCGACAGATGTGACTTGCCGTCGTACTTCTCTGGCACGTCTGGCTTGAAATTCTTTGTGCTGGGCCACTGGACTTGTCGCAGCTCACGAGTGAACGCAGGGCAACCTACCGCGTACGGCAAGTCGCCTGGTTCCCCTGGCGCATGCATATCGACAGGGGGCCCAGCGCACTGGTCTGATTGATGTCGCGCTTCTCTTCGGCGCTCGATGCGAGTACGAGCGTCTTCTTGTTGTTGTTCATGAAGAACTTGGCGCTGATCGGGACGAGCTTGTGGATCTGACGATGCGGTGGAGTCGCTGTCGAGGTTGATCCGGCGAGTCGGCGATCTTGGCCTTCGGGGTGGAGAGCGCATGGTGGTTGCACCCCCACCGGTTTCGTCGCTGTCAGCTCGTGCCTGGCGGTCCTGCCGCGGCAGCGATGCACTCGGCTGCCGTGGAGCGTCGCCGTTGGCGAAGCCGATGAGACTCTGAATGGTGGCCCTCCATCCGTCGATCTTGTCTTCCGTTGGAGGGTAATCCAGGAGCAGTTGAGCTCGCGCCAAAGCTTCTGCTGGAGTGGTGGGTGGCAGTGGCGAATGGTGCGAGGAGCGGGATATGCTCGGACTTCTAACTATGTTAGAAGGAGCAGTATCCCGTCCAGGCGACCGTGCCTCGCTCATGCCAGCATGTTGGCGTGCATGCTGGTCTTGAGCACCCCGAGATCCACCAGCTCGATCTTGGCCCAACAAACGTATGGTACTGCGAGTACCATGACGCTGTCGGTCCTGCGCCTCCTGAGATGGGCGCGGAACATGTACGGACGCCGAGGTCTGTGCAGCCTGGTCCTTGGACCTGGAAGCATCGTGAGCTCCCTCGTCGATGTCCGTTCTTCCGCCGGCGTCTTCCCCACCACTCATTTGCTCCGGTGGTGGTGGGATTGACGTGGACGGAACAGCTGCCGCCGAAGTCTTCTTCTTCGGTGGCATGTCGATGAAGAAGATGAAGATCTAGCTCGTGTGCACGCCGGATCGGGTTCACACAACCTCGACGCCCCCTACCTGGCGCGCCAAAGATGTCGGGGAAGCTGATCCACGAACACCTATGGGGCCGGCGGACCGGGCCCCTTTCGGTTCGGCGGGGGGCGGAGATCGCACGAAGAGCGGATCGAGGCGAAGCACACGAGCAGTTTACCCAGCTTCGGAGCTCTCCGGAGAGATAATACTCCTACTGCTGCTTGTCTGATTGTATTGAGTTCTTGCTCAGGAGCGCTGAGTGCTACAGTACACTCGAGCTGCTAACGAGACCGAGCGTGAGTGTTTTCTGGTTTCGAACCGAACCCCCTCTACGTTGCGCATGAGCCTCCTTTTGTATGCTTAAGGGGTCACCGACAGGTGGCAAAGTAGACAAGGGTAAAAATTGAAAAAGAGGGGTGGTTGGTAAAGCTACCTGTACAGTGTATCCTACCTAACCTTGACGGCAGGGGACAAAGGCATTAAATGCCTGTATGCGTCGCCCAAACAGTGCAAAAAGGGACCGTCAGGGACGCCACCGCTCGCCACGATGGCGATCTTGTCAGCGTCGCATGCCACCGCGCACCGCTGGCTGCACAGCCTCTCGCCACGCGCGCCTGGAAAGGCCCCCAGGGCGACACGTTGGTGGATGTGCTGGAGCGCGGGTACAGAGTGGTTGCCTGCCGCAGCAAGCGCCTTGCCGCGGCCGTTGTCTTGCCGCGCCCGGAAGCTTGTCGCTCACCGGGCCTTGCCGGGACGCGTGGCGCATCGCGGCAAGTTCCTTGCGATGCCTTGGTTGGCCTTCCCGGCAAGCTCCTCTTGTCGGGGCCTTGTCTCCTTGACTTGAATACTTTGTTCTTGAATGGCTCCAAAGGAATCACGGAGGACCTTGGCAGTCACCCGGCAAGCCTTGCCGCGGGGCGCTGCAACTGCCCGTGCACAAGTTCGGGATACTAGGGTACCCCTACTCTAGTACACCGACAGAATTCCATCGAAGCTACAATGGAGACCCCAAGGACTGGGGGGCAGCAAGCAAATCCAATGATCGATGAAAGCAAACCAAAAGAAAACAAAGGCCGAAATAAGCGCAAGTGTAAGAGATCAAAAATCACCTTCACTGAACTATTGGATAAATATCAAAAGAAGAGTGAAGAGAAGAATGCTTATCGGCCAAATCAGGCAAAGAAACCAAGATCACCCCCAAGGTGCAAATATGAGGATTGTTATTGGCAAAGTGATAATTTTAATGCAACATATCCATATCCTTATTTTGGGCCGCCAATGCCAATGCCGTGGATGCCTCCCTATGCTCATATAGATACATATTCATCATGGGACACATATGATACAAGGGCACATTCTCCATCTAATTCTAGACCATCTCACCAATACTATGCATCTCAAAGAAGATCAACATTTGGACAATCACGCGTCAAAGACCGTTTCAATCATAAGGAATCGGTCCGGAGCTCAAGGAAGAAGAAAGACGTGGTAAAGCATGTTTACCGCGTGAAAAGAGATGGTTGTTAGTGTGCTACTTCAGATTTGATATCAAATAACAAAGAGCCAGTTAAAGTGTTGACATTGGCTACAAAAGGCAAAGAAGTGAAGCAATCAATTGATAAAAATTAGAGTGCCAAATCTGAAGAAAAGAAGTTGAGGGTACACAAGGCCCAAATGGAGTTGCCATTGGTTGAAACAAAATCACAGTCAAGGTGCTCACTCGGCTTGTGTATTGGCAAAAGAATGAGTTACAAAAGCTTAGTGCACAAGAACTTGAGGAAAGGAACATGGCATGGGTTCCCAAAGGAAGTACTCAAAATAATAATTATGTGCAAGCTTCCATTACAAGAAGTGCGATGAAGGTGAAGAAGGAAAAGAGTGAAAACTATGAAGGACCAAGCCGAAGGTTTCAACATCTTCAGTCTACACATTATCCATATTCTTCCACTATGCCATTAACGCTTATTCCATGGAATTCATCATCAGGTATGATTGGTAACCCTCAATGGGCTTATTTTAATCCATGGATGCAATATAATTTCTTACATCATGAAAGGATATTGCCAAATCACTATACATTTGATTAGCTACAAGTTTGTTGCTGATCCAAAGGGCCGAAATACTTTATTTGTCATTTCATTTGTTTATTTCGGCTATATGTGCTTTGAATGATGTTTACATGGTAATGGCTGATATCTTTCTATCGTCCTCAGATTATGTCAATGCATGGCCGGTGTAGTATCGTCTAACATCGTCCTTAGTTCAATAGGAGACCAAAACAAGCCTCATGCCACTTACAATATTTTTGCACAATAATCACAGCCGAATATGAATTTTTATTCGGTTTGGAGCTTTTGGTTGCCATAGGTGCTATACATATTGAGGCTTTCGGTGATTCGATATGACTAGTGTAACAAATATCCAAGGGTTATGAATGTTTTGACGAATCAGTTGTAGTTTATCTTGAGGTATGCCTAGATGCAAAATTTGCCTTGGGTTGCTTTAAAATTGTTCATGTTTCTAGACATGACAATTCACAAGAGTTGGCACAGCAAAGCATCCGGCTACTATGTTATTCATGGTGCATTGTATTTCTATCAACAGCCGATGCTTAGTCTCGTCAGAATAGGTAAGGCCGAACCGAAGTCCATCGCTTCAGCCACTAATGAATTTTTCTTATGCAGGCGAAAGTAAGGATTGGAGAAAGTTTATTGTTGATTATCTGCAAAATCCTAGCAAAAGGGTGAATAATATGGTTCCTAGGATGACCTTGAGATACATATCTGTGAAACTTTATCATTGGATTATTAATGAAGTTGATAAGGTTTCACCAAAGTTTGCATCAAGGATTCAAACAAATAATGGCCGATATATATTTATCGCCCTAAGAACATGCAAAGTGGCCGATGGAGTGTTGACATCGTCCTTAGAACCAACACCATGCAAGTTATTTTTCGGCACACTAGCTTTGCTAAAAAAGAGGGGGCATGTGTTGATGCTCGAAAATGGCATGATCGCAAAGAGTGACTTGAGGCTATAATAAGATGATGTTAAAATTATGAGTCCATGTCACCACTGGATGGCTCTCTTCAAGCCGATCTAAATAAATATGGAGATGGTCCAAAACGAAGCTCGGATGCAAAAGGTATGCCAACCTTAGAGATTCTCGTATTAACACCAGATTAAAGAATGGCACGAAACCTAACTAAGATGGCCTCGTATGGAAAAAGCTACAACTGCAAAGTTCTTCGTCTCGTCGAAATAGACGATTTTGATATAAAAATCGTCCCCATCCGAGGTCGTATGCAAAAGTTATAGGAAAAACCGTGCGCTGCAGCAATGTTGGCCGGATCATCCGGGCCGGGGTGCGGAGAATCCGGGTAATTGAAGCACCAAGATTTCGGAAGGTCGGCTCTGAAGAAGGATGATCTGGGTCAAGTCCCGGATGATCCGGGTAAAGGCCGGACAATCCGAGCAACCGTCCGGACGTCCGGACAAGGTTTTCTGCTGCAGACTTTAGAAAACGGCCCGAAACACCGTCAATATGGCCTCAGATCAAAAAGTGTTCAACATTAAAGTTGTGCGTCTCGTCGAGGTGGTTGATTTACATATAAAACACATCCAAATCTGAGGTCATATGTGGATTCTAGAGTCTAAACAGTGAGCATCTAGTCTAGGCCGGATCAAGCTTTGAACGGTCTCTGGCCCATTCTTGCTACGAAGAGATCGTCATCTAGAGTTTGCAATTTACAAAGGTAATATGAATACCCAATTCACATATGTATTTTCAAATAATACATATGTTATTGCTAGATCATCTAATGAGCATAATGTATCGGCTAGCCCTAGCTTTATCAATCATGTATCTAATTATGTGCAAGGGCCGATGCAACAAAATCTCCATGATTCTACTTCATATAATTTTAACAACATGAAACATATGTATCCCAACTCCCATGCACCGGTAACCCCACAAATTTATATGCCGATGAATAACATAATGAGTTCGGTTAATCAAGTTGAGACACCCTATGTAGGAACTTCCAATGGTATGCAACAAAATGTTTCGAGTTTTTATTCATCGGCAAATAACTTGTAGTACGCTAATCCAAACATGACGGTGGATAGGGGAATTGGCCATGTTACTACTAGTTATTTGGCTGATTAACCTCAAACATCATATGCTACCCCTAACGCTACTAATTTTTTAGCACCATACGCAACTGTTGATCTCCATAATTCGGCTCCGCGCCTTCATGGTCATGGCCGAATAAGTGAAACTTCTGCAGAAGCACAAATGCCTTCACGTACTACTGTGGCATATCATGTCCCCCCTACACAATTACAGAATTTCGGCAACATCTTATTGCCGAAAGAGTCTAAAAGCATTGGGGGCAACCATATCCAGACTGGGTAATTGAGAACAAGCTTACATTCTCTTGGGATTTGTGCAACTCTATTCGCCAGGAACTAATAGAAGGCGGGAAGCCTCATGGTTTTGCTGCTGTAAAAGCTAGAGTTGTGCAAATGATGCAGTCACCCAGTGTTGTACCATCCATTGTACCACCTAAACAATTGCAAAGTTTCGGCACCTCATTGCCGAAAGAGTCTCAAAGTATTGGGGGGCAATCTCATGAGGACTGGATGGAAATTGAGATGAAAAAGTTTAAAGCTCGCCAAGCTGAGATGTGGCCTAAAATAAGACGAGAGCGAGAAGCCTTGCAAATTCAAAAAGATAAAGTTGTTGATTTAGGTAGTAAAGAAAATTCGGTTATTAGAAAAGCCGAATCAACTAGTATATATTATGAGTCCATCAAATCCAAAGAGGCAAGCATTATTGAGAAAGGGCATGGAAAGCATAGCAAAGTAGCCATACTAGATTTTTCCGAAGTCAATGGAACCTACTTCCTGCCTTATGAGTTCCGTGCCATAGAAATTGACAAGCCTCAAGGACAAGAACAAGTAGCCGGACAAAGTTCGGCTAACATGGATCTTCAAAGCAATGGTGCACGAAATCAAGAAAAAGATGATGACAAGGTATTGGGGATCCATCCAAAGACGGAGCAAGATGTTCTTCAAGTGGCACCACAATGATGCTCTCCCAACATATTTGAAGAGGTATGCATAGAGAATAATTTACCTATTTTCAGATTTGGCGCAACTTCATTATTGATGCATCTATAAGAAATATTCTCATAAGTAATTTTGAAAGACCAATGAAGAAGGGTAATTTACTTGTTAGCAATAAACTTGTTATGGAACATATAGGTCAACCCATTGCGCCATTTATAGAGACCGATAGTGACTTACTATTGCAGTCAAAGTTTCCTCCATTGCTTTATGAAAAGTTTATATCTACTTGGGTAGCTTTGCTTATTTCGTACTTGGCTTGCACTTGGTCTCAACTGAGGCATCTATGTTCTAAATATCTTTGTTTCAGATATTTTAAGCCAAGGTTAAATTATATTGAGAAAACCGATGCTAATATAGTATCTTATCCATAGACATCGGAGATAGAGTGGAAAATACAATGCATAGCCGAATGGGGAGATTCCAAATCTGAACCATTCGTTTGATTATGATGTAGGGCGGAACCCTAGGGGACGATCTTTCACATATGGAGCGGATCCTATGGAGAAACACGAAGGACACGTGGAAGAACACGAGGGAAATCACGAGGAGAACAAGAGAAACACTCAACCGACAAAAGATCGATCACACAAGGTCTAAATCATCAAAGCATGAGTAACACAAGATACAAAGTCAACAACGGACGATACACGAGTAACCGTTCTTCTCCGTGAGGAGGTCTTGATTGTCCTCTCCGGATGGAGGCCTTGAATCTGAAGGGACGTTCCCCGAGGAGGCACGGTCCCTCACATGGAGTAGATCCGGTACGGATGAGCAATGCTCTATCTCAAAATGAGCTATCACAATGCTAAGTCTCGAAGTGAGGAGGAGGAGTCCTATATATAGGCTAGAGGGGCGAAGGGGTACATGGGCTCAGCCCAACACGCGCGCGCAGGCGCTGGCCGGATGATCCGGATGATGAGAACATGACTACCTTGGATAAGACCAAAAATATTGCATACATGGATATTTGTCAGGTGATTTCTAGTGCAAACTATTCAATAATCTATTTATGTTATCCAGAACAAAAATACTTCACACACTTTTGTGTTTTGTCTAATTGCAGGTGTATGGGACATCTGTACAATCCACATATGAAGATAAGGGAAAAGGAGAAGTTTAGGTTCTGTTCAAAAAGTCCTCTCACGTCACTTTTGGGCCAAGATAAGATAGAGTCCAAGTCTCTCACGTTCCGGATTCAGACTCGGACTGCACAGACATACCTGACTCAAAATGCCAACAACTTTTTCATACGGACTCCGAATTGGGTGATTCTTTTTTCGTTTGAAACTAGATTTCGTGCACTTTCCAACCCAATTGGATTCACCTTCAAATTCGTCGGGAGCGTTGAGTTATGGATGAAACAATCGTATACTGCAGCAGAATCCGAGTCAAACTACAAGTCCAAAGGTGTTACATCACCTCCACTTGGGTCCATTGGCCTTGTAAAACTAGGGTTAGTTTTAGGCTGCCTTGGGACGTCCTCCCACCTCCTTGGCCGCCACCCCTTGCTCCTATATAAGTAGATCCATGTATTAGCTTTTCCCTTGGGATTTGTTTAGTTAAAACTTAGCCATTGCAACTTCGTGTACTTCGTTTGTGTCCAACGACCAGACCAAGACCGCTTACGGATCCCCACCTTTATCAATAGTGCATATATACTCGCAATATTCAGATTGCTTTTACCATATTTTTGCTTGTTCTTCGATTGCTTGCAGGAATAAACCTTCGTGGTCAGGTTGATTGTGCTCCGGCGTGGTCAATAACCTCTCGAAGTTGGTTTAGCGATTGCTAAGCCGCAACGTCGTGCACGTTTGTAGTCGGATCGTCAAAGTCATCTTCACCAAATCGATAGTTATCATCTCATCGAAAGATCGAGACACCCCTTGCCTCTATCAAGTGGTATCAGTTTTCAGGTTGCTTAGTGAGAATTTCCAGTTTTTTCTAGATTAGATTTATTTTCTTGCCTATTGTCCAAGAAAAAGCCACAAAAAAGGATAGATCTATTCATCCTTTGTCCAAGCCAGTCTAAGCCTTTGCAATTTTCTTTTCATTGTTTGCATTATTGAATTATCGATTGCATCGTCGTGTCGAGTTGCTGGTCTTAGTGTCTAGTTCGTTTAGAGTTTCGTGTTCTATTCACAGTAGTCACGCTGCCGCTGCATCGTTACCCCTTCCGTTGTCCACCATCCATCCATCAAATTCCACCATGTGAAACCCACCGTTCATTGTCATAATCATAGTTGAGATCGTTCACATCTTCGCTTGATCCAATCTGCATCTTATCTAGTTTCTTTTGGAAAGAGAGAGAGAAAAAAAAGACAAAAAAAGAGAGAGAAAAAAGTAAAAAAATGTCGGAGAAAAAAAGAGAAAGAAAAAGAAAAAAAAGTGTGAGAAAAAAAAGAGAAGGAAAAAAACAAAATTCTGATCTATCTAGACTCAATCTCGTAGTTGAATTCAGATTGGAATCTGTTTTGCGCACTGTTCAGTAAAACAGGCATAACTTCCTCATATGAAGTCCGTTTTGGCTCCGCGAGTACTCAAATGAAAGCTCGCGATGAGCTGCATCTAAATAGTTGCAGAAGAAACTTCAATATTTGGCATCTCAAAATCAGCTTTTAAATAGGTCTTTTTGCCCTCCGAAGTTCGCGCATACAGTTTGTTCCAGTTTTTCAGGCCAATTTTAGAATTCTTTGACTCCTCATATCAATTCGGAATGGAGTGATTCTTTTTGCATTGGAAAGCTTGAGTTAGTAGCATTCTTTGAAAAAATTTATCAGAAAATTGGCTCAAACTTTTCAAGAGGAAAGTTGGAGAGAGAGTTGTTGTATATCCTGCTTGGCACTTGTTTTTCATCATTATCTTTACTGCCGTTGTGATCTTCACTTATATCTTGCTGTCGAGAGCTACTTAGTATCCTTCATTGATGCTAGTTGTGCTACGCCGTGACCTCATTAGTGTTCTAGGCTCGCGTCTCTAGTCCGGTCTAGCCTAGGACCAGCACAGTACCGTTGTTGAGCATTTATTCAACATTGCATGTTTGAATTGATTATTGCTAATCTTTTGCTACCATATATAGCCAACCCAACTCCACATATTTCTACACTGTGTATTCGTACGTTACCTTGGCAATCGCTTTACACAATCTTCAGAGTTATTTGACACTGCTGGTTGCCTGTCACCACCTGTCGCATGGTAAGAACTTGTAAGATATTGCTATTTGCTTTACTATGAGCACGTTACAACCACATCCTAGTAGTTCATTGGAACATTATTCTTGAATTTTGTTTCTTATTTCTACCAATCATGACAGGTCCGGGAGATAGAAGTTCTTGGACGACGAACACATCTTCATCATCACGAGAGTTGGGACAACACACACAAGCACATGGCCAGGTTATCTCTTTACCGTCATTTGAGGGTAGATTTAATCCTGCTATTTATCTAGCTTGGGAGCTTAAAGTAGAACAAGTTTTTAGTCACGATGACTTTTCTGAACTTGAGCGAGTACGAGCTACCACTAGATCATTTACTGGTTTTGCTTCTGTTTGGTGGAATGTGCATTGTAGGAAAAACATTGATAACCAACCCACAACTTGGAAAGATTTGAAACATGTAATGAGACAACAATTTCTCCCTCCGTACTATCGCCGTCAATTGCTTCGCAAATTTGAACAATTTAAACAAGGCAACAACATTGTTCATGCTTACTACCAAGAGTTCAAATCTTATATGCATCATTGTGACATAGAAGAATTTGAGGGTGATACAATGAATAGATTTTTTGGTGGTTTGAACCATGATATTCAGGCAAGATTTTGGTATATTCCTTGTTGCATTACTGGTATGTATGTTCGTGCTTGTACCTTTGAGAGACAGTTACAGGAGGATGCACTGGGTGACTACAACAACTACTATTTCAATTCATGCTCACTACCATCGGTTGATTCCTCCACTGTTGCACCTACTAGAGCAGCCACACCTCAGATTGTGAGTGCGACATCATCTCAAGTGTATGGTACATTGTCATTGTCCATACCTACATCAGCTACGTCTTTGCGACAAGGTAACAGTAAAGGTATTGATGATATAACTTCACATGAGAATGATGCACCCCTAATTAACTTAAATACATCATGTGTTGAGTTACCTATTGATTTGAGCACACCACCTAGTTTAGAGAATCATATTACTATCATGAATGCATCATGTGATCAAACAACTAAAATACCAACAATTTTGAGTGCGCCCATTGAATTAACTGTTGATGTCAAAGAACCATATGAATCAGAAAATAATTCAGATTTGGATCAAATACATTTTAAAATAATTGTGCCAATGTTTAATCATTTTTATATGACCTCTAATCTTGGTGATCATTCTGTGTCAAATGACATATTGCAAGTTTTCTTATTTAAGCATGTTGTAGCATGTAAATTTTATGTACGTAAGGTTTATTCACCAATGCTGGGATGGTTTAATGATGAATATTGTCAATCTTTTGATATGAATAAGAGCTTCACTTATATGTGCAAACTGAGTTGCAATATTTTCATGCATTCTACTTATGATAATATTTTGGCTTTATATTTTATAATCTATGAAGGTTCCTCATATAAATGTGTCATATGTGCAAAAATTAAGGGAAGTAAAAATGGATGACATATACATATACAACATGTACACCTTATCTGTTTTATTAGCCACATTTCACATTAAGCAACGCCGAGGACGGCTTTGTTTTCAAGAAGGGGAGGATGATGAGAACATGACTACCTTGGATAAGACCAAAAATATTGCATACATGCATATTTATCAGGTGATTTCTAGTGCAAACTATTCAATAATCTATTTATGTTATCCAGAACAAAAATACTTCACACACTTTTGTGTTTTGTCTAATTGCAGGTGTATGGTACATTTGTACAATCCACATGTGAAGATTAGGGAAAAGGAGAAGTTTAGGTTATGTTCAAAAAGTCCTCTCACGTCACTTTTTGGCCAAGAGAAGATAGAGTCCAAGTCTCTCACGTTCTGGATTCAGATTCGGACTGCACAGACATACCTGACTCAAAACGCCAACTAATTTTTCATATGGACTCCGAATTGCATGATTTGTTTTTTGTTGGAAACTAGATTTTGTGCACTTTCCAACCCAATTGGATTCACCTTCAAATTCGTCCGGAGCGTTGAGTTATGGACGAAACAATTGGATGTTGTAGCAGAATCCGAGTCAAACTACAAGTCCAAAGGTGTTACAACACCTCCACTTGGGCCCATTGGCCTTGTATGACCTAGGGTTAGTTTTAGGCTGCCTTGGGACGTCCTCCCACCTCCTTGGCCTCCACCCCTTGCTCCTATATAAGTAGATCCATCTAGTAGCTTTTCCCTTGGGATTTGTTTAGTTAAAACTTAGCCATTGCAACTTCGTGTACTTCGTTTGTCTCCAACGACCAGACAAAGACCGCTTACGGATCCCCACCTTTATCAATACTGCATATATACTCGCAATATTCAGATTGCTTTTATCATATTCTTGCTTGTTCTTCGATTGCTTGCAGGAATAGACCTTCGTGGTCAGGTTGATTGTGCTCCGGCGTGGTCAATAACCTCTCGAAGTTGGTTTAGCGATTGCTAAGGCGCAACGTCGTGCATGTTTGTAGTCGGATCCTCAAAGTCATCTTCACCAAATCAATAGTTATCATCTCATTGAAAGATCGGGACACCCCACCTCTATCACCGAGGTGGAGCCGGATGATCCGGGCTTGTCCGGATGATCCGGGTAGAGGCCCGGATGAGATGGAGGCGCGGCGGGAGGCGGTGCAGGACCGGATGTCTGGCTGGGGTCCGGATATCCTGGCAGGGTCCGGATGATCTGGGACGCCATCCGGATGATCTGGGACGCCATCCGGATGATCCGGCTTCAGGTGAGACCTTTGGGTGCCTTCGGTGCGCATTAGCCGGATCGTCCGGACCGGGGACCGGATGGTCCGGGCTCTGTCAGGATCGTCTGGGCCGCCAACCGGATCATCCAGCCAGTCTGGGACTTGGCGCTTTTCCTCTCCGTCTTCACGCATGTCTTCCGCTTCTGGTTCTCCTTGCTTCCTAGCTTCTCCATGGTTAATTCCTTGGTACCTGAGTATGCATAGCGTTTCCGTTTGAGGTAGTAACCATGTCTCATGTGAATCGAAAGGGAGTTGTGAGAGGAGTGATGTCACCTCGGTTTCAAGAGCTCTTGCACGTGCTCGAGTCATAGGTCATAGTGGTGTTCTAGGGGGTGTAGATGCGTCCATGGGGATGATCGTGGGATGCTCCGCATCATTCCCCCCCCCCCTTGGGAAATATCCGACCTCGGATCAAAATCTTCATCACCATGGTAAGGCGAGAGGTCTTTGACGTTAAAGATGTCGCTCACGTTGTACTTGTCGCTTGGTAGGTCGATCTTGTAAGCGTTGTTGTTGTAGCGTGCTAGCACCTTGAAGGGTCCATCGGCTCGAGGGAGAAGTTTGGACTTGCGTTCGTTGGGGAAGCGGTCCTTGCGAAGGTGTAGCCACACGAGATCGCCTATGTTGAAGATCATGGGTTGCTTGTTGACATTGAGCTTGGTCGCTAGTCGTTGTACTTGGCGCTCGATGGTGTTCCTTGTATCCTCATGCATCTTCTTGATGTAGCTTGCTCGAGCACTCGCATCCATGTTGGTGTGTTCTTGTAGAGGAAGAGGTAGAATGTCCAATGGGGACAACGGGTTGAAGCCGTAGACGACCTCGAAGGGGACTTGACGGTCGTCGAATGTCTTACATGGTTGTAGGTGTACTCGGCGATGGGTAGACACGCCTCCCACTCCTTGATGTTCTTCTTGATCAACACGCGAAATAGCATGGAGAGCGTCCGGTTCGTCACCTCCGTTTGGCCATTGGTTTGAGGATGGTATGCGGATGAGAACAAGAGCTTGATTTCGAGCTTGGCGCATAGCGTCTTCCAAAAGTAACTCAAGAACTTGACGTCACGATCAGAGACGTTTGTCTTTGGTACTCCATGGAGGCGCAAGATTTCCCTACAAAAGAGATTTGAAACGTGTGAAGCATCGTCTATCTTGTTGCAAGGAATGAAATGTGTCATCTTAGAAAACCGGTCTATAACAACAAACACGGAATCTTTTCCATTTTGAGTTCTAGGCAAACCAAGTACAAAATCCATGCTAATGTCTTCCCAAGGTTGATAAGGAATAGGAAGAGGCATCTAAAGACCATGGGATTGAGCTTTCGACTTAGCTTTGCCACAAGTCGAGCATCGAGTGGTGAAGCGTGAGATGTCACGGAACATCTTGTGCCAAAAGTATTTCTTGGAGAGCGTGGCGAAAGTCTTGTTGCGTCCAAAATGTCCCATGAGTCCGCCTCCATGAGCCTCTTGCAAAAGGAGCAAATGAAGAGAAGACTCGGGAATGCATAGTTTGTTAACTCTCATAAGATAACCATTCTTGATGTAATATTGTTCCCAAGATGTATGCGTCAAACATTTAGCATAAGGATTAGCAAAAGATGGATCATTAGCATACAAGTCTTTTATGTGCTCAAAGCCAATAACATTCAACTCAAGTTTAGTGACAAGCGTGCATATGCGTGAAAGTGCATGCGCAACTACAATTTCCTTACCCTTAATGTACTTGATCACATAGGGGAAAGATTCAATAAATTCACTCCATTTGGCATGACACTCGTTCAACTTAATTTGACCTTTTAAGTACTTAAGCGTTTCATGATCGGTATGTATGACAAACTCATGAGGTCTAGGATAATGTTCACAAACATGTAGCACATGCACTAAAGCATACAATTCTTTGTCATATATGGGATAGTTAAGTTGAGCACCGGATAGTTTTTCACTAAAATATGCAATGGCTCATTTTTCTTTCATCAACACTCCGCCAATTCCGGTACCACTTGCATCACAATGAACCTCAAAAGTTTTCTCAAAGTTGGGCAAAGCAAGAATCGGAGCATGAGTAAGCAAAGACTTGAGCTCATCAAAAGCGGTGGATTGCAAAGATCCCCAAACAAAAGGAGCATTCTTCTTACTCAAAGCATGCAAAGGAGCGGCGATTGTGCTAAAGTCTTTCACAAGGCGACGATAAAAACCCGCAAGACCAAGAAAACTACGCACTTGTTGCAAATTGGTGGGTTGGGGCCAAGTTTCAATTGCTTCAATTTTATTTTCATCAACATGGACACCCTTGGAAGAGACAACAAAACCCAAGAAAACCACTTTGTCAACACCAAAGGTGCACTTTTTCATGTTGGCATAAAGACGTTCCTTGCGAAGGGTTTGCAAAACGGCCTTAACATGATTAATATGCTCTTTCATGGATTTGCTAAAAACAAGAATGTCATCAAAGTAAACCATAACACAGACTCCAATGTAAGGTTGAAGCACAAAATGCATAAGACGCACGAAAGTACCGGGAGCCCCCAATAAACCCATAGGCATAACTAACCACTCATATAAGCCAAATTTGGTTTTGAAAGCAGTTTTCCATTCATCACCCTCTTGTATGCAGATTTGATAATAGCCACTTTTAAGATCAATTTTTGAGAAAAAGTTGGCTCCGCTAAGTTTATCAAGCATATCATCTAAGCGAGGAATGGGATGCCTATAGCAAATGGTAATAGCATTTATAGGTCTACAATCGGAACACAAGCGGAAACTTCCATCTTGCTTAGGCACAAGTATAACAGGAACGGCACAAGGGCTTAAGCTTTCACGTACATGACCGTTGTCGATGAGTTGTTATATTTGTTGTTGAATCTCCTTAGTTTATTCGGGGTTGACACGGTATGGAGCTTTATTTTGGAAGTGGCACTCCGGGGATGAGGTCGATTCGATGCTCAATGCCTCGAAGAGGAGGTAGACCCGGAGGTAGCTCATCAGGGAAAACATCTTGGAATTCCTGCAAAAGAGATTGAAACACTAAAGGTAGCTCGTGAGCGGTGTTAGCTTTTGGTTCCCCATCCTTGCACACAAGGACAAAGTGCATAACACTCGATGGGTTCTCACACACTTCTCTCATCTCATTTTTTGTGGCAAATAGGACTAGGTTTTTCTCTCTAGTTGAAGAGGTGCTCATGTTTGGCTTGTGGCTCTCACTCACTTTTTGGTGGATCACTTCCTCACTCTTGTCTCCATGATGGGTGGCTTGCTTGTCGGCTATCACTTGACTAGGAGACATAGGTCGTAGCACATATTCCTTCCCTTTCATCTTGAAGCTATAGTGATTGGTATGCCCGTTGTGAATTACACCACGGTCGAATTGCCATGGTCGACCAAGAAGGAGGTGGCAAACGGTCATTGGGACCACATCACACTCCAAAGTTTCCTCATATGCACCAATTTTGAAGGAGACTTGGACCGTATGCTCAACTCGGATAGTGACGGAGTCACTTAGCCATTGAACCTTGTAGGGGTGTGGGTGCTTCCTCTTGACCAATTGAAGCTTGGTGCATAGTTCTTCACTCACCAAGTTGTGGCAACTACCTCCATTGATGATGACCTTGACGGACCTTCCATTGATGCCGGCCTTAGTGTGGAAGATGTGGCATCTTTGGTCTTCTTCTTGTTGATGTTGAAGAGTCAAGACCTTGGAGAAAACGAGAGCGGGGCTTGAATCCTCATCACAAAAGACTTGATCATCTTCATCCTCGTTCACGCATCGGTGCATGGCCACTTGCTCAGGAGCTTCCATCTCCTCATCACTCATGGAATCGTAGGTGCCATTGTCATTGAGGATCATGGTGCGCTTGTTTGTGCATTCATAGGACTTGTGGCCTCGGCCGCCGTAAGTGAAACACTTGAAGGAGCTTGTCTTGACGGTCTCATCGGTCAGAGTAGATGATGAAGCATGCGGCTTGAAGTTGCTTGTAGTAGGAGGAAGATGACTTGAACTTGCCGAAGTTTTCTTGTTACTTGACTTGTCGTCATTGCTTGGAGAAGGCTTGGTTGATGTAGTGTAGCGACCCGACCTCAGACGATCAAGTCTCTGTGCTTAAGTGTCATCCATGGATCGGTATGCTGACACACACAATACCCGAGGATTTATAACAGAGGTACATCACATGTATAAATTATAAAGTAACGTAAATACTATTACCTCAATCCAAATAGCGGAAGTAACTAGGTTGTTGATTCCCATCAACACCAACGGCAAAGTTGGGTGTAGAAATCGTAACCCTAACGTATCACTTACTCGTCGTAAGAAATCCTGCAACATGAGACGTTGCAGCCACAAAGGGTCAGTACATTGAATGTACAGGCAAATTCACACTATAGAGCAATGCTGAAATATGGCTATCACTATATGCATATTTGGCTGGTGGAAAAGCTCTATGGTTACAGTTTTGCATAAAGCCAATTTTTCCCTACTGCAAAGGAATAAGTTTTATTTAACTATCATGGTGGTTGTTAAACATTGAGAATGGTTTACAACATTCTCAATCCCAATTAAGCATCATCATTAAAACCCAACAATATTAATTAAAGTAACATGATGAGATTCACATGATAATCCAAGTACCAGAGACTCAAGATGTCCATAACCGGGGACACGGCTAATCATGATTAGTTTATACACTCTGCAGAGGTTTGCGCACTTTTCCCCACACGACTCGATCTCCTCCATTGGTTTTCTCGCACTACATGGTGTTTGAGAAACGGATGACCGAGACATAGTCTTTCAGAAGCGCTAGCACCTTACGATGGGTAGACCTGTAGACCTACTTTCCCCTACATCTGCTAGTCTACCACAGTAAGAGTTCGCACAACTTAGTCAACTATGCTAGAGCCCATAATAGCATGTGGATGCACACAGAAGTTTCTAGCATGAATAATCTTATGATCCCTTTGAGCCTGGGTGGCGGTCCAAAAACAAACAGGCAATCCTAGAATATCCAGGTACCTCAATCCACCCAGATGTGTATTAAAGTTGCCACCTTAAATAAACCATTAATTAACAATCTCACATCTGTCATTGATACACTCACCCAATTCACGTCTACTAGCATAGCATGGCATAATAAGCAAATGTAGAAGTAACTCCCAAGGATTTGATAATAAAACAGGTGATAGGTACTACCTCGTCTACATCCCAAAACCCACATATTAATCAGAAATTGTTTGAGGATTGATCTAATGCATAAAACTGGGTACGAAAAGGGATATGATCAAAGTGTGAACTTGCCTGTACTATTGATGAAGATGATTCGCACTCAACTCCTGATAGTTCTATTCATCACACTCCGTTCAATCTATCGTAAGCAAGCAATAGTAACCACACATAAGCAATCATTTAAAAGATCGGAAAGAATGGAGAAAACAACTCGGAAAACATCAAAACCAAGCAAATAACTCTTGCAACATAAAACAATTTCTAACAGTACCAAAATTATGTGAATTTGGCCTTATCAGAAAGTTTAGGTCAAGAGCCTTGATTTGCAAAAAGAATCACTCAAATCGGAGTTACGAAACTCAAGTTACATACGAAATAAGATCGAATACTAATCTGAACTAAACTCAATTTTTAAATTGTCAAAAACATATTTAAGTTGTTTATCTGGATAGAGGGGATCATAACAAAGAAGTGAGCATTGGTTTCGTCGAAAATGGAGCTCCGGTTCAAAAGTTAGGATCGAACGAAGGTTTGAAATAGATTTGATGTTGAATAAATTTGATTTGCTCAAATCTCCAAAATCCACTTTTTATTGGAAAGAATATGTCACAAGGAGTATTCTGCAAAAAAGAATCGCTTAAATCGGAGTTACGGATAAAAAGTTGGAGGGTTTTGAAGTTCAGGGACTGTTCTGAAAATTCCAGGGGCTAATCTGTGAAGAAACTAATTACATACGGGTCCCTGGCCGAAATTAAAAGAAAAAGAGAAATTCTATCAAGCGAACGCTCGCTACAGCAACTAATCTAGCGAATCTGTTCACAAATAAAACCTAAACGAACGGGCGTTCGTTAACTAGCCGAAACGAGAAAAAAAACAAGACTGAATCGAGATCGTCGGATCTCGATCCGACGGCGGGGGTCGGGGCTAGGGTTTACCCGAACTCCGGCGAGGTCAGGCAGACGGCGGCGGTGGTCCGGGGTCGGCAGCGATGGGCGGAGACGGCGGCGAGCGCAGCGTGGGGCGGCGGAGTCGGAGGTGGCGGCGGCGGGAGGCGTCGCGGGTGGCACGGGGCAGCAGCGCTGGGGACGGCGGTGACTCGGGACGAGTCCGGCGACGGGATGTGGTTGGAGTCTAGCGACGGGATGCGGCGCGGCAGCGGCACGATGCCAGGAGAGGAGGGGGTTCTGGGGCGTCGAGCTCGGCCTTATAAAGGCGAGGAGAGGCGTGGGGAAGGGGCAAGGGCAGTGCGGAGTCCGACCATGGGACGGCGGCGGCGCGTACTGGCTTGGGACTTCGTCCCGAGCTCGGGGACGAGAGGGGCGCTGCGCTGGGCCGCGGCCTGTTGGGCCGGCCCAGTTCGGCGGCGGGATGAGAGATTTTTTTAAAAAAACATTTATTTTCTAAAGAAAAAGAAATAAAACTAAATAAACTAAAATATACTATAGGCATATAATATATCAAAACTTTCAGAAAATTATTTCCTACAAGATGAACATTTTTCTAGAATCAAATAAAATCCACAGGATTTTAAATAAATCAAAAAGTGCTACTATTGCAATAAAATCCAATAAAAATCATTTTGAAAATACCAAAATGATTTCAAATTTATTTCTCTCCATTTTTATATTATAGGGAATCATTTTACCCTAATTTACATATATTTTATTTTTGGAGAAAAATAATTTGAATAAAACCCAAATAACTCCAATTTGAAAAATATTTTCCAAAAGGACTTTAAATTTGATCCGTTTAAACTCCCAACTCATATTTCATATGGTTTGAAGAAGTCATTTTATCTTCTCTCATGAAAATCATTGAGTTGCATGAAGTTTACGAATTGGAAATAATTTCAAATGAAATTCAAATATATTCAACACCCCTTGTCATTTAAATAAATGGAAGAAGTCATGTCATCTTCTCTCTAGGGTTTTGTGGTGAAAAGATTTTGAATTCACGGAGATCAGAAAGCAAAGATGAAAGTTTGGGAAAGTCCTTTTATTCCCTCTCATTTATCTTTGAAAAAGTTTCGAATTTCACTCAATTTCACACAATCACTCAAATAGTCAATCAAAATTATCTATTGGTTTATAACATTCCAAAATTTAGAATTTTGGGATGTTACAAACCTACCACCCTTAAAATGAATCTCGTCCTTGAGATTTGGAGAGGCTAGAAAGAAATAGGTTGGGTTTGGGGGTCTTCTCAAAATCCATCGATCATCACCGGGGTTTGGGGTGCTACCACCCTTGAAAGCATTGTTATGGTCCCATCAAAACTCACATACTCCATCCTTATTCTTGACAGGGCCCGTCTTCACAAAATCCTCAATATAATTCCTTCTCCGGCTCTTTCGGTAGAGGCATAACCTTTTTCTTAATTCTTGTATCCATTTCATCCTGGTAAGGTTATTCCATGACTGGGTCTTCTTAGCTGACGGGTCTGGCGCCAATACTAAACAACTATCGATATCTCATGGTGGTCAACAATTTATGGTTTCTCCTGCAGAAAACGGGTCTGGGTTGAACCTCACCGTATGTCTTACTATTGGCAACAACTGCCTTGTACAGGGAAAAAATACTTATACCATTCTAAGGTTCAAACAAGGTTTTGATTCGTCGTCGCTCTACTATAGGCAAGTCACTCAGATTTACCATCCCATATAGAAAAGGCGAATAATAAGAGTAAGTCGGTATGGTGATCAATCCATCCTGCACCCAAATCATTACCTTGTATATAGTTTAGTGAATCTCGCATTCTAACACTCGGTCATCCTCACAAGCATTACATAACTTCTCTTGTCAATGAACCAAGTTCGGATAATCCATGGATTCTGCAAGCCAAACAAAAATCTATCGTTCCTTCACAACTCTCAGGTTTTGCGTTGCTCCTATAAAATCGTCGATTGATAAAGGTATATCATCTTCCAGGGTTTTTCCTTCAACAAGAGTGTGCTTGCTTCTTGGCAGGTCTTGGGGCTTGTGGGTTATATCTCATCACTTGTAAACCTTGAACTCATCATCGGGGCAACTGATCATTATTCCAACATTCAGCTTCCTAGCATTGTTAAATCCATCCAATGATACTGTCTCCAGCTTCCTTCTGTTGTATCACACTAAGACGTGATTACTCAAACTCCTCATGGAGTTACAATTGCTCCATATTTCCAACATCATACCTCCTTTATATCCAATAATACTTCTTTCCTTCATGATCTTGGGGGTATCCAACATATCGAGATAAAACTCATGCTTGTTTAGTCCGAAATCCACTCTATGGAATATCATTATCCTTTCCAGGGGTCAAATCTCCTCACAGGGTACTACCACCCTTAAAATGCTCCAATCTCATCCATAGACCATATTTCTCATATCCTCGAAAATGGTCAAAATCTTTCTTCATAGAGTAATAACTCATAAAAATCCAAATCAGTACCAATGATGATAACTTTATTGATTCTCCAATTACTACAATCTCATGTATTTCCATTACATGCCTCAACTCAACATCTCAATACAGAAGAGATGTTCTCACTACTACTACTACTACATTTACATAGCTGCTAACTCAACTATTTAGCACAAGTCTCCTTCTTCTTGGGATAATCTCTTGCAAAGTGCCCTACTTCATTACAATGAAAATATATCACTTCTGACAAGTCTCGAGGTTTCCTTTTTGGGAAACTGCTGAAGTAGTGCCCTGACTCCCTACACTTGAAACAGGTGATATGACTCAGGTCCTTCCTGGAATCTAATCTACTCCTCTTCCTGGATTTTTCTGTTCCAATCAGGGCTTCTATTTCCTGTGGGTCATACTTTACTTCCTCTGTCGGGAATTCTACTAGATCTCCATTCAAAAAATCTTGGGAGATGTGTCCTTCTTCTCCACATGAATAACAAGACTTGGTACAGGCTTTAATTTTGTTTCCTTTGTGTGTGTCCTCCAGCTCTTCCTTCATCACATGTTCTTCTAAAGTTTCCTTGAGGGCTCCTTTCATTGTTTCTTTCTTCTGCTGGATGGTTCTTTGTACCATGGGGTAAATGTGACACTGAGCAGGGTAGTGGGTAGTCCCTTCACATAAGAAACAAGTAATGTGCCTAGTTGGGCATTCTTCAGCTGGGTGACTTCCTTCGCAATTAGGGCATTCATCCTTGTGTTCTTTATGGGTGTGTCCTATTTATCCACAAAGCTTGCATGCACAGAGTTTCTTCATATGACTTCCATAAGGCTTCATCTCCTGGGACACAAGCCAACACTTTAGCAGAGTTAACTTAAATTCTTTCCAAGTGGTTACTCCTTGCCATCCATTGATGGTTTGGTACATCCTCCACCAAGTAGCAGCACCTCTTTCAGAGCATTGAAGAGCATGCTGGGCCATATCCTTTCCGGCTATAGGTTTATTATTCATGTGATCCTCCATGTTCTGAATCCATCTGTCTGTCTCCAATTGACTCATTGGTCCAGAAAATATAAGCTCATCTCCATTCATCCTCTATTGGGTCCAAGGGCTTTGGGGTGAGAGAGGGATAGAGAAGGATACACACAATACAAACAATAGTTTTGAAAAGACAGATTTTAAAAACAACAAACAAATGACAACTCACAATCGTCGCATCTAATGTAAGTATATAACAGGGGTTGGGTCTTCTAATGGTCTATAGATCTCAACATCATCACACTCTTCAAGTCTTGGTCATGTCTCCGATGGCTCCTTCTGATCATGCTTGTCCTTCTCAAGTTCTTTTGCCAAATCATCTCTGTTGACGCGAAGTCTCTCATGACATCCTTTAATATTTCTGGGTTGCATTCCAAACTTCTGGGTTTCAACATCCTTGGCATGAACCATGGTCCTAATGTCCTTCAGTTCCTGACAAATCTCCGGTATCTCGAGGTTTTGTTCCTCCAGTTTGGCTACTTCAGCTTCTGGTTCCTGAGTTCTTCACGAATTGCTTCCTTGTCAAATATGACTTCCTAAAGTCCATCTTAAAATCCTTGATGTAATACTCCTGATCCTGGCGATACAACAGCTAAGGTTAAAACTGCATCCTTTGCTGACAGATGCTCCATCATCCTTCTACCATCCAATCCTTCCATGCATATGCATGCTTAACTCAGCTCGGTGACAGTAGCGGGCGATAACATCATGGATAGCCGTTTTCTTCCCTTGGCATTGCCATGAGCTATCATTCTGTAGTTGATATCTCCTGCCTTATGGTTTTCTTGAACAAAACTTTGAGTTCTAATGCTCCATGTTTCGGTTTTTCTCTGATACACCTTGATCTCGGGTATTGACAGCTTCCATAGTCTATCAAGTTCAATAAGTGTAGCCTTCTTTGGTCATACCAAATCTGGAAATTCTTCATATTCTCCTAGTCTTCGAAGTCTTTATTCGTCGTAGTTTCCATCATTATAATGCTCGGTAAAATCCTCTTCATTCCGAAGTGGTCTTAGTTGTCCGATATCTGGTCCTTCTTGGAGTGGTCTCATCAGTCGGATCTTCAAGGGGTCAAAAGGGGAAAGGGGTATGGTCTCACTAAAAGGGAATATTTGAATAAGCTCAGAAGAGAAGAGAGGTAAAATATCCTTTTGAAAAGAAAGTTGTAGAGAAAAATCTTTCCTATGGGCTTGCCAGTTTCTAGGGTCACGTCCTACAGTCAACATGTGCTCTGATACCATCTTGTAGCGACCCGACCTCAGACGGTCAAGTCTCTGTGCTTAAGTGTCATCCCTGGATCGGTATGCTGACACACACAGTACTCGAGGATTTATAATAGAGGTAAATCACATGTATAAAGTATCAAGTAACGTAAATACTATTACCTCAATCCAAATAACGGAAGTAACTAGGTTGTGGATTCCCATCAACACCAACAGCAAAGTTGAGTGTAGAAATCGTAACCCTAATGTATCACTTACTCGTCGTAAGAAATCCTGCAACATGAGATGTTGCAGCCACAAAGGGTCAGTACATTGAATGTACTAGCAAATTCACACTGTAGAGCAATGCTGAAATATGGCTATCACTATATGCATATTTGGCTAGTGGAAAGCTCTATGGTTACAGTTTTGCGTAAAGCCAATTTTTCCCTACTACAAAGGAATAAGTTTTATCTAACAATCATGGTGGTTGTTAAACATTGAGAATGGTTGACAGCATTCTCAATCCCAATTAAGCATCAGCATTAAAACCCAACAATATTAATTAAAGTAACATGATGAGATTCACATGATAATCCAAGTACTAGATACTCAAGATGTCCATAACCGGGGACACGGCTAATCATGATTAGTTTATACACTCTGCAGAGGTTTGTGCACTTTTCCCCACATGACTCGATCTCCTCCGTTGGTTTTCTCGCACTACATGGTGTTTGAGAAACGGATGACTGAGACATAGTCTTTCAGAAGCGCTAGCACCTTACGATGGGTAGACCTGTAGACCTACTTTCCCCTACATCTGCTAGTCTACCACAGTAAGAGTTCGCACGACTTAGTCAACTATGCTAGAGCCCATAATAGCATGTGGCTGCACACAGAAGTTTCTAGCATGAATAATCTTATGATCCCTTTGAGCCTGGGTGGCGGTCCAAAAACAAACAGGCAATCCTAGAATACCCAGGTACCTCAATCCACCCAGATGTGTAGTAAAGTTGCCACCTTAAATAAACCATTAATTAACAATCTCACATCTGTCATTGATACACTCACCCAATTCACGTCTACTAGCATAGCATGGCATAATAAGCAAATGTAGAAGTAACTCCCAAGGATTTGATAATAAAACATGTGATAGGTACTACCTCATCTACATCCCAAAACCCACATATTAATCAGAAATTGTTTGAGGATTAATCTAATGCATAAAACTGGGTACGAAAAGGGATATGATCAAAGTGTGAACTTGCCTGTACTATTGATGAAGATGATTCGCACTCAACTCCTGATAGTTCTATTCGTCACACTCCGTTGAATCTATCGTAAGCAAGCAATAGTAACCACACATAAGCAATCATTTAAAAAATCGGAAAGAACGGAGAAAACAACTCGGAAAACATCAAAACCAAGCAAATAACTCTTGCAACATAAAACAATTTCTAACAGTACCAAAATTATGTGAATTTGGCCTTATCATAAAGTTTAGGTCAAGAGCCTCGATTTGCAAAAAGAATCACTCAAATCGGAGTTACGAAACTCAAGTTACATACGAAATAAGATCGAATACTAATCTGAACTAAACTCAATTTTTAAATTGTCAAAAACATATTTAAGTTGTTTATCTGGATAGAGGGGCTCATGACAAAGAAGTGAGCATTGGTTTCATCGAAAACGGAGCTCCGGTTCAAAAGTTACGATCGAACGAAGGTTTGAAATAGATTAAGTTGAATAAATTTGATTTGCTCAAATCTCCAAAATCCACTTTTTATTGGAAAGAATATGTCACAAGGAGTATTCTACAAAAAATAATCGCTTAAATCGGAGTTACGGATAAAAAGTTAGAGGGTTTTGAAGTTCAGGGACTGTTGTGAAAATTCCAGGGGCTAATCTGTAAAGAAACTAATTACATACGGGTCCCTGGCCGAAATTAAAAGAAAAAGAGAAATTCTATCGAGCGAACGCTCCCTGCAGCAACTAATCTAGCGAATCTGTTCACAAATAAAACCTAAACGAACCGGTGTTCGTTAATTAGCCGAAACGGAAAAAAACAAGACTGAATCGAGATCGTCGGATCTCGATCCGACGGCGGGTGTCGGGGCTAGGGTTTACCCGAACTCCGGCGAGGTCCGGCAGACGGCGGTGGTGGCTCCGGGGTCAGCGGAGATGGGCGGAGACGGCGGCGAGCGTGGCGCGGGGCGGCGGAGTCGGAGGTGGCGACGGCGGGAGGCGTCGCGGGTGGCGCGGGGCAGCAGCGCTTTGGACGGCGGCGACTCAGGACGAGTCCGGCGGCGGGATGCGGTTGGAGTCCGGCGATAGGATGCGGCACGGCAGCAGCGCGATGCGAGGAGAGGAGGGGGTCCCGGGGCGTCGAGGTCGGCCTTATAAAGGGATGGAGAGGCGTGGGAAAGGGGCAAGGGAGGCGCGGAGTCCGGCCATGGGACGACAGCGGCGCGTACTGGCTCGGGACTTCTTCCCGAGCTCGGGGACGAGCGGGGCGCTGCGCTGGGCCGCGGCCTGTTGGGTCGGCCCAGTTCGGCGGCGGGATGAGAGATTTTTTAAAAAAAACATTTATTTTCTAAAGAAAAAGAAATAAAACTAAATAAACTAAAATATACTATAGGCATATAATATATAAAAAATTTCAGAAAAATATTTCCTTCAAGATGAATATTTTTCTAGAATCAAATAAAATCCACAGAATTTTAAATAAATCAAAAAGTGCTACTGTTACAATAAAATCCAATAAAAATCATTTTGAAAATACCAAAATGATTTAAAATTTATTTGTCCCATTTTTATATTGTAGGGAATCATTTTACCCTAATTTACATATATTTTATTTTTGGAGAAAAATAATTTGAATAAAACCCAAATAACTCCAATTTGAAAAATAATTTCCAAAAGGACTTCAAATTTGATCCTTTTAAACTCCCAACTCATATTTCATATGTTTTGAAGAAGTCATTTTATCTTCTCTCATGAAAATCATTGAGTTGCATGAAGTTTATGAATTGGAAATAATTTCAAATGAAATTCAAATATTTTCAACACCCCTTGTCATTTAAATAAATGGAAGAAGTCATGTCATCTTCTCTCCAGGGTTTTGTGGTGAAAAGATTTTGAATTCACGGAGATCAGAAAGCAAAGATGAAAGTTTGGGAACGTCCTTTTATTCCATCTCATTTATCTTTCAAAAAGTTTCGAATTTCACTCAATTTCACACAATCAATCAAACAGTCAATCAAAACTATCTATTTGTTTATAACATTCCAAAATTTAGAATTTTGGGATGTTACATGTAGATGTTGGAGGAGTTGTTGAAGCATGGTTGTTGGAGAAGCCGTAGGTCTTGGACGAGTACTTGGCGTACTTGAAGTCATCTTGCACTTGACGTTCCGCCTTTGTAGCTTGATGCACGAGCTCAATGAGGTTGGAGTAGGTTTGGAAGTCGGTGATCTTATTGATGGGATGATTGAGTCCATTCAAGAAACGTGCCATTGTTTGCTCATCATCTTCCTTGACATTGGCTCGAATCATGGATATCTCCATTTCCTTGTAGTATTCCTCAACACTCTTTGTTCCTTGCTTGAGGAGTTGGAGTTTCTTGAAGAGGTTGCGGTTGTAGTAGGTGGGCACAAAACATGCTCGCATGACATCCTTCATTTGAGCCCAAGTGGTGATTGGAGGTTCACCTCTTTCTTGTCGGCACTCAAGGATTTGTTCCAACCATATGAGCACATAGTCTTGGAACTCAAGTGATGCCATAGCGATCTTCTTCTCTTCCTCATAGTTGTGCAAATGAAAGATTTTGTCGACCTTCAATGCCCATGAAAGGTACTCTTCGGGGTCATTGCTTCCATTGAACTTGGGCATGGTGAATTTTATCTTTCCATAGCGTTGCTCTTTATTGTGTTGTTGGCGATGGTGATGATGACGCCCTTGACATGGAGGGTAATCATCCTCATGTTGCTCTTGGTGTGGAGGAAGTCCATGATCAGCTTGCTCTTGTTGAACTTGAGGTTGAGGTGGAGCTTGAAGAGCTTGTGCAGGAGCTTGAGGAACTTGATGTTGCACACGTGGTTGGTATTTCCGCTCTTGGATTTCTTCTTGAAGGGCTTCCTCTTGATTGCGCCGTTCGCAATTGCGGTTGGCGATGGCTCGACTTGATTCTTGAAGGGCACGTTGCACCTCAAGAGCTTGCGCTTCACGTTGTTGTTTTTGAAGACGTTGAGCCTCGGCGTCTTGTTCCTCTTATGTAGACGCGCTCGTTCTTCCTCTTGGAGACGAAGACGTTGTTGTTCTTGAGCTTGAGCAAAGGCGACTTGGTTTGAGTGAGGATGAGGGACTTGCTCATCGACTTGCTCTGGTGAATGTGTGTCGTGTAACAGGTTGTGAGATGCATGACGGTCTTGAGACGCGGCTCATCGAAGAATGTTCGATGACGGTGTACTTGAGCCAGAGAAGGAGTCGTTGGAGTGTCAACTTGAGTGGCTCCGTCTTGAGTATGAAGAAGTTGAAGGAGGCCGGTTCACCAACAAGGCGCGGATCTCGTCCATCCTTGCATTGTTCTCTTGCTTGTGAGCGTCGAGCTTGTTGTCGAAGTAGTCCTTGGTACGTTGCTCGGAGAGTCGCAAGTCGGTGGCGAGGTTGTCGATGCGTTCGTTCATAGCTTGTTGCTCTTGATGCAACGCTCGTTGTGCACCAAAGAGGTGACTCTTGGTGACGTATTATGACATGTCGTCATCTTGCTCGATGAAGAGTGGTTGGTAGAAGTACTCGGCCTATCCATCATTCCAAGCAAAAAATGTGAGTGGCAGAAGGAGAAGAACTTATACCAATGTACCTTGATCGATGTTGACGATGAATCAAGTTCACTCAAATGCGGACAATGAAATAGCACTATTGGTACCAATCCTTGTCGGTTCTCACACCTACACAAGTAAAAGCTTATGGTGGAGCTTGGTTAGGATTGTGGCACAAAATTGATTGCAATCGTTAGTTTGACTCAAAGATGTTGAAAAATATTAGCAAATGCAACAAGTAGACCAAGCAAGTAGTGGAACACGGAAACACACATGCAAATAGAATAATGGGATTGTGCAAACCAAAATTGAGCCAAAATGTGGAATCCACGAAAGTGCTCTTGTTGCACAATACTCGAGAGACGCTAGCACGATTGCACAATAGGCGGATACGGAGCTTGTGCACAACCTACTAGGCAAAAATGCAACGATCTTTATCCCAAGTATGCTATATGTATTGTATTTTGGTGATATGATCCTAGATGATCGGGTATGACAATCTTAATGTAGTATGATGATATGGTTCTTGCTTATGAGCTCTTTGCTTATCTTTCTCTTTTGCTTAAAAGCTTGGTTGGCTCTTTCACTTTTGAGCTCTTTTCTTATGCAATACTTCACGAACCAAGATAGCAATGGTGTATGCGAGGACAACTTGGTGACACAAGAGATGATATGGTATGATATGATCACTAATGTGCACAAGTCACGTTGCCGTCAATACTCAATGGCTAGTCTCGATGGGTAAGCTACGCAGAAAGATGGGATATGATGGTTATCAATGCAATTGCAAGGTATGAAAAAGATTTAGTCGAAGTTACCGTCCGTAGCAAAGATGAGTAGTCGACGAAGATGAGCGTTGGTGATGTTGATGTCGCACCGTACCTAAATAGCCGAAACACAATAGGACACGGGAAATCACAACTCAAATTCTCGAACCCAAAGTCGAATGGTGGTACGGAGGTTGTGTCGTGGGGTTTTGGCAGGTGAAGGTGGTGGTGATCTAAGTGGGCGAGTGCATAGGCGTAGGTGGTGGTGGTGGAGAACTACAAAAATGCAGTTTCGGCAAAGGAAGCCGGATGATCCGGGCTAGGAGCCAGATGATCCGGGCGCGTCCGGATGATCCGGGTCAGTGTCCGGATGATCCGAGCAGGTCAAACGCTGTCGGGAACTGCTCGGGATGAACTCGAAAATGGCGATGATTTCGACGATTCCGTGGATTTTGGAAGGATTTCGAGGGGGAGAAGGTTGGGGAAAGCAATCATAGAGATCAAGTCAAGCAAGCTAGTAGCGCGAAGATGCAACATACTAGGGGAATCATGGCAATCATGTCATGTGTGCAAATAGTGGGCATGAGTAATTCACATGACATAGCACAGACACGAAAGCAATATATGAGGACAATAGCATGAATGTATTGGTGAGAAGCCATATGTAAGTAGCAACGGGACATCATGACTCTCCCAACACAACAAGCATCAATAACATGGTGCACAAAGAAATCATGGCAATAGCAACAAGTATCTCCACCAAGCATGCAAATACACATAGGAGTAGCATAATGGTGAATCATGGGTAGATGCAAGCAAGGGTCACAATTTCATGGCAAAATCATGTAAAGGGGCATAACATGCAAAGTGAACACGATAGTATGGGCATAAGGTGACAAGTGGTAAATAGCCCATAGCCATGTGCGAGCCAAGTAAAAGAGATGTGCGTAGTCCTTGCGCGAAGGGAACAATGGTAAGGATAGTCCACGGGATCCCAAAGCATCGTTGCTCTCAAGAGCTCGTTTCGTCAACTCTTGGGATTGAGAGGTTGACGAGTATATGTGAGTACCTACACAAAACAAAAACAAAGGGAAAATTGTGTGTGCATGGTATATGTACACATCATCCATCATGATGCGCACGTGCTTGTGTTGGTTAGCACTAAATAGTCAAATCTCAAATAAATGAGATGCGTGATATAGAAACATGTCATCCATCATGAGAGGTTTGTTATTATGTATGGCATAATGGAGACTCAAAGGATGTAATGCATCATGGGAAATATCTAGAGCATTGTTATTCATGGAATGCATATGGTGCACGCAATTATGGGAATCATGCAAAGTTTGAAATGCATCAAGATCTCCTAATATGTATGAGGAAACTATGGGGGTCTCCTCATGAGCATGAGTAGCAACATCACATGGAGAATATTGACAACATCCAAAACAAAACATATTTGGAACAATGTGATCATGGCATGACATAGTAGATGAATTGCGCAAATCATGTAAAGGAAGCATGGCAATATCATCACATGAAAAACAAAATCCAATGACCATCATCTCGTCATCTATGCCATAAGTGCAAATAGGATTTATCTTAATGGGACATGCATAGTTACTATGTTGAGATTGAAATGATGCAATATGGGAGATCTCACTCATAGCATATGACAAGTTCAATGGATTGTCAAACATGATGTGACCAAAAGAATTTTCACATGATATCCTATGGAGCATAGCATCACAACTAGGCAACTCAACATGCTCATCATCATATTCATCATAAATAGGTAAGTCAAGGTATGAAGAAGCCTCACTAGCATGAAGCATGGAATAGGTGGGTCAACATCAAAAATTTTGGGGCTATTTTTGGTGGCGATTTTCGGATTTAGGACGAAATCAACAAAATCAAGCTAGAAAACATGGGGTAGGGGCTCCAAAAACGTGATCAACGTGGCTCTGATACCAAGATGATGTAGGGCGGAACCCTAGGGGACGATCTTTCACGTTTGGAGTGGATCCTACGGAGAAACACGAAGAACGCGCGGAAGAACACGAGGGATATCACGGGGAGAACGAGAGAAACACTCAACTGACAAAAGATCGATCACACAAGGTCTAAATCATCGAAGCATGAGTAACACGAGATACAAAGTCAAAAACAGACGATACACGAGTAACCGTTCTTCTCCGTGAGGAGGTCTTGATTGTCTTCTCCAGATGGAGGCCTTGAATCCGAAGGGATATTCTCCGAGGAGGCACGGTCCCTCACGTGGAGTAGATCCGGTACGGATGAGTAGTGCTCTATCTCAAAATGAGCTATCACAATGCTAAGTCTCGAAGTGAGGAGGAGGAGTCCTATATATAGGCTAGAGGGGCGAAGGGGTACATGGGCTCAGCCCAACACGCACGCGCAGGCGCTGGCCGGATGATCCGGAGGTGGAGCCGGATGATCCGGGATTGTCCGGATGATCCGGGTGGAGGCCTGGATGAGCTGGAGGCGCGGCCGGAGGCGGTGCAGGACCGGATGTCCGGCTGGGGGTCCGGATGTTCGGGCAGGGTCCGGATGATCCGGGACGCTGTCCAGATGATCCGGCTTCAGGTGAGACCTTCGGGTGCCTTCGGTGCGCATTAGCCGGATCGTCCGGACCGGGGGCCGAATCGTCTGGGCTCTGTCCGGATCGTCCGGGCCACTGTCCGGATCGTCTGGCCCGTCTGGGACTTGGCGCTTTTCCTCTACGTCTTCACGCATGTCTTCCGCTTCCGGTTCTCCTTGCTTCCTAGCTTCCCCAATGTTAATTCCTTGGTACCTGAGTATGCATAGTGTTCCTGTTTGAGGTAGTAACCATGTCTCATGTGAATCGAAAGGGAGTTGTGAGAGGAGTGATGTCACCTCGGTTTCAAGAGCTCTTGCACTACTCGAGTCATAGGTCCAAGTGGTGTTGTAGGGGGTGTAGATGCGTCCATGGGGATGATCGTGGGATGCTCCGCATCATCTTATCTCCAAAGCCGTTCAAACAGCAAGATCGGCTAGAAAACAAGAAGTATACCTTCAATTCCAGCATGTGTGATCAAATATTTGATTTTTTGCTGAAAAATAATTACAGTACAATTCTTGATCACCATGTTAATCCATCAATCCAAGGACAAATGTATTGTAAGCTGCATGATTCGTCCAAGCATAATTTTGAGGATTGCAACATGTTTCATCAAATAGTTAAATCGGCCATTGAAAAAGGACGATTGAAGTTTGTTGAAACACCCAGAGATGACCAGTCTATTCCGATTGGTCCCGATGGCAAAACATGTTTGCATCGGCTGCTTCAAGCCAATCCATTTAAAGAGAATGTAAAAGCTGCAGGTGATGGGATCAAGATTTCAACTAAAGAAGTTATTGAAGAGCATAACGAACATAATCTTGAGGGCGAGAATTCCATCGAAGCTACAATGGAGATGCCAAGGGCTAGGGGCTGCAAGAAAATTCAATGATCGATGAAAGCAAACCAAAAGAAAACAAAGGCCGAAATAAGCGCAAGTGTAAGAGATCAAAAATCACCTTCGCTAAACTATTGGATAAGTATCAAAAGAAGAGTGAAGAGAAGAATGCTTATCGGCCAAATCATGCAAAGAAACCAAGATCACCCCCTAGGCGCAAATATGAGGATTTGTATTGGCAAAGTGATAA
This sequence comes from Triticum dicoccoides, assembly GCF_002162155.2. Lineage (NCBI taxonomy): Eukaryota > Viridiplantae > Streptophyta > Magnoliopsida > Poales > Poaceae > Triticum > Triticum dicoccoides. The sequence continues at coordinate 296,440,170 of NC_041385.1, forward strand.
TTTTAATGCAACATATTCATATCCTTATTTTGGGCCGTCAATGCCAATGTCGTGGATGCCTCCCTATGCTCATATAGATACATATTCATCATGGGACAGGTATGATACAAGGGCAAATTCTCCATCTTATTCTAGACCATCTCACCAATAATATGCAGCTCCAAGAAGATCAACATTTGAAAAATCACGCATCAAAGACTGTTTCAATCATAAGGAATCGGTCCAGAGCTCAAGGAACAAGAAAGAGGTGGTAAAGCAAGTTTACCGCATGAAAAGAGATGGTCGTAAGAGTGCTACTTCAGATTTGATCTCAAATAACAAAGAGCCAATTTAAGTGTTGACATTGGCTATAAAAGGCAAAGAAGTGAAGCCATCAATTGATAAAAATCAGAGTGCCAAATCTGAAGAAAAGAAGTTGAGGGTGCACAAGGCCCAAAAAGACTTATCATTGGTTGAAACAAAATCATAGTTGAGATGCCCACACAACTTATCATATTGGCAAAAGAAGGAATTACAAAATCTTACTGCACAAGAGTTGAGAAATAAGAACATGGCATGGGTTCCCAAGAGGATCAATCGAAACAAAAATGGTGTGCATGCTTCTATTGCAACAAGTACAATAAAAGTGAAGAAAGAAAAGGATGGGAGCAACAAACTATTAAGCCGAAGATGTGCATCACAACATCAAAATCTTCGGTTAGCACATCATCCATTTTCTCCAACCATGCCTTTGACATGGAATTCATCCCTAGGTATGATCAATTACCCTCCATGGATTTATTTTGATCCGTGGATGCAACATAATTTTCTATATCATGAGGGGGTATTACCAAATCACTATACATTTGGTTAGTTGCAGTTTTGTTGCTAATACAAAGGGGCCGAAATATTTTATTGCTATTTCATTTGTTTATTTCGGCTATACATACTTTGGTGGGTGAATTCTACATGGACCTTGTGGTAATGGTCGATATTTATCTATCGTCCTAAGAATATGTCAATGCATGGCTGGTGTACTATACTAACATTGTCCTTAGTTCGATTGGAAAGCAATACAAGATGCTATACATATTGAGGCTTTCGGTGATTCATTATGAGTAGTGCAAGGGTTATCAGTGTTTTGAAGAATCACTTATAATTTATCTTCAGGTATGTCTAGATGCAAAATTTACCTTGGGTTGCTTTAAAATTGTTCATATTTCTAGGCATGACAATTCAAGAGATTTGGCACAGCAAGCATCCGGCTTCTATGTTAATCATGGTGTATTGCATTTGATAGCCGATGCTTAGTCTCGTCAACGTAGGTAAGGCTCAACTGAAGTCCACCGCTTCGGCCACTAATGAAATTTGGATGCAGGCGAAAGTAAGGATTGGAGAAAGTTTATTGTTCCGAGGTTGACCTTGAGATACATATCTATGGAAGTGTATCATTGGATTGTTAATGAAGTTGAGAAGGTTTCACCCAAGTTTGCGTCAGGGATTCAAACAAATAATGGCCGATATATATTTATCGTTCTAAGCGCGTGCAAAGTGGCCGATGGAGTGTTGACATTGGCCTTAGAACCAGCACGGTACAAATTATTTTTCGGCACGCTAGCTTTGCCGAAAAATAAGGGGGCATGTGTGCATGTGTGTTGACACTAGAAAATGGCATGATCACAAAGAGTGACTTGAGGCTATAATGAGATGATGTCAAAATTATGAGTTCATGTCACCACTAGATGACTCTGTTCAAGTCGATCGAAATAAATATAGAGATGGTCCAAAACGAAGCTTGGATGCAAAAGTTATGCCAATCTTAGAGATGCTCATATTGACACCAGAATAAAGAATGGCATGAAACCTAATTAAGGCGGTATCGGAGGGAAAAAGTAACAAATGCAAAGTTCTTCGTCTTGTTGAAACGGACGATTTTGATATAAAGATCGTCCCCATCCGAGATCGTATGCAAAAGTTAGAGGCAAAACTGTGCGCTGCAGCAATGTTTGGCCGGATCATCCGGGCCGGGGTCCGGATCATCCGGGTAATTGGAGCACCAAGACACAAGAAGGTTGGCGCTGAAGCCGGATGGTCTAGGTCAAGTTCCGGATGATCCGGGTAAAGGCCGGACAATCCGGGCAATCGTCCAGACGTCCGGACATGTTTTTCTGCTGCAGACTTTAGAAAACGGCACGAACCACCCTCAAGATAGCCTCGACAAAAAGTGTTCAACATGAAAATTGTGCTTCTCGTCGAGGCGGTTGATTTTTATATAAACAACATCCAAATCTGAGGTCGTATGTGGATTCTAGAGAAAAAACAATGAGCTGCTGTCAGAAAACTGGGCTAGGCCGGATCATCCGGGCCTTGAGCCGGACATCCGGGCCGGGGGTCGTGAATAGTCCTTGTTTTATTAGGTTTTGATGATTTGGACGGAGTTATGACAAGTTCCGAGATGCTCATGTTGATACCAGACTAAAGAATGGAATTAAACCTAATTAATATGACCTCCGATGGAAAACGTTACAACTGCAAAGTTCTTCGTCTCATAGAAACGGACGATTTTGATATAAAGATCGTCCCCATCCAAGTTCGTACGCAAAAGTTATAGGCAAAACCGTGCGCTGCAGCAATGTTTGGCCGGATCATCCGGGCCGGGGTCCGGATCATCCGGGTAATTGAAGCACCAAGACTACAGAAGGTTGGTTATGAAGCAGGATGATCTGGGTCCAGTCCCGGATGATCCAGATGGAGGCCGGACAGTCTGGGTAGAAGTCCGGACGTCCGGACAATTTTTTCTGCTGTAGATGTTAGGAAACAGCCCAAAACTCCCTCAAGATGGCCTCAGATCAAAACGTGCTCAACATGAAACTTGTGTGTACTGTCGAGGCGGTTGATTTTGATATAAAAACGTCCAAATCCGAGGTCGTATGTGGATTCTAAAGCCAAAACAGTAAGCTGCTGTCAGAAAACTGTGCTAGGCCGGATCATCCGGGCCTTGAGCCGGACATCCGGGCCGAGAGTCGTGAATAGTCCGTGTTTTATTAGGTTTTGGTGATTTGGACGGCTTGGCAAGTCATTTTCTTGTACGGAAAGTCCATCCGCCTCTTATATAGATAAGAGGTGATGGCCGATTGAACAACAACACACAATCGACAAATCTATCTATCATCTTTTACCTTTACTTTTACCTTCTCTCTTGTTCTTCTTCTTCCTTGTTCTTCGTTCGTTCTTCTTCATTTCAGGGCGGCGAACCTCGAGACCCTAGGGGCGATCAGGTCGATCTAGGGCAGCCCATAGCCGCCGTGCGCCCTGACGGGGTCCCTCCCGGGTGCGCGGTGTTTCGGCTCTTAAAAGCGCCTGCCGGATTGTCTTGCGTACCGCGCTTCCGGTGGGTCTCCTTCGACGTGAGCTGTGGTGCATCACCCTCAGCGTTGGAGGTACACGGTGACGTGTTTGTGTGCAAACACACTTTTTGGCGACTCCGCTGGGGACGAAGCTTTGAACGGTCTCCGGCCCATTCTTGCTACGAAGAGATCGTCATCTAGGGTTTGCAATCTACAAAGGTAATATGAATACCCAATTCACATATGTAGATGCAAATAATGCATATGTTGTTGCTAGATCATCTATTAAGCATAATGTATCGGCTAGCCTTAGCTTTATCAATCATGCATCTAATTATGTGCAAGGGTCAATGCAACAAAATCTCCATGATTCTACTTCATATAATTTTAGCAACATGCAACATATGTATCCCAAGTCTCATGCATCGGCAACCCCACAAATTTATATGCCGATGAATAACATGATGAGTTCGGTTAATCAAGTTGAGACACCCTATGTAGGAACTTCCAATGGTATGGAACAAAGTGTTTCAAGTTTTTATTCATCAGCAAATAACTTGCAATATGTTAATCCATACGTGCCGGTGGATAGGGGAATTAGCCATGTTACTACTAGTTATTTGGCCAATTACCCTCAAACATCATATGCTACACCTAATGCTACTAATTTTTTGGCACCATACACAACTGTTGATGTCCATAATTCGGCTCCGCACATTCATGGTCATGGCGGAATAAGTGAAACTTCTGCAGGAGCACAAATGCCTTCACCTACTACCATGGCATATCATGTCCCCCCTACACAATTACATAATTTCGGCAACATCTCATTGCCGAAAGAGTCTAAAAGCATTGGGGGGCAACCATATCCAGACTGGGTAATTGAGAACAATCTTACATTCTCTTGGGATTTGTGCAACTCTATTCGCCAGAAACTAATAGAAGGTGGGAAGCCTCATGATTCTGCTGCTGTAAAAGCTAGAGTTGTGCGAATGTTGCAGTCGCCCAGTGATGTACCATCCAGTGTACCACGTAAACAATCACAAATTTTCTGCACCTCATTGCCGAAAGAGTATCAAAGTATTTGATACGTATCCAACGTATCTATAATTTTTGATTGTTCCATGCTATTACATTACCCCTTTTGGATGTTTATGGGCTTTATTTTACACATTTATACCATTTTGGGACTAACCTACTAACCGGAGGCCCAACCCGTATTGTTGTTTTTTGCCTATTTCGGTATTTCAAAGAAAAGGAATATCAAATGGAGTCCAAACGGAATGAAACCTTTGGGAGCATGATTTTCAGAACGAACGTGATCCAGAGGACTTGGAGTGCAAGTCAAGAAGCAGCCAAAGCTTCCACGAGATAGGAGGTCACCCCCCTATAGGGCACGCCCCCTGTCTTGTGGGCCCCTCGGGCATCCACCGACGTACTTCTTCCTCCTATATAAGCCTACGTACCCCGAAAACATCCAGGGGGCAGACGAAACACAATTTCCACCATCGTAACCTTCTATATCCGCGAGATCCCATCTTGGAGCCTTCGCCGGCGTTCTGCCGGAGGGGGAATCGACCATGGAGGGCTTCTACATCAACACCATAGCCCCTCCGATGAGTTGTGAGTAGTTTACCACAGACCTTCGGGTCCATAGTTATTAGCTAGATGGCTTCTTCTCTACTTTTGGATCTCAATACAATATTCTCCCCCTCTCTTGTGGAGATCTATTCGATGTAAACTCTTTTTGCGGTGTGTTTGTCGAGATCCGATGAATTGTGGGTTTATGAGCAAGTTTATCTATGAATAATATTTGAATATTCTATGGATTCTTTTATGTATGATTGAGTTATCTTTGCATGTCTCTTCGAATTATCAGTTTGGTTTGGCCTACTAGATTGATCTTTCTTGCCATGGGAGAAGTGCTTAGCTTTGGGTTCAATCTTGCGGTGTCCTTACCCAGTGACAGAAAGGGTTGCAAGGCAAGTATTGTATTGTTTCCATCAAGGATAACAAGATGGGGTTTATATGATATTGCTTGATTTTATCCCTCTACATCATGTCATCTTGCTTAATGTGTTACTCTGTTCTTATGAACTTAATACTCTAGATGCAGGCAGGAGCCGGTCGATGTGTGGAGTAATAGTAGTAGATGCAGGCAGGAGTCGGTCTACTTGTTGCGGAGGTGATGCCTATATACATGATCATGCCTAGATAATCTCATAATTATTCGCTTTCTATCAATTGCTCGTTAGTAATTTGTTCACCCACCGTAATACTTATGCTATCTTGAGAGAAGCCACTAGTGAAACCTATGGCCCCCAGGTCTATCTCTTATCATATTTGCTTCCAATCTACTTTTATTTGCATCTTTACTTTTTGCATCTATATTATAAAATACCAAAAAAATATTTACCTTATCATACTATCTCTATTAGATCTCACTTTCGCAACTGGCCGTGAAGGGATTGACAACCCCTTTATTGCGTTGGTTGCGAGTTCTTTGTTTGTTTGTGTAGGTGCGTGGGACTTTTGAGGAGACTCCTAGTGTATTGATACCTTGGTTCTCCAAAACTAAGGGAAATACTTACGCTACTATTGCTGCATCACCCTTTCCTCTTCAATAAAAACCAACGCAAGCTCAAGACGTAGCAAGAAGGATTTCTGGCGCCGTTGCCAGGGAGGTCCTCGCTCAAGTCAAGACATACCAAGTACCCATCACAAACACATCTCCCTCGCATTTACATTATTTGTGCCATTTGCCTCTCATTTTCCTCTCCCCCACTTCACCCTTGCCATTTTATTCACCCTCTCTTTCCCAATCTCCTCCTCTCCTTTCGCTTGCCTTTTTCTGTTTGCTTGTGTGTTAGATCTTTTACCTTGTCATCATGGATAGCTCATTTTTTATCCCTTTGTCTCCCAAATTTAAAGTTCTCCACTTCAAGCAAAGACAAGGTGAAAATTTAAAAGATGCTTGGTTTAGGATGTTAGAATCTTATCATAGTTGTGCTTTAGAAGGAGACTTCAAGATTTTAATTCGAAATTTTTACATTGGGTTAACCTTACCCCACAAACAACTCCTTGATGTTGCTGCAAAAGGGGAATTTATTAAAATTGGTCCTAGTTCCGCTTATGGAATTTTAGAGGGTATAGTAGGAGTACTTCCCCGACAAGAAAGATCATCTTTATCTCTTGAAGGGACCCAAATTTTAGAGAAACTTCTTGAATTGCAAAAACTTGTTGAACCTTTTAAGAATATTGTTGCAAGTATCAACCACATGAATAATTTGATCACACTTTACAATAAGCGGTTGGATGCCTTAGATCATAGGATCTCTGAGCATGAAGGGAAATGCCAAGAGCCTCCCGGACTTTAGCATAACTCCATTAAAAAGATGACTGCCAAAGATGGCACTAGTTAGATCTATCTTCGCTTTTATGCCTAGCTAGGGGCGTTAAACGATAGTGCTAGTTGGGAGGCAACCCAATTTTCTTTATGTTTTTTGTTTTTGCTCCTCTTTAGTAATAAATCTTGCATATACCTTCTGTTTAGATGTGTTTTTATCTTTTAATTAGTGTTTGTGCCAAGTAGAACCTATAGGATAACCTATGATGATAGTTGATTTGATTCTGCTGAAAAACAGAAACTTTGCGCACACAAATATAATTTTGTTAAATCACAGGAACGTGATTTTGCGTTGAATCTTTTTGATGATGATCGATAAACAAATTTTCCAGGACTTACTATTTTGGTAGGAGTTTTAGAGTTCCAGAAGTTTGCATTAGTTACAGATTGCTACAGACTGTTCTGTTTTCGACAGATTCTGTTTTTCGTGTGTTGTTTGCTTATTTTGATGCATCTATGGCTAGTAAAATAGTTTATAAACCATAGAGAAGTTGGAATACAGTAGGTTTAACACCAAAATAAATAAAGAATGAGTTCATTATAGTACCTTATGTGGTGGTTTTGTTTTCTTTCACTAATGGAGCTTATAAGATTTCCTGTTGAGTTTTGTGTTGTGAAGTTTTCAAGTTTTGGGTAAAGCTTTTATGGACTATGGAATGAGGAGTGGCAAGAGCCTAAGCTTGGGGATGCCCATGGCACCCCAAGATATTCAAGGATAGCCAAAATCCTAAGCTTGGGTATGCCCCAGGAAGGCATCCCCTCTTTCGTCTTCGTTCATTGGTAACTTTACTTGGAGCTATATTTTTATTCGCCACATGATATGTGTTTTGCTTGGAGCGTCATGTATTATATTAGTCTTTGCTTTTTAGTTTAACACAATCATCCTTGCTGTACACACCTTTCAGGAGAAGTCTATTTGATTAGAATTTGCTAGAATACTCTATGTGCTTCACTTATATCTTTTGAGCTTGATAGTTTTTGCTCTAGTGCTTCACTTATATCTTTTAGAGCACGGTGGTGTCTTAATTTTGAAGAAATTGCTAGTCTCTCATGCTTCACTTATATCTTTTTGAGAGTCTTTTAGAACAACATGGTATTTGCTATGGTTACAAAGTTGGTCCTAGAATGATGAGCATCCAAGTTGGGTATAATAAAAACTATCATAGGAAGAGAATTGGATGCTATGATCGATATGATGCTTGATAATTGTTTTGATATATGGAGGTAGTGATATTAGAGTCATGCTAGTTGAGATGATTATGAAAAATACTTGTGTTAAGGGTTGTGATTCCCGTAGCATGCACGTATGGTGAACCGCTTTGTGATGAAGTTGGAGCACAATTTTATTTATTGATTGTCTTCCTTATGAGTGGCGGTCAGGGACGAGCGGTGGTCTTTTCCTACCAATCTATCCCCCTAGGAGCATGTGCGTACTGCTTTGGTTTTTCATGACTTCTAGATTTTTGCAACTAGTACATGAGTTCTTTTGACTAATGTTGAGTCCATGGATTATACGCACCTCACCCTTCCACCATTGCTAGCCTCTCTTGTGCCGCGCAACTTTCGCCGGTACCATACACCCACCATATACCTTCCTCAAAACAGCCACCATACCTACCTACTATGGCATTTCCATAGCCATTCCGAGATATATTGCCATGCAACTTTCCACCGTTCCATTCATATGACACGCATTACTTTTGTCATATTGCTCTTTGCATGATCATGTAGTTGACATCGTATTTGTGGAAAGGCCACTTTCATAATTTTCATACATGCCGCTCTTGATTCATTGCATATCCTGGTACACCGCCGGAGGCATTCATATAGAGTCATATCTTGTTCTAGCTTTGAGTTGTAATTCTTGAGTTGTAAATCCATAAAAGTGTGATGATCTTCATTATTAGAGCATTGTCCTAGTGAGGAAAGGATGATGAAGACTATGATTCCCCCACAAATCGGGATGAGACTTCGGACTTTACAAAAAAAGGAGAGAAAAAAAAGAGAAAGGCCGAAAAAAAAGAAGGCCAAAGAAAAAAAGAGAAAAAAAAATAAAAAAATAAAATGAGAGAAAAAGAGAGAAGGGACAATGCTACTATCTCTTTTTCCACACTTGTGCTTCAAAATAGCACCATGATCTTCATGATAGAGAGTCTCATATGTTGTCACTTTCATATACTAGTGGGAATTTTTCATTATAGAACTTGGCTTGTATATTCCAATGATGGGCTTCCTCAAAATGCCCTAGGTCTTCGTGAGCAAGCAAGTTGGATGCACACCCACTTAGGTTCTCTTGTTGAGCTTTCATATATTTATAGCTCTAGTGCATCAGTTGCATGGCAATCCCTACTCACTCATATTGATATCTATTAATGGGCATCTCCATAGCCCGTTGATACTCCTAGTTGATGTGAGACTATCTTCTCCTTTTTTGTCTTCTCCACAACCACCATTCTATTCCACATATAGTGCTATGTCCATGGCTCACGCTCATGTATTGCGTGAAAGTTGAAAGAGTTTGAGATTATTAAAGTATGAAACAATTGCTTAGCTTGTTATCGGGGTTGTGCATGACTAAATACTTTGTGTGATGAAGATAGAGCAACAGCCAGACTATATGATTTTGTAAGGATAACTTTCTTTGGCCATGTTATTTTGAGACGACATGATTACTTTGATTAGTATGCTTGAAGTATCACTATTTTCATGTTAATATGAACTTTTATTTTGTATCATTTGGATGTGAACATTCATGCCACAATAAAGAAAATTATATTGAGAATTATGCTAGGTAACATTCCACATCAAAAATTTCTTTTTTATCATTTACCTACTCGAGGACGAGCAGGAATTAAGCTTGGGGATGCTTGATACATCTCTAATGTATCTATAATTTTTTATTGTTCCATGCTATTATATTACCCCTTTTGGATGTTTATGGGCTTTATTTTACACATTTATATCATTTTTTGGACTAACCTACTAACCGGAGGCCCAGCCTGTATTGCTGTTTTTTTGCATATTTCAGTATTTCGAAGAAAAGGAATATCAAACGGAGTCCAAACGGAATGAAACCTTCGGGAGCGTGATTTTTGGAACGAACGTGATCCAGAGGACTTGGAGTGCAAGTCAAGAAGCAGCCGAAGCTTCCACGAGATAGGGGGGCGCCCCCCCCCCCCCACAGGGCGCGCCCCCTGTCTCGTGGGCCCCTCGGGCGTCCACCGACGTACTTCTTCCTCCTATCTAAGCCTACGTACCCCGAAAACATCTAGGGGCAGACGAAACACAATTTCCACCACCGT
>NC_041385.1:296450323-296515838 GCF_002162155.2 Triticum dicoccoides
CCTTCGGGAGCGTGATTTTTGGAACGAACGTGATCCAGAGGACTTGGAGTGCAAGTCAAGAAGCAGCCGAAGCTTCCACGAGATAGGAGGGCGCCCCCCCCCCCCACAGGGCGCGCCCCCTGTCTCGTGGGCCCCTCGGGCGTCCACCGACGTACTTCTTCCTCCTATCTAAGCCTACGTACCCCGAAAACATCTAGGGGCAGACGAAACACAATTTCCACCACCGTAACCATCTGTATCCGCGAGATCCCATCTTGGAGCCTTCGCCGGCATTCTTCCGGAGGGGAAATCGACCACGGAGGGCTTCTACATCAACACCATAGCCCTCCGATGAGTTGTGAGTAGTTTACCACAGACCTTCGAGAGTCGGTCTACTTGTTGTGGACGTGATGCTTATATACATGATCATGCCTAGATAATCTCATAATTATTCGCTTTTCTATCAATTGCTCGACAGTAATTTGTTCACCCACTGTAATACTTATGCTATCTTGAGAGAAGCCACTAGTGAAACCTATGGCCCCCGGGTCTATCTCTTATCATATTTGCTTCCAATCTACTTTTATTTGCATCTGTACTTTTTGCATCTATATTATAAAATACCAAAAATATATTTACCTTATCATACTATCTCTATTAGATCTCACTTTCGCAAGTGGCCGTGAAGGGATTGACAACCCCTTTATTGTGTTGGTTGCGAGTTCTTTGTTTGTTTGTGTAGGTGCGTGGGACTTTTGAGGATCCTCCTACTGGATTGATACCTTGGTTCTCAAAAACTGAGGGAAATACTTACGCTACTATTATTGTATCACCATTTCCTCTTCAAGGAAAACCAACGCAAGCTCAAGACGTAGCAGTATTGGGGGGCAATCTCATGGCGGGTTGATGGAAATTGAGATGAAAAGGTTTAAAGCTCGCCAAGTTGAGATGTGGGCTAAAATTAGACGAGAACGAGAAGACTTGTAAATTCAAAAGGATAAAGTTATTGATTCAGGTAACAAAGAAAATTCGGTTATTAGAAAAGCGGAATCAAGTAGTATATATTCTGAGTCCATCAAATCCAAAGAGGCAAACATTGTTGAGAAAGGGCATGGAAAGTATAGCAAGACAACCATACTTGATTTTTCTGAAGTTAATGGAACCTACTTCCTGCCCTATGAGTTTCGTGCCATACAAATTGACGAGCTTCAAGAACAAGAACAAGTAGCCGAAGAAAGTTTGGTGGACAAATATCTTCAAAGTAATGATGCACGAAATCAAGAAAAAGATGATGACAAGGCGTTGGGGAGCTATCCGAAGGCGGAGCAAGATATTCTTCAAATCACACCACCATCACGCTCTCCCAACATATTTGAAGAGCTATGTCTAGACTTAGTTGTTGATGCATATATTAGAAAAAAATTCATAAGAAATATTGAGAGACCAATGAAGAAGGGTAATTTATTTCTTAGCAATCAGATTGTCACAAAGCATATCGGTCAACACATTACACCATTCAGAAAGACCAATAGCGAAAAATTATTGCAGCCAAGGCTTTCCCCATTGCTTTATCTAAAGTTCATATCTAATTGGATAGCTTTGCTTATTTCTTACTTGGCTTACAAATGATCGCAAAGAGTGACTTGAGTCTATAATAGAATGAGGTTAAAATTATGAGTTCATGTCAGCATTTGATGGCCCCCGTCAAGATGATCGAAATAAATATGAAGATGGACCAAAACGGAGCTCAAGTGCAAAATATATGACAATTCGGAGATACCCGTGTTGACACCAGATTAAATAATGGCATGAAACCTAATTAAGATGGCCTCGGATGGAAAAAGTTACAACTGCAAAGTTCTTCATCTTGTTGGAACGGACAATTCTGATATAAAAATCGTCCCTATCCGAGATCGTATGCAAAAGTTACAGGCAAAATCATGCACTGCAATAATGTTTGGCCGGATCATCCGGATAATTGAAGCACAAAGACACCAGAAGATTGGTGCTGAAGCCGGATGATCTGGGTACAATCCCAGATGATCCGGATGGAGGCCGGACAGTCCGGGTAGAAGTCCGGACGTGTGGGCAGTTTTTTCTGTTGCAGATGTTAGAAAACAGCCTGAAAATCCCTCAAGATGACCTCAGATCAAAAATTGTTCAACAGAAAAGTTGTTGGACTCGTCGAGGCAGTTGATTTTGGTATAAAAGTCATCTTAATATGAGGTCGTATGCAAAAATTACAGCCCGATTATTGAGCTGCTGTCAGAAGACTGGGGTAGGCCGGATCATCCGGGCCTTGAGCCGGACATCCGGGCCGGAGGTCATGAGTACTCCGTGTTTTATTAGGTTTTGATGATTTGGACGGCTAGGAAAATCCTTTTTTATACGGGAAGTCCATCCGCCTCATATATAGACAAGAGGTGACAGCCGATTGAACAACAACACACAATCGAACAAATCTATCTACATCTTTTACCTTTACTTTTACCTTCTCCCTTCTTCTTCTTCCTCGTTCTTCGTTCGTTCTTCTTCATTGCAGGGTGGCGAACCTCGAGGACCTATGGGTGATCAGGTCGACCTAGGCCAGCCCATAGCCACCGCGCGCCCTGATGGGGTCCCTCCCGGGCGTGTGGGGTTTCGGGTCTACAAAAGCGCCCGCCGGATTGTCTTGCGTGCCGCGCTTTCGGCGGGTCTCCTTCAACGTGAGCTGCGGTGCATCACCCCCGGCGTCGAGGGTACACGGTGACATGTTCGTGTGCGAACAAGACCGCCCGCACCTTGACCGACTACGTGGAGGCCGACGCCCTGCAAATAGCCCTGGAGGCCGTCGGGCATGCACGCGTTCGCGACGCCAATTTTTAGTACTAGCTCGTCAAGTGGGTTTCCCGCTTAGAAGCCGAAGCTTCGGTGGACCACGCCGGCATGGAAAGGGCCAACGCGCGCGAGCAACGCGCCCTATCGCACCTCTGGCAAGTTCGACGCGAGGCGGAGGACACCGGTGCCGGCGTTTAGCGTGTACCGCAGATGGCAGCCGGCATGGTCTAGTTAGCTAAGAGTAAGTTAGTACTTGTATGCTACTAGAGTATTAGTGGGAGTAGATAGTTAACTTGGCTATGATGGTTGTCAACATGGAAGTTCAGTACTCTATATGTGGATCAGACCTGTAACTTTGCTCTGAATGTTGAACTTTCCGTTTGAATGTATGGAATGGGCTCTTATTTTTTCAAATGGGTTGTATTTGTCCTCCACGGGTTTAGAGGCTGACTTGTGGGCCTGCCAAGTTAACGCGTACACAATCAGGAGATGATTGTACGTGGAGAGGATGACAGCAGGGACCCACCAAGGTCATGGGAGTATGCAAGCAAGTGCCTCCTTATTTCAAGCCAATAAAAAATGGCTCCTCCTAATGGATTTTTGACATCTGGGTCCCATGCCATTTTCAACATAGTATATAAACGAGAGAATTGCACAACGAGCGGCTGACACCAGGGACCCGGCAGCTCGCCCAGTTATTTTTATTTTGGGTTAATTTGATAAATGCCACTCCAAATCTGGTGTTTCTGAGAAATGCCACTGCAATTACCAAACTTTGAAAAAATCCATTTCATGCCATTTCCAGTGGCATTTTTGGAAGTCTGGAGTGGCGTTTTTCAAAGTTTCCAAATTGCAGTGGTGTTTTTCAAAGTTTGCAAAATTGAAGTGGCATTTTTCAAAGTTTGGAAATTGCAGTGGCATTTTTATGAATAACCATAATTGGAGTTGTATTTATCTAATTTGTTTTTGAGACGGAAGCAGGGTGTCAACTGGGCTGTGCGGGACACTCTGGCCTGTCTAGATAGCCTTTTCTTTTATGTTTACCACAGACCAGCCCAATAGTTTTTTTTCTTTCTGAAAATCGCTAGCCCAATTTTTTTGTGATTTGTCAACTAAGTCGCTTTGTTAGGCCTGTTGGGCTGCAAATCTTTCAAGACGAGGAGAGCTTCATTCGGCTGGCCGAGAAAATGGCCTATCAGTAATGAGAAATGGGTTGTACATTTTTAAAACACATCAAACCAACAATTAGTTTCAAATATCTTTTTTTCATTTCGAGATTTTAAATTGCATTGATTTTTATGCATGGACAATTTATTGGATTTTATATTTCTATACATTTATTTTTAAAATCAGTCTGAATGTGATTCGAAATTTCAGGATTAAAAACAGTTTAGACTGCACCGACATATGCAAAATTTCGTATAATTTTTTAACTGTGGCCACAATATGGGCTGTAATGCTAACAAAAAGAATATGGGCTCCAAAAAACCGTAAGAATTAGCAAATGGGTTGTAAATTATTAGAAATAATGGCAGATGGCCTGTATGCTGTTTTCCACAGATTTGAGGCTTTCCTAAAAAAAAGTTGACGCACAAGCAGTGACTGTTGGATGTCCATCCAACGGCCATCTTCCTTCTTCAATCTCTGCTCTTCCTGCTCCAGCCGCTCAAACAAGCGCTGGCGGGACTGCCTGCTCCCTCCTCCCCATGGCCAGCTGTGCTGCCGCGCAGGCCTCACCGCCCCATCGTACTTCCATCGATGGCCTAGCCATCCCTCTACTCACCCACACCTGTTGTTATTCTCCGCCGACGGCAAACGAGCCAGTAAACCCTTGTAAAGTCGTACTCCCCTCCGCGTGGGAAACAACTACCGAGTCTTCCCTGGCTCCGTGTCGTTCCCTTTCTAGGCCTCACCGTCGTCCACCGCCCTGGTGCTCTCGGCGTGGCATGGTCAACGTGGTCAATGATGACGCCATGTACCTAGGGTAGGGTCATGGACCTGTCTAAAGTACCCTCCCCTAGGACATCTCTAGAAGAAACTGCCTTTCAGTCGACCTGGAAGGATCCCACTCGATGGACACGAAGACACTCGACCATGAAGCCACTCACTTGACCACCAGGAGATCTAGGGTCACTCTGCACCCAAACGGTCTGTTATTAAGTAGTCTTTATGGTCATGATAGCACTTTATGTAGGGCGTTACCAGTAACGCCAGGCCTTAATGTACTTTAAACCCTGCATAACTGAGGGCCGGAGGGGTCTGGAAGACTCTATATAAGCCACCCCCTCCTCAGTGTAAAGGGTTCGCACCCCTGTAATTCATACACATATAATCCAGTTGACCGCCTCCGGCCTCCAAGACGTAGGGCTGTTACTTCCTCCGAGAAGGGCCTGAACTCGTAAATCCCTTGCGTAGACAACTATTCCATACCTAGGATCTTGCCTCTCCATACCTACCCCCCTATTCTACTGTCAGGCTTAGAACCACGACAGTTGGCGCCCACCTTGGGGCCGGTGTCTTAGCGACTTATTGGAGAAGTTGCAATCGTTCCGACTACCTTCATCATGGTTTTTGGCGGAGTTTTGGTTGAGGGCTGCGAGATCCGTCTTGGCGCGCTCACATTCATCGCCGACGACTCCGCTTGGCTTCAGGAGGCTCCACTCGACACTGACGTGCTCCCAGTACACGGGGCAACACACTTTCGCGCGTGTGTCTGCGGCGTCCTCCTGCGGCAACCGTCGGCCCCGTATCGGTCGACTCCTGTGTCGTCCTCCTTCCCCATCTCCCGCCAGCGCAAGCGCTGTGATTGGTCGAGACTTTAGCGGTGGGTGAGGCACGCAGTGGCCCGCCAGTTGGCCACCCCCCAAGTCACGGTGATCGAGCCCGACGAATCTCTCTATGGCCTGTTCGACTGGCTCCGTAGAGACTGCATCCGAGTGCGATAGCAGTGATCCAGTGGCGGTGGTCCTGATGGTCAATGGACCGTGCAGCCCTCCTGGCTTCCCTCGCGCCGACGGGGGAGACGGCGGAGGTGACCCAGTGCAGGTCCACGAGGACTATCAACCCGAGCCACTCACTTCCTTGCAGAGAGAAGATCTTCCCCGCCGGAACATGGATGCGCTGCATACTCCAATCATGGGAGAAACCCCCGAGGCTCGTGCCTTAGAGGACGCGCGTTTGGCCAACTTGGCTGAGCGCACTCGACTGGAGAACCTCCAACGAGCACTCGACGAGCGTGCGCGGCAACGAGTTCTGGACTCCAGTCGACGTCAACTCTTTCCACCACCGACTCAGGTATATCGAACTCCGATTCAGAATCTAGCGGCTGCGGCCCGTATAGCAGAGTCGATTCAGCCCTCCCAGTCAGAGGCTGGCAGAGGCTTGATGCAGATCAGAGATTTGCTCCGGGCAGCAGGAGATCAGAATTCAACTGTATCGCGGTCGCGAAACCGGATTCACAGCAGATCTGTCACTGCGAAAACAGTCCAGTCAGCCCATAGCCCGAGATCGCCCCCGAGGCATGAGGGACGTGGGGGTCGGCGTGAACAGTATGATGACAGATTTGATCGCGATGATCGACGTGGAGTTCCCATTCCCCCCCCAAGGGGTGGGTCGTATGCTCCTCGACAGCAAGATGATAGACGTTAGCATAGTGTTGGGTGAAGGGTTCCAGTCGACCCCAGAGAACCAGGCTTTGACGCGAGATCCATTATCGTGCATGGTCTGGTCGACCAGAACAGAGCTCACCGAGAAGGCCATGATAGAGATATGCCCACCAGCAGCAGAGTTCATGTCTCACGACCAGAGTGTTTTAGCAGAGCCATCAGGGCCGCGGTGATTCCTCCCAACTTCTGGCTGGCGACTGGAGTTAGTAAGTTCACTGGTGAGTCCAAGCCCGATACTTGGCTTGAGGACTACTGAGTGGCTATTCAGATTGGCGGCGGCAACGATGAGGTGGCCATGAAACACTTACCTGTCATGTTGGAGGGCTTGGCCAGGGCATGGCTCAATCAGTTGGCACCTAGCAGCATTTACACCTGGGAAGATCTTGCCCGAGTGTTTGTCAGGACATTTGAAGGAACTTGCAAGCGACCAGCAGGATTGACAGAGCTGCAGGTTTGCGTGCAAAAGTCGAATGAGACTCTAAGGGATTACATCCACAGGTGGATCACATTGCATCACACAGTGGAGAATGTATCTGATCACCAAGCAGTCTGTGCCTTCAAGGAAGGCGTTAAGAACAGGGAGTTAAGTTTGAAGTTCGGTCAGACCGAAGACATGACTCTGAGTCGAATGATGGAGATTGCCACCAAATATGCAAATGGTGAAGAAGAGGATCGACTCCGGAGTGGCAAGTACAAGCCAACTGCTCATGAAACTGGAGGAGGGAACTCTAGTCGGAAGCATAACCGGAAAGCCGAGCCAGTTGCTCCTGGAGAAGCCTTGGCCGTGACTCAGGGCAAGTTTAAGGGAAGCCCAAAGGATCTTGGAAACCCAAGAAGGTGAAGGACAAGGAAGGAAGTGACATGATGGATTTTCCATGCCACATCCACACGAAGAAGGACGAGGAGGGAAAGTTCATTTACCCGAAACATACCACTCGCCAGTGCCGACTCTTGATCCAGCAATTCCAGGGGAAACAGCCCAAGGATAAGGAAAAGGAGTCGGACAAGGTTGAGGACAAAGAGGACAGTGACGGAGGATACCCCCATGTCAATTCCACCCTGATGATTTTTGCTGATGTTGAGAGCAAAAGTCGATTGAAAGTTATCAACCGTGAGGTGAATATGGTTGCTCCGGCGACACCCAGTTATCTGAAATGGTCTCAGACCGCCATCACATTTGACCAGTCTGATCATCCGACACACATAGTGTCACATCCCTGGTCCTGTTATGCACTAGGCTAGACCTCATGTGAGCATCATGTTCAAATTCAAATGAAATTTGAATTGAGGAATTTTCAAAGCCTCAGAAACCTTCTAAAAATGATCAACATTAAAATCTCCTCAAAGAAGTCCAAGAAAATGTTCCTCTTAGTCTCTGAAAATATTGCAAAGAGGTAAAACTCAAAACAATATTTTTGGTATCTCAGAGTTAATTATTTTGGGCCTTTGAATTAAATAAATAGCTATTTGCATTGGATATATATTTGATATATAAATAATATATGTCCAATAATTACCGGAACATTTTATGTGGTTTGGTATATTTTAACTCTAGCCACATAACTATTTTCAGGATTTTATAAAATGGTTTACTACTTTATTAAACTAAAACAACACAGAACAAAATAGATAAATAAAAACAGAAATAGAAAGAGAGAGAAGCCCAGTCACTTACCTGGCGCTCACCTGCAGCCCAGCCGGCCCAGCTCTTGTGCGGCCCAGCCCATCTCCACTTCCCCCCCCCCTGTCGTCTTCCTCCTCGCCAGAAGGACCGAGGCGTGGCGCGCGCGCCCGAGAGCCCCGGCCACCTCCTGCTTACCTGCTCGCCGCTGGAGGCACCTGATGGTGCCACGCACTCCCCTCGACCCTCTCCTACTCTCCCCGTGCCCCTCTCCCTCGCCCTCACCCTCATCCTCTCCCCCTCCTCTGTCCTCCTCACCCGAACGGAGCCGCCGCCACCGACGAGAACCACCGTGGCCACCGGCCACCCCACGCCTCACCGACGCCCCAGGAAGCTCTGCCTTGACCTACTCATCCTCCCCACCACTCCAACCAACACCAGGAGCCCTGCAGTGACGCCATCGCCGCCATCTTCACCAACGGGCATCGAAGATCGCCGGCCCGATTCTCCGTCTCCAGGTCGCCCCCGAGCCCACTGAGACGCGCTCTGCAACCACAGTGAGCTCATGGACCGATTCCCCCTCCTCTCCTGCTCGCGTTCTTGCTCTAGCCCCGTTCCCCACCTCCGCCGAAGCTCGCCGCTGCCACGGCCGACGAGCTCCATGCTCCTGAGCTCGTCCGCTCGCCCGAGCATCACCAGCGTGCTCGCCGCGCTCCTGTGAACCTGCAGCACCCACGGGTTCTCCCTGTTGTGCACCGTAGCACCGTTTCCGCCAACGCCCGAGGTCCGGCAGCCGCTGAGCTCGACGCCGGCGAGGATTACGGCCACCCCAGCTCGCCCCGGTTGCACTGTTGGATGCGCGGGATCGCCAGCTTCCCGTAGAGCCCAGCGGCGCCTCGAATGGCTCCCTGTATCGCAATTCCGAGCCGCCCCGCCGCTACTGTCGTCGCCGGCGACATGTCGCCGGCAGGTTTGACCTGATCGGCCCAGGGGTTGACCCCCCCTGACGTGTGGGCCCAGGCGCCTGCCTAATTAGTGTTAGGTTAGTTAGTGTTAATTAACTTAGTTAATTAGGTGAGCCACTGACATGCGGGCCCCGCCCGGCTAACTAAGTTAGTTAGGGCTAATCATATTTAGGTTAGTCACTGACCAGTGGGCCCAATCCAGTTAGTTAGGGCTAACTAACTTGGTTAGTTGACTGAGTCACTGACCAGTGGGTCCCACTGGTCAGGTTTGACCTGGTCGACGCCTTTAACCTGCTGACGTCACCCCGGTGTCATGCTGACGCAGTATATGCTTCTGGGATTTTAAATAAGTCAGAAATGATTTATTTATTTTCAGAATATGCCCTAAACTTCAATAAATCATAGAAATTCAACCGTAACTCCAAATTAAATAATTTATATATGAAAAATTATCAGAAAAATTCAAGGAATCCATCTGTACCATTTCCATGCATGTTAGAACAACTTATCACCACTGTTTAGGACAAATCAATTAAATGGCATCCGAATAATCACATATGGAGTTTGAATTTGAATCCTGGATTCAAACCAACTTCATTTAATCTGGTTTAGTTGCATCAGCACAAATCACATCATATTGCCATGTCACATTCATGCATCATATTGTCGCATTGCATTGATTGCGTTCTTCCTTGTTTGCCGGTAATTGTCCCCTCTCGATAGACGTGTACCAGCGATGTGATCGATGACACCGATGAAGAACTATATTATCTTCAGAAGTGCCAGGCAAGCAAAACCCCCTTGTTCATTCCGATACAATCCCACTCTCTCGCTCCTGCTCTCTTTTACTGCATTAGGACAACAACGATTCATCTGTTACTTGCTGCGGTAGCTGAACCCCTTTATCCTTTGCATGACCTGTCATTCCACAGTAAATAGATGAAACCCACTAGTATGAGTAGGAGTTGTTTGAGCCCTGTTGTGCCTACTCATTCATGTTTGTTTGTCATGCCTGCTACTGCTTAGAGTTGAGTCAGGTCTGATTCATCAGGGATGAATCAGAGGTGTGTGAACATGTCCTACTATGTGTGAGCTAAGTGTGTGAACACGATTTGGTAAAAGGTATCGGTGAGAGGCCATGTAGGAGTACATGGTGGGTTGTCTCATTGAAGCCGTCCTCAGGAACTGAGTTCTGTGTTTGTGATCCATGATTCAGCTACTACCATACATTGGGCCCTGAAATATGACCCCGCTCGACTTCTTATTCACCCTAGTCCTCTGTCCAGGAGTTGCAAGTAGTTTCTGGTGTTTGTAGTATGCTGGAGGCCGTGGACAGCGCTGACCGTAGGGGTGGGCTGTGATGCGGTAGGCACGTGGCCGGGTATACCGGGCGCCCGTTTGGTGTCACGGAACCCTGTTCACATCGTTTGGGGCTGTGAGCGAAACTCCGGCCGAATCTCCTCATGGATGGAACCCGAATAGGCGATAAACCTGGACTAGAGACTTGAGTGTTTAGGTAGGTCGTGGTCTACACCCACGTCGGCTTTCGCTTGAAGTCTGCCGAGCACATGTCGTGTGCAGACGCTAAGTGGTGGAAACATGTATGAAGAAGTACACCCCTGCAGGGTTAACATCATCTATTCGAATAGCCGTGTCCGCGGAAAAGGACTTCTGGGTTGCTTATATCAGTTCATAGACAAGTGAAAGTGGATACTTTAAAATGCGCAAGATAAGCGTGAGTGCTATGGATGGCGTTCTCGTAGGGAGACGGGAGCGGATCCATAGTGGTGTATTGATATGGTGAATATGTGGACTCGTGTGCGCCACCTCAAAAGAGTTACTTGTAGTCGTAGTTCAGGTTAGCCACCGAGTCAAAGCTGGCATGCTGCAGTTAAACCCCACCATCCCCTTTGTTGAAAATGATGCATATGTAGTTAGTTCTGATGTAAGTCTTGCTGGGTACATTTGTACTCACGTTTGCCTATTTTATGTTTTTGCAGAGAGACTTCAGTCTCACTAGTAGTTCCACGTGGACTTCGACGTTTAGCTTGTTACCTCAGCTACGATCTTGTGCCCTCGGCAGGATCTAATAGATAGTCAGGCTTCTCGGCCTTTTTCATTTATAGATGTCTGTACCCAGACATGATAGCTTCCGCTTGTGCTTTGACTTGTATGCTCTGATTGTTGGGTCGTGAGACCCATGTTTGTAATATCTCGCTCCTCGGAGCCTATTGATTAAAATACTTGAGTTGTAGAGTCATGTTGTGATGCCATGTTGTATTTGCACATATCGAGCATATTGTGTGTATGTTATTGAAATGCTTGGTATGTGTGGGATCTGACCATCTAGTTGTTTATCTTTAGTAGCCTCTCTTACCGGGAAATGTCTCCTAGTGTTTCACTGAGCCATGGTAGCTTGCTACTGCTCCGGAACACTTAGGCTGGCCGGCATGTGTCCTTCTTCGTTCCTGTGTCTGTCCCTTCGGGGAAATGTCACGCGATGAATACCGGAGTCCTGTTAGCCCGCTACAGCCCGGTTCACCGGAGTCCTGCTAGCCCAGTGCTACAGCCTGGATTCACTCGCTGATGACCGACACGTTCGATGCTGGGTCATGGATGCCTGTCCCTGTAAGTCTGTGCCACTTTGGGTTTACGACTAGCCATGTCAGCCCGGGCTCCTTATCATATGGATGCTAGCGACATTGTCATATACGTGTGCCAAAAGGCGCAAACGGTCCCGGGCAAAGGTAAGGCGACACCCGTGGGAATACCGTGCGTGAGGCCGCAAAGTGATATGAGGTGTTACATGCTAGATCGATGTGGCATTGAGTCGGGGTCCTGACAGCGTTGGTATCAGAGCTTGACTGCCTGTAGGGTTACCAAGCCAAACTGGTCGAAGTTGAGTCTAGAAATTCTTTGGTTATATAAGGGAATTGATTGTGGGATGGAATGTAAGGCTCTTTTTACTCCTTATACCTCATGGCCTGCTGATCTGAGTCATCATCTTCTCTTCTACGGGGATTAAGAACTAGGTTATCTCTTCTTTCCATCAGGATCACGTGTTACTAATCCGTAGACTTATAGAATTGTTGGAATTAAGCCTCGTTTCAGATCCTATTACTTCCGTATGTTAATTGTTGATCTCAAGACCTTGATATTGTGCTTCTGAGTGGTTATGCCACCATTTTTGTGAATGTCTCAAATCTTTTCTGAGCATTTACAGCCGTTATGATGTCCGAGTCATTCCGGGTTTCTAAATAGTCTGGTGCATTTGCAAAATCCTTTCCCTCTGGTTTCGATGCTCCTTTATGCCAGCTCAATCACACTAATTGTTGAGTTGAGGTATTCTACTGCCTCGACCTTTATGTTGGAATAATTATTATAAACCTAGGTGTCTCAGGGGATCATCTAGTGGTCTAGCCATGATTTGTGTCCTAGTGTGATGATTCTGGCCTTTATTCTCGAAAGCATTCCGTGATGCTACTTAGTAGTAGGTATTCTATTTCTGGGTTCTTGAACCCGAGATTCATCCTACTTACATCATGTTGATAGTGTTGCTAGTTCCTTTAGGATAATAGTAACCTTTGCGATAGTCCTCGAGGTTCATGGTACATCCTTCTTCCAATTACCATGAATCATTCTTGGCAGGAGTTCTTCTGAACCAAAAGATGACAACAAGAGCGCTCTCGATGAGTTCTCCATGCTATATTGTGACTCTGCCAGCTCAACCTTTCTGCATGGGTTATCCGGAAGAATTATGTTGAACTTGGTTTGACATACTAATTTATGCATCCACAACTCAGAAAGTTATATGTTCCTTTGAGTTGTCCCTCTGTAGTTGTATTTTGATCCTTGTCTATCAGTTGATAGTCAAGTTGATGGCATGCGTTCATTCATCGATGCCTATTACTCTTGTGGTCCGTCAAGCCATTCTATTCCAGAATGACTAGGAGAAACAAACTCCAGTACCTCATCCGTATCCAGGATCGGGTCAAAGAAGTTGTATTTCGTAGATCAAATGCCAATCCAGCTTTTGGTTCTGTTCTACCTTGGAGTATTACCATATTTATATCAGGATTGTTATAGGAATTGCACACCATCCTATGAACTCTTGGTACAGTGATACCTCTTGCCATCATTGTTCATTCCTCGGTTCCTGGGTTATTGTAACCGGAATGCCGACAAGTGAATCGTGATGTGTGAATTCAATACCCCTAGCAACCTTGTTGCTTGGTAGTTAATGGACAATAATTTCATTCTTAGCGTGTTGGTTATTGAATCATCATTCTAAGATTGATTGTGCTACCTAGTCCTTGTTCCCGGTGCACTCCTCGATCGATGAGTTAGGATTATGTTAAATCTTCGCTCTATTAATCATATCGTCTTGCCTCAAAAAGCAAGATTGTTCTCGAGCTAAGTAACATATCGGTGGTTCGTGATTTTTCGAATATCCTCTCGAAGGTATCACCAGGTTGTCACCTGACTGTTATGTTGAGCTCGTGATCAAGTTGGTTTATCCTGTAAACCACCCTTTCCCCAAGAATCCGTGTTGGATACCCCTGAGCTAGTTGGTTAAGCTAGACAACAACTTGGAGAGTTGGAAGATAAAATCTTGCCTGACTTAGTTCGTTCCAAAGGGATATTCTTGTGTAGTGTGTGTTGAAGAAAGATGATATCTTCATCGATTGGTCCCTGTGATCAGTTGTTGGACCTATTGTCTTATCAATCCTTTGATTTGAGTGTGGGCTATCGTCAAATCAAATCAGTACCAACGATATTCGTAATGTTGTCTTACTCGTGGTTGATCCCTCGAGCATACATTATTATATCTTTTGGGTCTGACCAATGCTATCACTTGTTCACTTAACTATGGAATTCCTTTTAAAAGGAAACCCAGATGAATTGTTGTTGAGCCCATTGACAACATCCTTATCTCCTCCATGATCTTGTTGGACAACAAGTTAGTGTTGGAAACTTTTGAAAGCATTTTCTTCATGCTAGCTCATGAAGTAATTGTTTGATGAAAGGAGTGACTTTCTCTTATACACGTGCATTGGTGAAAGTTGCCGCCATGAAATTGAGAAAGTTAGTTTTGCTTCCTCTGGAATCATCGCAAGTCAGTCATGCATGTGCGAAGTATTCTATGGTCTGATAGACTGATCATCTTCATTCCATATGTATATCCTAGCACACCAAGCCACTGATTGAGTTGTTCAAAGATAAAGGAGTCTGTCCAAGGTGAACTCTTTGGACTTCCACGCGCGGAGACTTCGATGTCATTAATGATGGTTCCCCACCTGAACTCGGTGGTGTTTTATTGCAAGACTACCATGGGATCATGTTTGTCTGGGACAGCGTGCTCACATGTTTGTAGCAGAACCAGCTCATGTTTTGGAGCTTACTATCGTAGTTCATTCCCTGAGAATCTCGCAACGTCATCTCGTCGATTTGTGTTGCAAACTTTCATTTTTTCTTCCTAGACTCGATGAGTCTGGAATATCCTGACACCAACCAGATCTGAATCTCAGGCAGATATGATGGTTGGAACATTTCCCCAAGAACTATAATATTGGTTCCTCGATAACTGGTAAAGTGGATGTCGTGGCCAGCACCACCCAGCCGAAAGACCTATTATTGTAGTATCTTGATTGAAGAAGTTGGCCACCTCCCCATAAGGATTTCGTAGGATTTGCCTCCGTAACTGTTCCTTATGGATTCTATTGCTCCCGAAGTTCGACCTTTTACTTGATGTTCTAGTTATCAAACCATATCTATGAATGGGATACACTAGCACATCAAGGAGAACATTAGAAGCGGAGTGCTAAATGTCTCTCAGTCGATCATCCAGATTTTCTTTCCTTGGCATTGCTAGGGTGAAATCTAAGAAAGTGTTATCTTCCTTGCATCTGCATCATCCATCATCATTCATCATGGTAGCAAGTTGTGTTGCCAGGATCCTTGACACGGATGTTGGTAAAACCTTGATGATTGTGGAAATGCTCAAGTTCTTGAGAGCACGCACAAGCGCTACGTGTTATCATCGGCACTAACTCGGATTCCTCTCAGTTTCCTCGACAATGCTATGACCTTTTCAAACAGTGAATCCACTCTCTATTGTTGGGTTCTTCCCCAGTTACCAGAATCATTCCCAGGATTTGCATTCTGTTCCTAGCTTGCACCGCCATTGTGCCATTCTACCGACCCCCTCCAAACGATCGCTCGAAAATTGCCTTAGGCTGGTTTAAAGAGTTTCAATGATTTCTGAATCAAAGGTAATTCTTTTTGCCACTTAAGGGGATATATCTACGAGTCACCATCCCTAAGGTGCCTCGTTGTGGTATCATGGCAACTCAACTCCTTGCTACGTTGACAATCGTCTACCACCTTCTTAAGTGTGGAATTGTTGTCTACCTAGTGACCCTCGTCATCTGTCTCACTCCATCTCTTCAGATGTATGCTTCGCGTCTCAGCTCAAGAGATGTTGCTACGACTCACTTTGCGAGCTGATCCTAGGTTGATTGATCTTCGAGAAGATAGATTCTTCTAGAGTTTTCCTTTCCTCTTCTCGTCATGCTAGTTGGAGTTCTCAGAGGAAGACTTCGAGTCAAAGATGGTGATTGAATCAACGTTCATTTGAAGTGCAACTGGATCGTGAAGATTGTGCTAGTTTGCGTTCCCCCTTCACCTTACCCTACGCTTGAATCTCGGGACGAGATTTTTGTTTAGTGGGGGTGAGTTGTCACATCCCTGGTCCTGTTATGCACTAGGCTAGACCTCATGTGAGCATCATGTTCAAATTCAAATGAAATTTGAATTGAGGAATTTTCAAAACCTCAGAAACCTTCTAAAAATGATCAACATTAAAATCTCCTCAAAGAAGTCCAAGAAAATGTTCCTCTTACTCTCTGAAAATATTGCAAAGAGGTAAAACTCAAAACAATATTTTTGGTATCTCAGAGTTAATTATTTTGGGCCTTTGAATTAAATAAATAGCTATTTGCATTGGATATATATTTGATATATAAATAATATATGTCCAATAATTACTGGAACATTTTATGTGGTTTGGTATATTTTAACTCTAGCCACATAACTATTTTCAGGATTTTATAAAATGGTTTAGTACTTTACTAAACTAAAACAACACAGAACAAAATAGATAAATAAAAACAGAAATAGAAAGAGAGAGAAGCCCAGTCACTTACCTGGCACTCACCTGCAGCCCAGCCGGCCCAGCTCCTGTGCGGCCCAGCCCATCTCCACTCCCCCCCCTGTCGTCTTCCTCCTCGCCAGAAGGACCGAGGCGTGGTGCGCGCGCCCGAGAGCCCCGACCACCTCCTGCTTACCTGCTCGCCGCTGGAGGCACCTGAGGGTGCCACGCACTCCCCTCGACCCTCTCCTACTCTCCCCGTGCCCCTCTCGCTCTCCCTCGCCCTCATCCTCTCCCCCTCCTCTGTCCTCCTCACCCGAACGGAGCCGCCGCCACCGACGAGAACCACCGTGGCCACCGGCCACCCCACGCCTCACCGACGCCCCAGGAAGCTCTGCCTCGACCTACTCATCCTCCCCACCACTCCAAGCAACACCAGGAGCCCTGCAGTGACGCCATCGCCGCCATCTTCACAAACGGGCATCGAAGATCGCCGGCCCGATTCTCCGTCTCCAGGTCGCCCCTGAGCCCACTGAGACGCGCTCTGCAACCACAGTGAGCTCATGGACCGATTCCCCCTCCTCTCCTGCTCGCGTTCTTGCTCTAGCCCCGTTCCCCACCTCCGCCGAAGCTCGCCGCCGCCACGGCCGACGAGCTCCATGCTCCTGAGCTCGTCCGCTCGCTCGAGCATCACCAGCATGCTCGCCGCGCTCCTGTGAACCTGCAGCACCCACGGGTTCTCCCTGTTGTGCACCGTAGCACCGTTTCCGCCAACGCCCGAGGTCCGGCAGCCGCTGAGCTCGACGCCGGCGAGGATTACGGCCACCCCAGCTCGCCCCGGTTGCACTGTTGGATGCGCGGGATCGCCAGCTTCCCGTAGAGCCCAGCGGCGCCTCGAATGGCTCCCTGTATCGCAATTCCGAGCCGCCCCGCCGCTACTGTCGTCGCCGGCGACATGTCGCCGGCAGGTTTGACCTGATCGGCCCAGGGGTTGACCCCCCCTGACGTGTGGGCCCAGGCGCCTGCCTAATTAGTGTTAGGTTAGTTAGTGTTAATTAACTTAGTTAATTAGGTGAGCCACTGACATGCGGGCCCCGCCCGGCTAACTAAGTTAGTTAGGGCTAATCATATTTAGGTTAGTCACTGACCAGTGGGCCCAATCCAGTTAGTTAGGGCTAACTAACTTGGTTAGTTGACTGAGTCACTGACCAGTGGGTCCCACTGGTCAGGTTTGACCTGGTCGACGCCTTTAACCTGCTGACGTCACCCCGGCGTCATGCTGACGCAGTATATGCTTCTGGGATTTTAAATAAGTCAGAAATGATTTATTTATTTTCAGAATATGCCCTAAACTTCAATAAATCATAGAAATTCAACCGTAACTCCAAATTAAATAATTTATATATGAAAAATTATCAGAAAAATTCAAGGAATCCATCTGTACCATTTCCATGCATGTTAGAACAACTTATCACCACTGTTTAGGACAAATCAATTAAATGGCATCTGAATAATCACATATGGAGTTTGAATTTGAATCCTGGATTCAAACCAACTTCATTTAATCTGGTTTAGTTGCATCAGCACAAATCACATCATATTGCCATGTCACATTCATGCATCATATTGTCGCATTGCATTGATTGCGTTCTTCCTTGTTTGCCGGTAATTGTCCCCTCTCGATAGACGTGTACCGGCGATGTGATCGATGACACCGATGAAGAACTATATTATCTTCAGAAGTGCCAGGCAAGCAAAACCCCCTTGTTCATTCCGATACAATCCCACTCTCTCGCTCCTGCTCTCTTTTACTGCATTAGGACAACAATGATTCATCTGTTACTTGCTGCGGTAGCTGAACCCCTTTATCCTTTGCATGACCTGTCATTCCACAGTAAATAGATGAAACCCACTAGTATGAGTAGGAGTTGTTTGAGCCCTGTTGTGCCTACTCATTCATGTTTGTTTGTCATGCCTGCTACTGCTTAGAGTTGAGTCAGGTCTGATTCATCAGGGATGAATCAGAGGTGTGTGAACATGTCCTACTATGTGTGAGCTAAGTGTGTGAACACGATTTGGTAAAAGGTATCGGTGAGAGGCCATGTAGGAGTACATGGTGGGTTGTCTCATTGAAGCCGTCCTCAGGAACTGAGTTCTGTGTTTGTGATCCATGATTCAGCTACTACCATACATTGGGCCCTGAAATATGACCCCGCTCGACTTCTTATTCACCCTAGTCCTCTGTCCAGGAGTTGCAAGTAGTTTCTGGTGTTTGTAGTATGCTGGAGGCCGTGGACAGCGCTGACCGTAGGGGTGGGCTGTGATGCGGTAGGCACGTGGCCGGGTATACCGGGCGCCCGTTTGGTGTCACGGAACCCTGTTCACATCGTTTGGGGCTGTGAGCGAAACTCCGGCCGGATCTCCTCATGGATGGAACCCGAATAGGCGATAAACCTGGACTAGAGACTTGAGTGTTTAGGTAGGTCGTGGTCTACACCCACGTCGGCGTTCTCTTGAAGTCTGCCGAGCACATGTCGTGTGCAGACGCTAAGTGGTGGAAACATGTATGAAGAAGTACACCCCTGCAGGGTTAACATCATCTATTCGAATAGCCGTGTCCGCGGTAAAGGACTTCTGGGTTGCTTATATCAGTTCATAGACAAGTGAAAGTGGATACTCTAAAATACGCAAGATAAGTGTGAGTGCTATGGATGGCGTTCTCGTAGGGAGACGGGAGCGGATCCATAGTGGTGTATTGATATGGTGAATATGTGGACTCGTGTGCGCCACCTCAAAAGAGTACTTGCATTCGTAGTTTAGGATAGCCACCGAGTCAAAGCTGGCTTGCTGTAGTTAAACCCCACCATCCCCTTGGTTGATGATGATGCATATGTAGTTAGTTCTGATGTAAGTCTTGCTGGGTACATTTGTACTCACGTTTGCCTATTTTATGTTTTTGCAGAGAGACTTCGGTCTCACTAGTAGTTCCACGTGGACTTCGACGTTTAGCTTGTTACCTCAGCTACGATCTTGTGCCCTCGGCAGGATCTGATAGATAGTCAGGCTTCTAAGCCTTTTTCATTTATAGATGTCTGTACTCAGACATGATAGCTTCCGCTTGTGCTTTTCTTTGTATGCTCTGAATGTTGGGTCATGAGACTCATGTTTGTAATATCTCGCTCCTCGGAGCCTATTGAATAAATACTTGAGTCGTAGAGTCATGTTGTGATGCCATGTTGTGTTTGCACATATCGAGCATATTGTGTGTATGTTATTGAAATGCTTGGTATGTGTGGGATCTGACCATCTAGTTGTTTATCCTTAGTAGCCTCTCTTACCGGGAAATGTCTCCTAGTGTTTCACTGAGCCATGGTAGCTTGCTACTGCTCCGGAACACTTAGGCTGGCCGGCATGTGTCCTTCTTCGTTCATGTGTCTGTCCCTTCTGGGAAATGTCACGCGATGAATACCGGAGTCCTGTTAGCCCGCTACAGCCCGGTTCACCGGAGTCCTGCTAGCCCAGTGCTACAGCCTGGATTCACTCGCTGATGACCGACACGTTCGATGCTGGGTCATGGATGCCTGTCCCTGTAAGTCTGTGCCACTTTGGGTTTATGACTAGCCATGTCAGCCCGGGCTCCTTATCATATGGATGCTAGCGACACTGTCATATACGTGTGCCAAAAGGCGCAAACGGTCCCAGGCAAAGGTAAGGCGACACCCGTGGGAATACCGTGCGTGAGGCCGCAAAGTGATATGAGGTGTTACATGCTAGATCGATGTGGCATTGAGTCGGGGTCCTGACACATAGCCACCCCTGGGAGGCAAGCTTTTGTGGTCGACCCAGTCATCAAAGGCACTCGACTGACTAAGGTTCTGATGGATGGTGGCAGCGGCCTGAACATATTGTATGCGGAGACACTGAAGGGAATGGGCATTCCGATGTCCAGACTCAGTACCAGCAACATGAGTTTCCAGGGAGTCATTCCTGGGAAGAAGGATGAGTCACTCGGCCAAATTGCTCTTGATGTGGTTTTCGGTGATTCTAAGCACTTCCGCAAAGAAAAGTTAACGTTTGAAGTTGTGGATTTCCAGAGTGCTTATTTTAGGCAGGCCAGCTTATGCACGATTCATGGCTCGACCATGTTACGTGTACCTCAAATTGAAGATGCCTGGTCCCAAGGGTGTGATCACCATCACTGACAATCGGAAAAAGGCAGAAGAGTGCTTTCAGAAGGGCTCAAAGATCACAGATGCTCAGATAATGATGGTGGAGCTGCAGGAATACCAGAAAAATGCAGATCCGAGTGATTTATTGCGGGCCAAGAAGCCTGCCACAGAGTCAGCATTCCAGTCGTCTGGTGAGACTAAGCCCGTTCACATTCACCCGACTGACCCCAGTGCTGCTCCGACTCATATCTCCACAATACTCGACTCTAAATAGGAAGAAGCGCTCATCCAGTTCCTCCGTGAGAACTGGGCCATCTTCGCATGGAAGCCTGCTGACATGCCGGGTGTTCCCAGGGGGCTGGCTGAGCATCATCTACGAGTTGACTCAAAAGTGAAACCTGTCAAAGAACATCTTCGACGGTCCACCGTCCAGAAGAGAAAGGCCACTGGAGAGGAGGTGGCTCGGCTCCTGGCAGTAGAGTTTATCCGAGAAATTTACCACTCCGATTGGCTCGCCAATGTTGTCATGGTCCCCAAGAAGGACAAGTCACTTCGCATGTGCATTGATTTCAAACATATCAATCGGGCCTGCATGAAAGATCATTTTCCTCTCCCCCGCATCGACCAAATAGTCGACTCGACTGTGGGATGTGAGCGCCTGTCTTTTCTAGATGCTTATTCCGGTTACCATCAGATCCGTCTGTATGGACCCGACGAGATCAAAACAGCTTTCATCACGCCATTCGGGTGCTTTTGCTATGTCACCATGCCATTCGGCCTCAAGAATGCCGGAGCCACGTTCATGAGGATGATTCAGAAGTGTTTACTCACTCAAATCAGTCGGAACGTGGAAGCGTACATGGATGATATTATGGTCAAATCACGGAAAGGTTCCGACCTGTTGACTGACCTTGCTGAAACATTTGCCAATCTCAGGAGGTATGATACCAAGCTTAATCCATCAAAGTGCACACTCGGAGTTCCTGGCGGAAAGTTACTCGGTTTTCTCGTTTCCAAACGAGGAATTGATGCCAACCCAGAAAAAGTTGGCACTATACTCCGAATGAAATGCCCTGTGCGTGTGCACGATGTCCAGAAGCTTACTGGATGCTTGGCCGCTTTAAGTCGATTCATCTCTCGTCTCGGTGAAAAGGCATTGCCTCTTTACCAACTGATGAAGAGTTCAGACAAGTTCGAGTGGACTCCAGAAGCTGATGCAGCGTTTGTAGAGCTAAAAGCTCTGCTCTCCACCCAGTCGGTGCTTGCTGCCCCAATCAGCAAAGAGCCTTTGCTGCTTTACATTGCAGCCACAGGACAAGTCGTCAGTACAGTACTTACGGTCGAGCGGGAAGAAGAAGGGAAAGCCTTCAAAGTTCAGCGCCCAGTATATTATCTTTCCGAAGTGTTGACCCCATCGAAGAAAAGATACCCTCATTATCAGAAGCTTATATATGGGATTTATATGACCACGAAGAAGGTTGCTCATTATTTCTCTGATCATTCCATTACAGTCGTCAGCGATGCCCCATTATCAGAGATTCTGCACAACAGAGATGCAACTGGTCGAGTGGCAAAATGGGTGATTGAACTCCTTCCCCTTGATATCAAGTTCGAGGCAAAGAAAGCCATCAAGTCCCAAGCTGTAGCAGATTTCATCGCCGAGTGGATTGAACAGCAGTTACCGACTCAAGTTCACTCGGAGCACTGGACCATGTTCTTTGACGGCTCTAAGATGTTGAATGGTTCCGGTGCTGGGGTAGTATTGGTTTCCCCCCATGGAGATAAGCTCAGATATGTGCTCCAGATCCACTTTGATTCCTCCAACAATGAAGCAGAATACGAAGCACTTTTGTATGGGTTGCGTATGGCCATTTCACTCGGCATCCGTCGCCTTATGGTTTATGGCGACTCAGATTTGGTGGTCAATCAGGTGATGAAGGAGTGGGACGTCAGAAGCCCAGCCATGACTGGTTACTGCAATGCGGTGAGAAAGCTTGAGAAGAAATTTGAGGGGTTAGAGCTCCATCATATACCCCGACTGAAAAACCAAGCGACTGATGATTTGGCGAAGATAGTTTCCAAAAGAGAAGCCATTCCCAGTAATGTGTTTTTGGAACACATCCATACTCCATCAGTTCAAGAGGATCCTTTCACCAAAGAAGCTCCACATCAAAAAGTGACACAGATCCGACTGAAGTTGAAGTTCCAGCGGTGATCGACCTGATCATGGGAGCTTTGGTCATCACTCCCGACTGGACAGAGCCATACATCGCGTATATCTTAAGGAAAGAGCTCCCAGAGAATGAAGAAGAGGCTTGACAGATCGTCAGTCGATCCAAAGCCTTTACCGTAATAAAGGGACAATTGTTCAGAGAAAGCGCGACTGGAGTCGGTCAGAAATGTATAACGCCAGAAGAAGGTCGGATTATCCTTGACGATATCCACTCGGGGACCTGTGGCCATCATGCGTCCTCTCGGACCATTGTGGCTAAAGCATACCGAGCGGGATTTTACTAGCTAAGAGCAAATGAAATGGCAAAGGAGATAGTCGACAAGTGTGAAGGATGTCCATTTTACTCCAATCTATCGCATAAACCTGCCTCAACCTTGAAGACCATTCCACTCGTCTGGCCCTTCGCCGTTTGGGAGTTAGATATGGTTGGACCGCTGAGAACTGTCAGAAGCGGCTTCACTCATTTGCTGGTAGCAGTCGACAAGTTTACCAAATGGATTGAAGCTAGGCCTATAAAGAATCTAGATGCTGGCACTGCTATTAGTTTCATCAGAGAGTTGGTATTCAGATATGGAGTTCCACATAGCATCATCACTGATAATGGGTCAAACTTCGATTCTGAAGAATTCAGATCCTTTTGCTCATCTCAAGGCACACGAGTCGACTATGCTTCAGTCACTCACCCCCAGACAAATGGACAAGCAGAACGAGCTAATGGTCTAATTCTCAAAGGGCTGAAACCCCGACTGATGCGGGATCTCAAGCACGCAGCAGGTGCATGGGTCGATGAACTTCCGTCAGTACTTTGGGGATTAAGGACCACTCCTAATCGGTCGACTGGGAGAACTTCGTTCTTCTTGGTCTATGGAGTTGAAGCAGTCTTGCCGAGTGACCTGCTTCACAATGCACCTCGAGTCGAACTCTACACTGAAGATGAAGCAGAGCAAGCCCGACAGGACGCAGTCGACCTTCTAGAAGAAGAAAGAGAGATGGCCATGATCCGATCGACCATCTATCAACAGGACTTGCATCGCTTCCATGCTAGAAACGTGAAGAGTCGAGCCTTCCAAGAAGGAGATTTGGTTCTCCGAGTGGATCAGCAGAAGCCACACAAGCTTGCTCCTACTTGGGAAGGTCCCTTCATCGTCACCAAAGTTCTCCAATGGAGCGTACCGCCTTTACAATGTCGATCACCAGATTGACGAGCCCCGAGCTTGGAACGCGGAGCTGCTCCACCCCTTTTATACTTAAGTATACACTCGGATGAGACGTAATAAAAGTACTTATGTAGTTTATTTGTCGAAGACAAGAGTGTTATAATTTTCCTAGTGATTGTTGTTACTTTTGTTTACATTAGAAATCCCCCAGTGGGTGGCTTAGCTGTGAATCCATTTCGCCTAAGTTTCTAAAAAAAATCCTTGCTGAGTGGTGAGCCAGCCTCCCACTCGGGGGCTTAGCTGTGAATCCGTTTCGCCTAAGTACTTTAAAATCCTACCAAGTGGTGAGCCAGCCTCCCACTCGGGGGCTTAGCTGCAGTCCAAGTACTCGCCTAAGTATCTGAAAATCCTACTGAGTGGAGAGCAAACCTCCCACTCGGGGGCTTAGCTGCAGTCCAAGTACTCGCCTAAGTGTTTAAAATCCTACCAAGTGGTGAGCCAGCCTCCCACTTGGGGGCTTAGCTGCAGTCCAGTACTCGCCTAAGTACTTAATACAATGTGCGCTCCGCAAGGAGGACGAGGTGCAGGTCGACTGCTACCTTCTCCTTCCGAGCTGCGCCACAAATACAACATGCACTCCGCAAGGACGACGAGGTGCAGGTTGACTGCTACCTTCTCCTTCCGAGCTGCGCCACAAATACAATGTGCGCTCCGCAAGGAGGACGAGGTGCAGGTCGACTGCTACCTTCCCCTTCCGAGCTACGCCACAAATACAATGTGCGGTCCGCAAGGAGGACAAGGTGCAGGTCGACTGCTACCTTCTCCTTCCGATCTATGCTACAAATACAACATGTGCTTTGCAAGGACGACGAGGTGCAGGTCGCTGTGGCCTTCTCCTTCGGAGCTACGCCACAAAAAATCCTACCGAGTGGAGAGCAAACCTCCCACTCGGGGGCTTAGCTCCAGCCTAGGGCTCGCCTAAGTATTTGAAAATCCTACCGAGTGGAGAGCAAACCTCCCACTTGGGGGCTTAGCTGCAGCCCAGTGCTCGCCTAAGTATCTGAAAATCCTACCGAGTGGAGAGCAAACCTCCCACTCGGGGGCTTAGCTACAGCCCAGTGCTCACCTAAGTATCTGAAAATCCTACCGAGTGGAGAGCAATCCTCCCACTCAGAGGCTTAGCTGCAGCCCAGTGCTCGCCTCAGTTCTTAATCTGTTCCGCTCTACAAGGATGACGAGGCGCAAGTCGACTGAGCTTATCACCTAAGAGCTGTGTCTCAAGGATTAAAATATATTCCGAGTGAAGAAGAAAATTCGTTCGAAGGCAAATGCAAGCATATTCAACGATAAGCAAAGTTCAGATAACGGATTCAGAAGTGCGCAGGCGTCAAGCCTATAAAAGTTTATCGGTTACAAAAACCACTCGGCATACCGAGGCAAATTTAAGGTGAAGCATAGAAGTTTTTTACTCCTCAGGTGGAGGACTGGAGGGCACGAGAAACTGGTCCAGGTCGATCCCGTCAGCAATCCGAGTGGCAGCAGTAATGAAGGTCTCCATGAAAGATTGGAAATCATGCTTCTTGGTATTGGCCACCCTGATGGACGCCAGCTTGTCCTCTCGAGCATCCTTGCAGTGGACACGCACCAGGGACAGAGCAACATCAGCACCACACCTGGTGGAGGACTTCTTCCATTCCTGCACTCGACCTGGAACGTCATTCAGTCGAGTCATCAAGGACTCAAGGTCATTGTGAAGGGTCTCCCTTGGCCAGAGTGTCATGTCGATCCGCGACACCGCAAACTTCGGTCGAGCGAGGTAGTCGACTAGTCTAGCGACGCGAGATTCCAGTCGAAACACGTTCATGGTAGCCTCTTCCTTCACAGGGGAGTTAATGGGGTCCAAGTTTGGCTCCAGTCGACTGGTCTCCTCCTTGAAGTTTTGGCAGAATTCTATAAGCACAGTTTGAAGTTAAGCCAACAGTTCTATGACGAGTCGACTATAACAAGTCAATCTGATAGAAAAGATTACCTTCAAGCATGAGGAATAACTTCTTGGCGAGCCCTTCTAGATAAGACTCCAGATCGTTCTTCTTCCCCATCAATTCGCTAGCCTTGTCACTCAAGGCTATCTTGTCATTCTTCAGTCGACTGACCTCCTTGTTGGCCGCGTCGAGAGCAGCTTTCAGATTGGTATTCTCCTCTTCAAGTTTGATGATTGAAGCCAGCTTTTCTTCTGCGAGTTTCGCCTTGTCCGAAGCCTCTTTCTGCGCCTCGGCGAGGTCAAGGTCCTTCTTCTTCAGAGCATCCTTCAGTTTATCTGCAAAATGACAGTGAGATTAGACTCAGGAATGGACAAAAAAAATAAGGGCAGTCGTCAAGGTTCTCACCAAACATACCTTTTGCCTCCTCCTTCGCCTTCGTGAAGTTCTCCTGGACAAGCTTCAAATCAAGTTCGAGCTGGATATGCTTGTTCTCCAACTCAGTATAACGAGCCACAAGCTCGCAAGATTTCTGCAAAAGATCAGTCGACAGACATCAAAGATAGGTCACTTCCGAGTGACTAAGAGAAAAATCATAGCATTTCTAAGACTACAGCCGAATCAAAATATTCAATTGTAGTCTCGGGGACTACACCCAGTGGGTGCACTCAGCGTGCCTCCACTGGTTCTATCGACTCGGTTCGATCAGTCGACCAAAAGAGACAGAAAGTTATGGTCCTAAAACATAGCTAACTGACAACAGTCAGCCATAGTAAAAAAAGATGTTCTTCAGACCATAGTCGACTGCCAGCAGTCGACCATGGTCTCGGGGACTACACCCAGTGGGTGCACTCAGTGTGCCCCCATTGGTTCCATGATTCCATTCGACAAGACCGGGTGGAGAAAGTAAAGAGAAAAAAGTTAAAGGTATAAAGACTATAGTCGACTGCCAGCAGTCCACCATAGTCTCGGGGACTACACCCAGTGGGTGCACTCAGCGTGCCCCCACCAATCCAGATATTCAATTGACACACCCACTGGGTGTACAGATATTAAGATCTTCAGAAAGAAAAGTTTTCAGGTACCATATCCTAACAGAACAAGCGGTGATCAACTAACCTGGACATTGCTCTAAAGGGCTGAGCTTGCATCATAAGCTGCTTGGCTGGCGTCTCGGATCGCCTTCACCTGCTCCATCACGACCCCCGCCTGGCGTATAGCTTCTTTAGCAGCGCCTACTTGGTCCTCTGGGACGTGGTGGGTGGAGAAAAGAGAAGGCGGATCAGCACTCGAGGATGAAGGGCGAGCACTCGTCAGCGGCACAGCAAAGGACACGGTAGTCCGAGTAACGTTGCCCCCCTCCGGAACCAGCGTCTCAGGTGTTGATACAACCTGATCAGTCTTGCCAGCAGACGTTTTCCTGTTCCTCCTCTGCCTTAGTGGCTCCTCATCGTCTTCATCAGGGAGGTCAATGATGATATTAGGTGGAGCTACAAGAAAGATTCAAAGTTAAAAATGAAGATCCAATCGACCGAAAGCGAAACTACAGAAATCATACCAGGGTTGAAAGTGGCAGCATCCTCCATTTCTTGATCTTCATGTCTGGCTGAGGTCTTAGAAGTAGCGGCACTGCGATTTCAGAAATCAGTCGGTCAGCAAACGAGTCGACCAAGAGTGTATCCATGTTAAATAAGAAAACACAAGTTCTGCCATTACCCGGAAATAGTGGGAATCACCATCCTCATCTTCGGCAGAGCCTTCGTCGGTTTTGATGATGTTGCTCGGGGTTGCTTCGACGCTTTCTCAGTCGGCGCCGGAGAGGTCGTCTGAGGACATTTGGTCGACTGCCCAACAGGCACGGCCGCCTTGCCACGCTCGACTGCGGGGTCATGGGTGAGCTTGGATCGTCTTTCAGTACGGGGAGGCTCGACTTCCTCCTCCTCTTCCTCACCAGAGCCGGCATCTTCTTCATCCTCCTTGCCATCAGATTCCCACTCCTCCTGACTTTCACCCCCGCTCCCTTCGTCCTCCTCGGTATGTTCTTGCACCCCGTTGGGCATCGTGTACATCTCAGTAGTGACCTGGAAGACAACAAACAAGACAAAAGTCAGTCGACTAAATTGTAGCAAAACAGAATGAAGGAAACAGGATCACGGTCGGAGATACGTGATCAGACCTTGTCTGGTTCGTATGACTGGTCGAGTGGCGGGATCCTCCTAGCTCCACGGGGGTTATCTTTGTTCCCTGTGATGGCAGTCATCCACCTCTCCAGTGTGGCATCATCGACCTCCTCCGGGTGGACCCGAGTGGTGTCTTCGGTACCAGAGTACATCCACATTGGATGGCCTCGATATTGAAGTGGTTGAATGCGCCGTCGAAGGAAAACCTCCAAAAGATCCATGCCAGTCACCCCGTCGCGGATGAGCTGGACTACATGCTCTACCAACACCTTAACCTGAGCCTTCTCCTCTGGGACCACCTTCAGAGAGGACGGCTTGTTCACTAAGTCCATGGAGAAAGGAGGGAGTCCAGTCGACTGCCCTGGCATCGGCTGGTCTTGGCAGTAGAACCAGGTCGACTGCCACCCTCGAACTGACTCGGGAAGGATCATGGCTGGAAAAGCACTTTTACTCCTCATCTGAACCCCAAGACCCCCACACATCTGGATTACTTGGGTTTTATCGTCACTCGGATTAGCCTTTTTCACCGTCTAAGAGCGACAGGTGAAATGTGTTTGAAAAGGCCCCAATGCGGCTGACAACCCAAGAAGTTCTCACACAAGGACACAAAAGTGGCGAGATAGACGATAGAGTTGGGTGTGAAGTGGTGGAGTTGTGCCCCAAAGAAGTTTAGAAATCCCCGAAAGAAAGGGTTTGGCGGCAGAGAAAACCCACGGTCGACGTGGGTAGCTAAGAGGACGCACTCACCCTCCAGAGGCTGCAGCTGCCACTCCTTCCCCGGGAGCCTCGCTGATCCATGAGGGATCCGTCCCTCATTAGCCAGGTCGTCGAGGTCTTTCTGGCGGATGGTCGAGCGGATCCAGTATCCCTGGATCCAGCCTTGCGGCAGACCGACCCACGACGAGGATCCGCCCCAACTGGTCGCCCTTCCCTTCGCCTTTGTCGTCGCCTTCTTCGCCCGCTCCAAAGCCGCCGTCTTCTCCTTCACCATCGTCGCCGGCGAAGCAGGCATAGAGCAGCAGCGCTGGGACGGTGGCAAACGCAGCAGGTGAATCTGAGGAAGAGGGAGGGGAAAATGAGGGCGCACTGTTCAAAAACAACCCCGTCCGGCACCTTATATGAAGTCCCTTCCGAGTGGCTGACTGGTAGGCCTGGGTGATCCTGTCAAATCCCGCAACAGCCGCGCGTGCAATACATGGCGAAAAAGGTGGCGCGAAGATCGAGACGTTCCTACCCTATCCCATCCGAGTACTGCGGCCTCCTCTGCCTCGCGCGCTTCCCAAAATTCGCATCCCGCTAAATCCGCAAACAGCAGAGCAACTTGTCAACCGGAGATTTCCTCTGATCCGTCGCTCGGAAATCTCCAAGCACATAGAAGTCACTCAACAGATATAAAGAATGGATCAAGGCAACTGAAAAAGAAGTTCATGCCATCAATTAAAGTCATTGATCCAGAACAAGACACACTCATAGCATGAAAAACAGGTCGGAAAAATCCTCGACTCCTTCCTCACTCGAACCTCGATCCATTCGGGGGCTAATGATGACGCCATGTACCTAGGGTAGGGTCATGGACCTGTCCAAAGTACGCTCCCCTAGGACATCTCTAGAAGAAACTGCCTTTCATTCGACCTAGAAGGATCGCACTCGACGGACACGAAGACACTCGACCATAAAGCCACTCACTCGACCACAAGGAGATCTAGGGTCAGTCTGCACCCGAACGGTCTGTTATTAAGTAGTATTTATGGTCATGATAGCACTTTATGTATGGCGTTACCAGTAACGCCAGGCCTTAATGTACTTTAAACCCTTCATAACTGAGGGCCGGAGGGGTCTGGCAGACTCTATATAAGCCACCCCCTCCTCAGTGTAAAGGGTTCGCACCCGTGTAACTCATACGCATATAATCTAGTCGACCGCCTCCGGGCTCCGAGACGTAGGGCTGTTACTTCCTCTGAGAAGGGCCTGAACTCGTAAATCCCTTGCGTATACAACTACTCCATAGCTAGGATCTTGCCTCTCCATACCTACCCCCTATTCTACTGTCAAGCTTAGAACCACGACAGTCAACGACCGACATGCATCTGAAGTGGACTGTACGTGGAGAGGCTGACAGCTGGGTCCACGGCCGCATGCAAGGAAATGCCTCCTTATTACGCGCAAAATAATGATTCCTCCACCTGACAGCTAGGACCCACAGAAAGGGCCTCTGTATTTCGCGAAAAAAACATTACCGCCGCTGACAGCTCGGACCCACCAGCTATATCTTCGCACGCAAGGAAGTGCCTCCTTATTACGCACAAAAAAATGAATACTCCCCCTGCTAGCTGGGACCTAGTATAGTGGGCCTACTAAGTTGACGAGGACGGAGGGCTTTGTCAACTTAGTCAATATGCACGATTCTAGCTCCAGTGACCGTACGATGTACATCCAACGGCCGTAGTGCTTCTTCAACCTCTGGTCTTCTTGCTCCAGCCACCCAAAGCAGCGTCGGTCGTATCGCCTGCTCCTGCCTCCCGTGGCCGGCTATGCTGCCGTGAAGGCCTCACCGCCCCCATACTACTCCCAACGCTGGCCAGGCCATCCCTCCACTCCACTCACCCACACCCCCTGTTATTCTGCGGCGGCGGCAGCGCAGCCAAACCAGTGAACCCTCGTACTCCTCTCCACGTGGGCATCCACTGCCGCGTCTTCCCTGGCTCCGCGTCATTCCCTTCCTAGGCTCGCCGTCATCCACCGCCGTGGTGCTCTCGGCACGGCGTGGTCAATGTGGTCAATGACCGACTTGCATCGGAAGAGTACTATACGTG
This sequence comes from Triticum dicoccoides, assembly GCF_002162155.2. NCBI lineage: Eukaryota > Viridiplantae > Streptophyta > Magnoliopsida > Poales > Poaceae > Triticum > Triticum dicoccoides. The sequence continues at coordinate 296,481,052 of NC_041385.1, forward strand.
GAGAGGCTGGCAGCAAGGTCCACGGCAGCCGCAAGGAAGTGCCTCCTTATTATGCGGAAAATAATTATTCCTCCACCTGACAGCAGGTACCCACCGGATGGGCCACCAGTATTTCGCAAAAAAAAACGTTTCCCCCTGACTGTTGGGACCCACCAGACGGGCCACCGTATTTCGTGAAAAAAATGTTCCCCCCGCTGTCAGCTCGGACCCACCGGAAGTGCCTCCTTATTACGCACAAAAAAATGAATACTCCCCCTGCTAGCTGGGACCCACCTTGGTGGGAGGCTGACTTGATGGCCTACTAAGTTGACTGGGACGGAGGCCTTTGTCAACTTTAGTCAATATGAATGATTCTAGCTCAAGTGACCGTACGACGTCCATCCAACGGCCGTAGTGCTTCTTCAACCTATGGTCTTCTTGCTTCAGCCGCCCAAAGCAGCGCCGGCCGTGCTGCATGCTCCTGCCTCTCGTGGCCAGCTGTGATGCCGTGGAGGCCTCACCGCCCCCTACTACTCCCACCACTAGCTAGGCCATCCCTCTACTCACCCACACCCCCGGTAATTTTGCGGCGACGGTAGCCTCACACCGCAGCCGAACAAGTGAACCCTCATACTCCTCTATGTGTGGGCATCCACTGCCGCGTCTTCCCCGGCTCCGCGTCATCCCCTTCATAGGCCTCGCTGTCGTCCACCGCCTTGGTGCTCTCGGTGCGACATGGTCAATGTGGTCAACGAACGACTTCCATCGGATGTGGACTGTATGTGGAGAGGCTGACGGCTGGGTCCACAGCTGTAGTAAGGAAGTGCCTCCTTATTACGCGGAAAATAAAGATTTCTCCACCTGATAGCAGGGACCCATCGGACGGCCCACCGTATTTCGTGAAAAAATCGTTCCCCCTGACTCCTGGGACCCACCAGCCATCTTCGCACGCAAGGAACTGCATCCATATTACGGGCAAAAAAATGATTCGCCCCCTGACTGCTGGGACCCACCAGCTACATCTTCGCATGCCAGGAAGTGCGTCCAGGCAAAAAAACGATTTTCCCCCTGATTGCTGGGACCTGCCAGCTACATCTTCGCACGCAAGGAAGTGCGCTCGGGCAAAAAAAAATGATTCGCCCCCCTGACTGCTGGGACCCACCAGCTACATCTTCGCACGCAAGGAAGTGCCTGACAGTCGGGACCCACCTGGTCGAAGCGTACGTAGCGTTGTCATTCTGGTCGCAAACGTGTACGTACATACTGGTCAATGTAGAGACACGCACGTGTCGTAGTAGAGGCGCGCACGTAGCATGTGCACGTACGTTGTTGGAGATATGCCCTAGAGGCAATCATGTATGATGATATTTCCTATGTGTTTATGAATAAAGATAGTCCTTGGACATTATAAATGATATGTATCAGCAAGTATGTGACTTGTTTGTGGGACTATGCATTGTATGATGACTGTCCTAAAAGGTCCCTAGTCGAAAGGGCTGTCTGGACGCGCAGCTGACTAGACTAGCATATGGGACGGTCGATGGCTTGGTCTCACTAGCCATGAAGCATTGGATGCTAACCGGATAATATAGACTCGGAAGGATCTGGTCGGATTTGGCATAGTCAGATCCGACTCGAGATAAGGTCCGAGTCAGACAGACCCAACTATGGGACGCATCGATATGTCATATGTGAGTCTCTAGTACAACATACGTTGTATGTCCTAAGACCTGAGCTGACGCATGTACTCGGGATGGTGACAGACCTGCTTTGGGCCAACCAAACGCTACAACGTGACTGGGTAGTTAAAAAGGTAGGTATCGGGCTTGTCCAGACGCATGCTGTGCGACGTGGTCGAGCAAGATGGGATTTGCCCCTCCGATCACGAGAGATATACTCTGGGCCCCTCGTGTGATTCGAGCAAGAGAAGCATGGCCATGCGACAACGATTATGAGATAATCCGAATAGTGGTCGGCATCACTGGAACGAGAAAGAGGTCAGGCTACCACAAGGATGATAGACTCGCCTTGAGCCTGACAACATATATCGTGTGGCAAAGGGAACAGAAGTATGATGTACAGGTTCGCCTAACCAGCATCATGGTCTGCTTGGTGTTCGGCATGCCTTGCTAGAGGCCGCTACCAACCGTGCAGTTCGGAGGTGATTTGAACTGTGACCAAGCCGACTTGAACCTAAGGGGTCACGCGCTTAAGGGAAGAAACCTACGAGGTCGGATCCGAAGACACTGGTCGGATGTGATCCGAGCTATATTCGGATTGTGGCCGAGTAGACTTGTGGGCTTTAGGGTCCGTGCGAGGCCCAAGTGTTGAGCACGCGACGGACGCCTTTATAAAGTGGAGGTGCAGCACACTCAAGTGGTTGATCACTTCGGTGTTGTCACTAGGGTTTGCATGTGTTGCGAATAGCCACCTCCACTCGCTGCCGACTGTGTGATCGGACCTAGCAGTCCGCCGCACGGTGTTCCTCCTGCACGCGCGGATACCGTTAGAGGAGGTGCACTTGTGCCGCTCCAACAAACTTGTATGTGGGATCAGACGACCGGCTGTTCGAGGGAGATCGGACAAGGAGGAGACTATCCACGCGGATGCGCTGCCCCAACTCTTCTTCCGCTGCACGGCACTGCGTGTCTAGTGGTAATGAACTGTGATCCATCTCTCGTAGCATGTTCCTGTTGTTCTGCGTGTATAAATTTTTTAATTTACAGTCCACACACCCTATCGTAGAACCCCAATAGTGGTATCAGAGCCTCTGCTATAGGATTTAGATTCAGATCATATGCATATTAGATATGTGGAGACAGCAGATGAGATCTGTTGTCCTTGATGAGATCGGCTATGTGCACGGATGATGAGATCAATTGCACATGGGGATTGAAGAGGCTATGTTTTCTGATGATCGGAGTCGATGAGGTCATCACACAGCCTACCCCTACCGGTCGGTATCTGCCATCGGGGTTAATAGTGAAACGTAAATCTGACACACAGTCGAACCCTGCCCGCTAACCGGCTAGCGGGACCGCCATGTGCGTAGCGCCATGTATTTCGTACACGACACACAAACCGGTAGAATGCGATTCTATGCATAACTTTGTTTTGCAGGTTTGATGTGGATAGTATGGCTCATGTGTATGTGATGTAATTTTTACATGGCCTGCGTGTCATGTTTGTCAGCCGACATGAGCCAAAGTGCTGTCATTATATTGTATAACGACCTACGTGTCGACTTGTGACTTTATGTAAAATTCATTACTAGTTGTAGTATATTGATAATGGAGATCAGGTTAGTGACTTGGCTTCCCGGCGTGACAAACAAGATGGAGTTCCTAGATGTTCATCGGAGTCAGAGCCGACCTGGAGGAACAAACATGAAGGAGCCATACTATTTCACAATATGTGTTTATTTGTGATTATTATGCTTCTATGTTTCTATGCATGTTAGAATGGTAGGATGATCCCTCATGAATATCAAGCGAATTGCCATCCCCGACGTTCCACCTTCGCACGTCAAGTACGTCTAGTAGTGGGCTCATAAAATTGGAGTGCTGTTGGATGTCCTTGAACTGAAGGGTTTGTGTCGGACGCGGACATGCACTGCATCAGGTTAACTTGACAAGGCCATCAAAACGGTTTTGGGCCTTGTGGCAAAGAAGGTTGGGAGCCAGGGTATGAGATACCTTCCCGACCGACAAGAGTCGTATAGAGATACGATTAGCAAGGAGTTGCTTACCGGATAGGCATGTTGGCTAGCAGTGATGCTAAAGCTCACTAGTCGCATGCGCTAGTCGGATCCTGAATCACTGAGAGTTTGCGGAGGGATGCTGACTTTAGTGGGAGTATTTCTATTTAGGCTTGAATTACTCTACATAAACACATTGCTTAGTGATTGCATATTTTCTATTGTAGATCAATGGCACCACCTACTCAACCCAATTTTGCATTGAAATCAATTCTGGAAAAGAATAAACTGAATGGAACAAACTTTACCACCTCGTATAGAAATCTAATAATTTTTCTCAAGCACGATAAAAAGGAACATGTTGTAGAGGATCCACTTCCAGAGGAACCTGCTGATAATGCTAATGCCACAACTAAGAATGCCTACCAGAAACTCGTTGATGAATCAATGGAGATCAGTTGTCTGATGCTGGCTTGTATGGATCCCGATTTGCAACAACATTTTGAAAATGTTGAGGCTTACTATATGATCGAGAGTCTCAAGAGCATGTTTCAGACACAGGCTAGGACCGAAAGGTTCAACGTCTGGCGATCCTTGATGGATTGCAAGCTGAAGGAAGGTGATCCACTGAGCCCACATGTGATCAAGATGATCAGATATGTGCAAGCTTTGGATTGGTTGGGCTTCCTGCTCTTGGACGAGCTTGCTACAGATGTAGTTCTGGGTTCTCTTCCGCCCAGCTATGGGACATTCATCTCGAACTATCATATGCATGGCATGGATAAGAAGCTCACTGAATTGCATGGGATGCTCAAAGTGGCAGAGTAGGATATTAAGAAAGGCGCACATCAAGTGTTGATGGGGCAGAAATTAGCTAAGTTCAAGAAGAGTTGGTCCAAGAAAAAGGCTAAGGCAAAGGGCACGAAGACGGTAACCTCCACCGTTGTGCCGAAGTCTGGACCGGACTGTCAGGACCCCGACTCAATGCCACATCGATCTAGCATGTAACACCTCATATCACTTTGCGGCCTCACGCACGGTATTCCCACGGGTGTCGCCTTACCTTTGCCCGGGACCGTTTGCGCCTTTTGGCACACGTATATGACAGTGTCGCTAGCATCCATATGATAAGGAGCCCGGGCTGACATGGCTAGTCGTAAACCCAAAGTGGCACAGACTTACAGGGACAGGCATCCATGACCCAGCATCGAACGTGTCGGTCATCAGCGAGTGAATCCAGGCTGTAGCACTGGGCTAGCAGGACTCCGGTGAACCAGGCTGTAGCGGACTAACAGGACTCCGATATTCATCGTGTGACATTTTCCTGAAGGGACAGACACAGGAACGAAGAAGGACACATGCCGGCCAGCCTAAGTGTTCCGGAGCAGTAGCAAGCTACCATGGCTCGGTGGAAACACTAGGAGACATTTCTCGGTAAGAGAGGCTACTAAGGATAAACAACTAGAAAGTCAGATCCCACACATACCAAGCATTTCAATAACATACACACAATATGCTCGATATGTGCAAATACAACATGGCATAACAACATGACTCTACAACTCAAGTATTTATTCGATAGGCTCCGAGGAGCGAGATATTACAGACATGGGTCTCATGACCCAGCATTTAGAGCACACAAGTCAAGCACAAGCGGAAGCTTAACATGTCTGAATACAGACATCTACAAATGAAAAAGGCTAAGAAGCCTGACTATCTACCAGATCCTGTCGAGGGCACAAGATCATAGCTGAGGTATCAAGCTAAACATCGAAGTCCACGCGGAACTACTAACGAGACCGAAGTCTCTCTACAAAAACATAAATAGGCAAATGTGAGTACAAATGTACCCAGCAAGACTTACATCAGAACTAACTACATATGCATCATTATCAACAAAGGGGATGGTGGGGTTTAACTGCAGCAAGCCAGCTTTGACTCGGTGGCTATCCTGAACTACGACTGCAAGTAACTCTTTTGAGGTGGCGCACACGAGTCCACATATTCACCAACCAATACACCACTATGGATCCGCTCCCGTCTCCCTACGGGAACGCCATCCATAGCACTCACGCTTATCTTGCGCATTTTAAAGTATCCACTTTCACTTGTCTATGAACTATACAGGCAACCCATAAGTCCTTTTCCGCGGACACGGCTATTCGAATAGATGATGTTAACCCTGCAGGGGTGTACTTATTCACACACGCTCTCACCACTTACCGCCGTTTACACGACATGTACTCGGCAACCTTCAAGCGGAAGCCCAACGTGGGTGTCGGCCACTTCCTACCTAAACACTCAAGTCTCTAGTCCAGGTTTATCGCCTATTCGGGTTCCATCCATGAGGAGATCCGGCCGGAGTTTCGCTCACATCCCCAAACGATGTGAACAGGGTTCCGAGACACCAAACGGGCGCCCGGTATGCCCGGCCATGTGCCTACCGCATCATAGCCCACCCCTCCGGTCAGCGCTGCCCACGGCCTCCAGCAAACTACAAACACCAGAAACTACTTGCAACTCCTGGACAGAGGACAAGGGTGATTAAGAAGCTGAGAGGGTCCATTGGTTTCGGGCCCAGTGCGTGGTAGTATCTGTTTCATGGATCACAAACACAGAACTCAGTTCCTGAGGACGGCTGCAATGAGACAACCCACCATGTACTCCTACATGGCCTCTCACCGCTACCTTTACCAAATCGTATTCACACACTTAGCTCACACACAGCAGGACATGTTCATACACCTCTGATTCATCCCTGATGAATCAGACCTGACTCAACTCTAAGCAGTAGCAGGCATGACAAACAAGCATGAAAGAGTAGGCACAATAGGGCTCAAACAACTCCTACTCATGCTAGAGGGTTTCATCTATTTACTGTGGCAATGACAGGTCATGCAGAGGATAAAGGGGTTCAGCTACCATAGCAAGTAACAGTTGAATCGTTGTTGTCCTAATGCAGTAAAAGAGAGCAGGAGCGAGAGAGTAGGATTGTATCGGAATGAACAAGGGGGTTTTGCTTGCCTGGCACTCCTGAAGATAATATAGTTCTTCATCGGTGTCATCGAACTCATCGTCGATACGTCGTCTACTGAGAGGGGACAAATACCGGCAAACAAGAAGAAACACAATCAATGCAATGCACAAACAAATGAATGACATGTCATGTTAAGGAACTGAATTGACCTAATGCAGCAGTAAGCCAAGTTAATTGAAGTGGAATTCAAACAAGGTTAAACTCCAACTCCAAATGCTAGTTCATAAATTACCCTAATCATGATTCATCCTATTTAGTGAGTTTAACTTGTTCAATCATGCATGAAAGTGCCATAAACAGATTCTTCATATTTTTCTGATCATTTTTCATATATAATTTGTTTGATTTGGAGTTACGGTTGAATTACTATGAATTTTTTAAGTTAGCATTATTTTCTGGAATTTCCTATATAAGAATAAATCCAGAAAAGGCATTGCTGCGTTAGCGTTGCGTCACTATGACGTCAGCGGGTCAACTGCGGCGGGTCTAGGTCAAACCTGACGTGTGGGATCCACACGTCAGTGACACAGACTGGTTTGGGTGGATGACAGGTGGGCCTAGTCAACTGCCACGCCAGCAAAGTCAACCTGACATGTGGGCCCGGTGGGTTAATCTAGCACGTGGGGCCCATCCGTCAGTGGCATAGTGATCAGCTAATGGCGTCATTAGTGTTAACTAAATGTGCCACGTTGGCTCGCCGGAGTTTCGCCGGCGACGACCAAAAACGCGGCGGAGACACACCGGGGTGGCTCGGGTTTCGTCTACACGGCACCGTTCAGTTCGCCCTTTGGCCCTACGGAGAGCTGGCGCGATGGCGCGTCGGATGGTCGTGGTCTCCGGGCCTGGGGTGGCCGGAGTCGACGGCGGCGAGCTCGGTTGCGGCTGCCGGAGCTCGGGTGAGACACGGGCGACCACTAGGGGGCACGGGAGGGCAAGCTGCGGCATGCAACGGGCTCGTGGAGATGTTCTGAGCACGATGGTGTACTCGGGTGGGAGCTCCAGTGGCTGTGGCCACGGCTACGCCATGGCCGGCGGCGAGATGTTCTCGGCCGTGATGGGGAATGAAGCTAGAGAACGACCGCAAGCTTGAGAGAAGAGGGGAGAGGAAGAGGGGCTCACGGCGAGTGCAGAGGTGGCCTCGGCGTGCTCGGGGAAGACTCGGTGACGGCGAATCGGCAGCGGCGGGCGGCGGGGCCCGAGGAGGAAGACGATGGTGATGGCGGCGTTCCAGGGCGTTCGGCGCCGTGCGTCTCTACGAGGAGGCGTAGCCCACAGTGTCGGGGCGCGTGGGCACGACAGCGAGGTGAGAGGGAGGCTGTGGCCGCGTCGGCGTGCGGCGGCGCTTTCCGGTGTGTTCGGGCGTCGCGGGAGAGAGCGAGAGAAAGGAGGGGAGAGGCGCAGGAGAGTGGGGGAGAGGTCCGGGGGAGAGTCGGGCGATGCACGTGGCGCTTGGGCTGACTCCAGCAGCGGCAAGCAAGCAGGAGGTGGCCGGACGCGTGCTCGCGCGCGCCGGCCACGCGCTCGTCCTCCTGGCAAGGGGAAGACGACAGGGAGGAAAGCGGTGGTGGGCTGGGCCGGCCAGCTGCAGTGCTGGGCCGGTCAGGTGGGCTGCGCAGGTGGGCTGGAGAGGTAAGTCCACGTAAAGTTTCTCTCCTCTCTGCTTTTTTCTAATTACTTCAGTTTTCTATTATTCTGTAAATTTTTAGGGCTTTATTAAAAATACCTATGCACTTTCAAAAATCATGAGACTGCTTGTGGCCACTATTTGGATTATTTCCAATAACCAGAATTTTAGTTCATGAATATTTGGACATTTAATATAATATATAAAATTTAAATGCCCAAATGCAAATAAGTATGATTTAAATCCAGAGCCCAATATGTCATGGAAAAATGTGCATCACCTCTGGTTACTGTTTCCAGCATTTTCCAAGAATGATGAACATTTTTGGAAGTCATTTGGATTTACTGGAAATATTTTGGTTGAACCTAGTGAATTCCTTTAATGCTAGGGTTTAGGCAATCCCCATTTCAAGTTTCTTAGAAATTTAAACATGATGACATGATGAGCAAGCAAAGTCAAGCAAGGCCGATCTGGGGCTGTGACAGCTCACCCCCACTAAACAAGAATCTCGTCCCGAGATTCAAGACGTGAGGTAAAAAGTCAGAGGGGTCACAAGCTAACACGATCTTCACGATCCAACTGTCCTTCTCAAGATGTTGATTCATTGCTTCATAATGATCTTGACGTCTTTGCTTTCAAGAACTTCATCCAACACGACAACGACAGAGAGGAACTCTGCAGGAATCGATCTTCTTAAAGATCGAGCAACTCACGATCAACTCACGGAATGAGATGGTGAAACATCTCGAGTTGAGACACAAAACACATCGATAGGGATGCAAGAACAAACGACGGGGTTTGATTGGTGGGCAACAATTCCACGCTTAGAAAGATGGTGGATGGTGTCAAGGTGGCGAGGAAATATTTACCATGATCCCGTAATGGGGCACCTTGGGAAAAGTGACTCATTGAGTTGTTCCCTTAAGTGGCAAAAAGAATTACTTTTGATCCATAGATCATTGGAACTCTTCATACCAGCTGAAGGCAATTTACAATTGATTGATTGAAAAGAGCTCGAAGAGATGACATACTCGAACTAGGATGGATGATGTGGACTACCTTGTTGAAGAAAACGTAATGGATGATTTGCTTATCATCAGAAATGGATGGGACCCATGGTAAGTCCATTTTTGAGGCTGATCCTAGACATCACTTACTGAGAGGGGAAGCCCATGGAAAATTGGCACGATGGGATGCAAACTGGGAACAAAATGCAAATGTTGGGAAGGTTCTGGTAACTGGGGAGGAACCCCATCAGTAGAGAGTGAATCCACTGTTTGAAAGGGTTATAGCATAACCGAGGAAACTGAGAGCACTATGTAATTAATGCCGACGATAAAACCTAGAACTTACGCGTGCTCTCAAGAACTTGAGCATTTCCATATTCATCAAGGTTTACCAATATCCGTGTCAAGAATCCTGGCAACACAACGTACTACCATGATGAATACCGATGGAAGAGATGCAGATGCAAAGGAGGATAACACTTTCTTAGATTTCACCTTCGCGAGGCCAAGGAAACAAAATCTGGATGATCGACCGAGAGACATTTAGCACTCCGCTTCTAATGTTCTCCTTGATGCACTAGCATATCCCATTCGTAGATATGGTTTAATATCTAGAACATCAAGTAAAAGGTCGGACTTCGGGAACTTAAGAATACATAAGGAACAACTACTAGAATAAATTCTACGAGATCCTTATGGGGAGGTGGCCAACTTCTTCAATCAAGATACTACAATAATAGGTCTTCCGGCGGGGTGTGTTGGCCACGACATCCACTTTACCGGTTCTCGCGAGACCAATATTATAGTTCTTGGGAATGTTCCAACCATCACATCTGCTTGAGGTTCAGATCTGGATGGTGTCAGAATAATTCAAACTCATCGAGTCTAGAAAGAAAAATGAAAGTTTGCAACACAAATCGATGAGATGGCGTTGCGGGAATCTCGGGGAATGAACTACGACAGCAAGCTCCAAAACATGAGCTGGTTCTGCTACAAAACATGTGGACACACTGCCTCAGGCAGGTATGACCACGTAGTAGTCTTATAATAAAACACTACCGAGTTCAGGAGGGGAACCATCATCAAGGATATCAAGTCCTTGCATAAGGTATACTCTTAAGAAGGAATTTCTTCTCCTTGAACAAATCAATCAGTGGCTTGGTGTGCTAGGAATACATATAGAATGAAGGTTGCAAGTCTCGGAACCACAGAATACTTCGCACGTATGCGTGACCAATTTGGGATGATTCCAAAGGAAACAACATTGACTTTCTCGCGTCCACGGCGGCAACTTGCATCAAATGCACATGAACTAGAGGAAGTCACTTCTTACATCCGAACATATGCTTCATGAGCTAGCATGAACAAATGCTTTCAAAAGTTTCCAACAGTAGCTTAATGTTCAGCAAAATTATGGAGAAGACAAGGATGTTGTCGATGGGCTCAACAACAATTCATCTAGATTCCCATGGAGATGGAATTCCATAACTATGTGAACAAGGTGATAGTATTGGTCAGACCCAAAGATGTAACGGTGTATGCTCGAGGGATCAACCACGAGTAAGACAACATTACGAACATCGTTGGTTCTGATTTGATTTGAGGATAACCCATACTCAAATCAAAGTTTTGGCAAGACAATAGATCCAATAATTTACCACGAGGTTCACTCAAGGAAGATATCATCTACCTTCAACACATACACACACACACACACACAAGATATCCCTTAAGATGAACTAAATCAGACAAGCTTCCATCTTCCAACTCTCCAAGTTGTTGTTCAGCTTAGCCAACTAGCTCAGGGGTACCCAACACAGACTCTTGGAGAAGGGGTGGTTTATATGAAACCAACTTGATCACGAACTCAACATAGCGGCCAGGTGACAACCTGGTAATACTTCCGAGAAGATATTCGGAAAATCACGAACCACCATGTTACTAAGCACGAGAACAACCTTGCTTTTCATGACAAGACGATATGAACAATACGCAAGGGATTGAATAATCCTAACTCATTGATCGAAGAGTGCACCGGAAATAAGGACTAGGTAGCACAGTCTATCTTAGAATGATGATCCAATAACCAACATGCTAAGGATGAAATTATTGTCCTTTAACTACCAAGCAACAAGGTTGCTATGAGTATTGATTTCACACATCACGATTCAGTTGTCGGTATTCCGGTTGCGACAACACGGAACCGAGGAATGAGTAATGATGGCGAGAAGTATCACTACGTCAAGAATTCACAAGAGCTGGAGCAATTCTCATGAAAATCCTGACACAAAGGGGGTGATACTCCAGGGTAGAACAGAATTCAAAAGCTGGATTGCATTTGATCTGCGGAAGACAACTACTTTGACCCAATCCTAGAAATGGATGAGGTACTGGAGTTTCTTTCTCCTAGTCATTCTGAAAGAGAATGGCTTGACGGACCACAAGAGTAACAGGCATCGATGAATGAATGAACGCATACTCTTGACTATCAATTGATAGACGAGGGTCAGAAGACAACTAAAGCGGGACAACTCAAAGGAACATACGGTTTTCTGAGTTGTGGATGCATAGATTAGTATGTTGAACCAAGTTCAACAAATTTCTTCCGGATAACCCATGCAGAAAAGTTGAACTGGCAGAGTCGCAATATAGAATAGAGAACCCATCGAGAGCACTCCTGTTATGATCTTTTGATCCAACAAACTACTGCCATAAGTGGTTCATAGTATTTGGAAGAAGGAAAATACCATGGACCTCGAGGACTAATGCAAAGGTTACTAGTTTCCTAAAGGAACTAGCAAACACTATCAACATGAGGTAAATGGGGTGAATCTCGGGTTCAGAACCCAGAAATAGAATGCCTACTAACTAAATGGCATCACGGGATGCTTTCGATAATGACGGCCAGAATCATCACACTGGAAACACAGATCATGGCTAGACCACTAGATGATCCCCTAAAACACCTAGGGTCATAATATTAACTCGAACATATGTGTCGAGGCAATAAAATACCTCAACTCACTAATTTGTGTGATTAATCTGACCAAAGGGACATCGGGAACGGGAAGAAGGGATTTGCAAATGCATCAGACTGTTTAGAAACCTGGGATGACTCGGACAGCATAACGGCTGTAAATGCTCAAAAGATTGGAGACATGCTACAAAGATGGTGGCATAGCCACTCAGAAGTACAATATCAAGGTTTCGAGATCAACAGTTAGCATACGGAAGTAGTAGGGACTGAACTGAGGCTTAAAACCAACAATATTATAAGTCTACGGATTAGTAACACGTGATCATGATAGAAAGAAGAGAAAGCCTAGTTCCTTAACCCCGCAGGAAAGATAAGATGACTTAGATCAGAAGGGCATGAGGTATAAGGAGTAAAAAGAGCCTTACGTTCCATCCCACAATCAATTCCCTTACACAACTAAAGAATTTCTAGACTCAACTTCGACCAGTTTGGCTTGGTAATCCTACAGGCAGTCGGGCTCTGATACCAAAGCTGTCAGGACCCCGACTCAATGCCACATCGATCTAGCATGTAACACCTCATATCACTTTGCGGCCTCACGCACGGTATTCCCATGGGTGTCGCCTTACCTTTGCCCGGGACCGTTTGCGCCTTTTGGCACACGTATATGACAGTGTCGCTAGCATCCATATGATAGGGAGCCCGGGATGACATGGCTAGTCGTAAACCCAAAGTGGCACAGACTTACAGGGACAGGCATCCATGACCCAGCATCGAACGTGTCGGTCATCAGCGAGTGAATCCAGGATGTAGCACTGGGCTAGCAGGACTCCGGTGAACCGGGCTGTAGCGGGCTAACAGGACTCCGATATTCATCGCGTGACATTTCCCCGAAGGGACAGACACAGGAACGAAGAAGGACACATGCCGGCCAGCCTAAGTGTTCCGGAGCAGTAGCAAGCTACCATGGCTCAGTGGAAACACTAGGAGACATTTCCCGGTAAGAGAGGCTACTAAGGATAAACAACTAGAAAGTCAAATCCCACACATACCAAGCATTTCAATAACATACACACAATATGCTCGATATGTGCAAATACAACATGGCATCACAACATGACTCTACAACTCAAGTATTTATACGATAGGCTCCGAGGAGCGAGATATTACAGACATGGGTCTCATGACCCAGCATTCAGAGCACACAAGTCAAGCACAAGCGGAAGCTTAACATGTCTGAATACAGACATCTACAAATGAAAAAGGCTAAGAAGCCTGACTATCTACCAGATCCTACCACGGGCACAAGATCGTAGCTGAGGTATCAAGCTAAACGTAGAAGTCCACGCGGAACTACTAACGACACCGAAGTCTCTCTGCAAAAACATAAATAGGCAAACGTGAGTACAAATGTACCCAGCAAGACTTACATCAGAACTAACTACATATGCATCATTATCAACAAAGGGGATGGTGGGGTTTAACTGCAGCAAGCCAGCTTTGACTCGGTGGTTATCCTGAACTACGACTGCAAGTAACTCTTTTGAGGTGGCGCACACGAGTCCACATATTCACCAACCAATACACCACTATGGATCCGCTCCCATCTCCCTACGGGAACGCCATCCATAGCACTCACGCTTATCTTGCGCATTTTAAAGTATCCACTTTCACTTGTCTATGAACTGTACAAGCAACCCAGAAGTCCTTTTCCGCGGACACGGCTATTCGAATAGATGATGTTAACCCTGCAGGGGTGTACTTCTTCACACACGCTCTCACCACTTACCGCCGTTTACACGACATGTACTCGGCAACCTTCAAGCGGAAGCCCAACGTGGGTGTCGGCCACGGCCTACCTAAACACTCAAGTCTCTAGTCCAGGTTTATCGCCTATTCGGGTTCCATCCATGAGGAGATCCGGCCGGAGTTTCGCTCACAGCCCCAAACGATGTGAACAGGGTTCCGAGACACCAAACAGGCGCCCGGTATGCCCGGCCATGTGCCTACCGCATCATAGCCCACCCCTCCAGTCAGCGCTGCCCACGGCCTCCAGCAAACTACAAACACCAGAAACTACTTGCAACTCCTGGACAGAGGACAAGGGTGATTAAGAAGCTGAGAGGGTCCATTGGTTTCGGGCCCAGTGCGTGGTAGTATCTGTTTCATGGATCACAAACACAGAACTCAGTTCCTGAGGGCGGCTGCAATGAGACAACCCACCATGTACTCCTACATGGCCTCTCACCGCTACCTTTACCAAATCGTATTCACACACTTAGCTCACACACAGCAGGACATGTTCATACACCTCTGATTCATCCCTGATGAATCAGACCTGACTCAACTCTAAGCAGTAGCAGGCATGACAAACAAGCATGAAAGAGTAGGCACAACAGGGCTCAAACAACTCCTACTCATGCTAGAGGGTTTCATCTATTTACTGTGGCAATGATAGGTCATGCAGAGGATAAAGGGGTTCAGCTACCGCAGCAAGTAACAGTTGAATCGTTGTTGTCCTAATGCAGTAAAAGAGAGCAGGAGCGAGAGAGTAGAATTGTATCGGAATGAACAAGGGGGTTTTGCTTGCCTGGCACTCCTGAAGATAATATAGTTCTTCATCGGTGTCATCGAACTCATCGTCGGTACGTCATCTACTGAGAGGGGACAAATACCGGCAAACAAGAAGAAACACAATCAATGCAATGCACAAACAAATGAATGACATGTCATGTTAAGGAACTGAATTGACCTAATGCAGCAGTAAGCCAAGTTAATTGAAGTGGAATTCAAACAAGGTTAAACTCCAACTCCAAATGCTAGTTCATAAATTACCCTAATCATGATTCATCCTATTCAGTGAGGTTAACTTGTTCAATCATGCATGAAAGTGCCATAAACAGATTCTTCATATTTTTATGATCATTTTTCATATATAATTTGTTTGATTTGGAGTTACGGTTGAATTACTATGAATTTTTAAGTTAGCATTATTTTCTGGAATTTCCTATATAAGAATAAATCCAGAAAAGGCATTACTGCGTCAGCATTGCGTCACTATGACGTCAGTGGGTCAACTGCGGCGGGTCTAGGTCAAACCTGACGTGTGGGATCCACATGTCAGTGACATAGACTGGTTTGGGTGGTGGATAGGTAGGCCTAGTCAACTGCCACGCCAGCAAAGTCAACCTGACATGTGGGCCCGGTGGGTTAGTCTTGTTTAAACAGGAATAATCCCGGGGTTAATCTAGCGCATGGGGCCCATCCGTCAGTGGCACAGTGATCAGCTAATGGCGTCATTAGTGTTAACTAAATGTGCCACCTTGGCTCGCCGGAGGTTCGCCGGCGACGACCAAAAACGCGGCGGAGACGCACCGGGGTGGCTCGGGTTTCGTCTACACTGCACCGTTCAGTGCGCCCTTTGGCCCTACGGAGAGCTGGTGCGATGGCGCGTCGGATGGTCGTGGTCTCCGGGCCTGGGGTGGCCAGAGTCGACGGCGGCGAGCTCGGTTGCGGCCGCCGGAGCTCGGGTGAGACACGGGCGACCACTAGGGGGCACGGGAGGGCGAGCTACGGCATGCAACGGGCTCGTGGAGACGTTCTGAGCACGATGGTGTACTCGGGTGGGAGCTCCAGTGGCTGTGGCCACGGCTACGCCATGGCCGGCGGCGAGATGTTCTCGGCCGTGATGCGGAATGAAGCTAGAGAACGACCGCGAGCTTGAGAGAAGAGGGGAGAGGAAGAGGGGCTCACGGCGAGTGCAGAGGTGGCCTCGGCGTGCCCGGGGAAGACTCGGTGACGGCGAATCGGCGGCGGCAGGCGGCGGAGCCCGAGGAGGAAAACGATGGTGATGGCGGCATTCCAGGGCGTCCGGTGCCGTGCGTCTCTACGAGGAGGCGTAGCCCACAGTGTCGGGGCGCGTGGGCACGACGACGAGGCAAGACGGAGGCTGTGGCCGCGTCGGCGTGCGGCGGCGCTTTCCGGTGTGTTCGGGCGTCGTGGGAGAGAGCGAGAGAGAGGAGGGGAGAGGCGCAGGAGAGTGGGGGAGAGGTCCGGGGGAGGGTCGGGCGATGCCCGTGGCGCTCGGGCCGACTCCAGCAGCGGCAAGCAAGCAAGAGGTGGCTGGACGCGTGCTCGCGCGAGCCGGCCACACGCTCGTCCTCCTGGCAAGGGGAAGACGACAGGGAGGAAAGCGGTGGTGGGCTGGGCCGGCCAGCTGCAGTGCTGGGCCGGTCAGGTGGGCTGCGCAGGTGGGCTGGAGAGGTAAGTCCAGGTAAAGTTTCTCTCCTCTCTGCTTTTTTCTAATTACTTCAGTTTTCTATTATTCTGTAAATTTTAGGGCTTTATTAAAAATACCTATGCACTTTCAAAAATCATGAGACTGCTTGTGGCCACTATTTGGATTATTTCCAATAACCATAATTTCAGTTCATGAATATTTGGACATTTAATATAATATATAAAATTTAAATGCCCAAATGAAAATAAGTATGATTTAAATCCAGAGCCCAATATGTCATGGAAAAATGTGCATCACCTCTGGTTACTGTTTCCAGCATTTTCCAAGAATGATGAACATTTTTGGAAGTCATTTGGATTTACTGGAAATATTTTGGTTGAACCTAGTGAATTCCTTTAATGCTAGGGTTTAGGCAATCCCCATTTCAAGTTTCTTAGAAATTTAAACATGATCACATGATGAGCAAGCAAAGTCAAGCAAGGCCGATCTGGGGCTGTGACAGCTCACCCCCACTAAACAAGAATCTCGTCCCGAGATTCAAGACGTGAGGTAAAAAGTCAGAGGGGTCACAAGCTAACACGATCTTCACGATCCAACTGTCCTTCTCAAGATGTTGATTCATTGCTTCATAATGATCTTGACGTCTTTGCTTTCGAGAACTTCATCCAACACGACAACGACAGAGAGGAACTCTGCAGGAATCGATCTTCTTAAAGATCGAGCAACTCACGATCAACTCACGGAATGAGATGATGAAACATCTCGAGTTGAGACACAAAACACATCGAGAGGGATGGAAGAACAAACGACGGGGTTTGATTGGTGGGCAACAATTCCACGCTTAGAAAGATGGTGGATGGTGTCAAGGTGGCGAGGAAATATTTACCATGATCCCGTAACAGGGCACCTTGGGAAAAGTGACTCATTGAGCTATTCCCTTAAGTGGCAAAAAGAATTACTTTTGATCCATAGATCATTGGAACTCTTCATACCAGCTGAAGGCAATTTACAATTGATTGATTGAAAAGAGCTCGAAGAGATGACATACTCGAACTAGGATGGATGATGTGGACTACCTTGTTGAAGACAACGTAATGGATGATTTGCTTATCATCGGAAATGGATGGGACCCATGGTAAGTCCATTTTTGAGGATGATCCTAGACATCAATTACTGAGAGGGGCAGCCCATGGAAAATTGGCACGATGGGATGCAAGCTGGGAACAAAATGCAAATGTTGGGAAGGTTCTGGTAACTGGGGAGGAACCCCATCAGTAGAGAGTGAATCCACTATTTGAAAGGGTTATAGCATAACCGAGGAAACTGAGAGCACTATGTAATTAATGCCGACGATAAAACCTAGCACTTACGCATGCTCTCAAGAACTTGAGCATTTCCATATTCATCAGGGTTTACCAATATCCGTGTCAAGAATCCTGGCAACACAACGTACTACCATGATGAATACCGGTGGAAGAGATGCAGATGCAAAGGAGGATAACACTTTCTCAGATTTCACCTTAGCGAGGCCAAGGAAACAAAATCTGGATGATCGACCAAGAGACATTTAGCACTCCGCTTCTAATGTTCTCCTTGATGCACTAGCATATCCCATTTGTAGATATGGTTTAATATCTAGAACATCAAGTAAAAGGTCGGACTTCGAGAACTTAAGAATACATAAGGAACAACTACTAGAATAAATTCTATGAGATCCTTATGGGGAGGTGGCCAACTTCTTCAATCAAGATACTACAATAATAGGTCTTTCGACGGGGTGTGTTGGCCACGACATCCACTTTACCGGTTCTCGCGAGACCAATATTATAGTTCTTGGGAATGTTCCAACCATCACATCTGCTTGAGGTTCAGATCTGGTTGGTGTCAGAATAATTCAGACTCATCGAGTCTAGAAAGAAAAATGAAAGTTTGCAACACAAATCGATGAGATAGGGTTGCGGGAATCTCGGGGAATGAACTACGACAGCAAGCTCCAAAACATGAGCTGGTTCTGCTACAAAACATGTGGACACACTGCCTCGGGCAGGTATGACCATGTAGTAGTCTTATAATAAAACACTACCGAGTTCAGGAGGGGAACCATCATCGAGGATATCAAGTCCTTGCATAAGGTATACTCTTAAGAAGGAATTTCTTCTCCTTGAACAAATCAATCAGTGGCTTGGTGTGCTAGGAATACATATAGAATGAAGGTTGCAAGTCTCCGAACCACAGAATACTTCGCACGTATGCGTGACCAATTTGGGATGATTCCCAAGGAAACAACATTGACTTTCTCGAGTCCACGGCGGCAACTTGCATCAAATGCACATGAACTAGAGGAAGTCACTTCTTACATCCGAACATATGCTTCATGAGCTAGCATGAACAAATGCTTTCAAAAGTTTCCAACAGTAGCTTAATGTTCAGCAAAATTATGGAGAAGACAAGGATGTTGTCGATGGGCTCAACAACAATTCATCTAGATTCCCATGGAGATGGAATTCCATAACTATGTGAACAAGGTGATAGTATTGGTCAGACCCAAAGATGTAACGGTGTATGCTCGAGGGATCAACCACGAGTAAGACAACATTACGAACATCGTTGGTTCTGATTTGATTTGAGGATAACCCATACTCAAATCAAAGTTTTGGCAAGACAATAGATCCAATAATTTACCACGAGGTTCACTCAAGGAAGATATCATCTACCTTCAACACATACACACACACACACAAGATATCCCTTAAGATGAACTAAATCGGACAAGCTTCCATCTTCCAACTCTCCAAGTTGTTGTTCAGCTTAGTCAACTAGCTCAGGGGTACCCAACACAGACTCTTGGAGAAGGGGTGGTTTATATGAAACCAACTTGATCACGAACTCAACATAGCGGCCAGGTGACAACCTGGTAATACTTCCGAGAAGATATTCGGAAAATCACGAACCACCATGTTACTAAGCACGAGAACAACCTTGCTTTTCATGACAAGACGATATGAACAATACGCAAGGGATTGAATAATCCTAACTCATTGATCGAAGAGTGCACCGGAAATAAGGACTAGGTAGCACAGTCTATCTTAGAATGATGATCCAATAACCAACATGCTAAGGATGAAATTATTGTCCTTTAACTACCAAGCAACAAGGTTGCTATGAGTATTGATTTCACACATCACGATTCAGTTGTCGGTATTCCGGTTGCGACAACACGGAACCGAGGAATAAGTAATGATGGCGAGAAGTATCACTACGTCAAGAATTCACAAGAGCTGGAGCAATTCTCATGAAAATCCTGACATAAAGGGGGTGATACTCCAGGGTAGAACAGAATTCAAAAGCTGGATTGCATTTGATCTGCGGAAGACAACTACTTTGACCCAATCCTAGAAATGGATGAGGTACTGGAGTTTCTTTCTCCTAGTCATTTTGAAAGAGAATGGCTTGACGGACCACAAGAGTAACAGGCATCGATGAATGAATGCACGCATACTCTTGACTATCAATTGATAGACGAGGGTCAGAAGACAACTAAAGCGGGACAACTCAAAGGAACATACGGTTTTCTGAGTTGTGGATGCATAGATTAGTATGTTGAACCAAGTTCAACAAATTTCTTCCGGATAACCCATGCAGAAAAGTTGAACTGGCAGAGTCGCAATATAGAATAGAGAACCCATCGAGAGCACTCCTGTTATGATCTTTTGATCCAACAAACTACTGCCATAAGTGGTTCATAGTATTTGGAAGAAGGAAAATACCATGGACCTCGAGGACTAATGCAAAGGTTACTAGTTTCCTAAAGGAACTAGCAAACACTATCAACATGAGGTAAATGGGGTGAATCTCGGGTTCAGAACCCAGAAATAGAATGCCTACTAACTAAATGGCATCACGGGATGCTTTCGATAATGACAGCCAGAATCATCACACTGGAAACACAGATCATGGCTAGACCACTAGATGATCCCCTAAAACACCTAGGGTCATAATATTAACTCGAACATATGTGTCGAGGCAATAAAATACCTCAACTCACTAATTTGTGTGATTAATCTGACCAAAGGGACATCGGGAACGGGAAGAAGGGATTTGCAAATGCATCAGACTGTTTAGAAACCTGGGATGACTCGGACAGCATAACGGCTGTAAATGCTCAAAAGATTGGAGACATGCTACAAAGATGGTGGCATAGCCACTCAGAAGTACAATATCAAGGTTTCGAGATCAACAGTTAGCATACGGAAGTAGTAGGGACTGAACTGAGGCTTAAAACCAACAATATTATAAGTCTACGGATTAGTAACACGTGATCATGATAGAAAGAAGAGAAAGCCTAGTTCCTTAACCCCGCAGGAAAGATAAGATGACTTAGATCAGAAGGGCATGAGGTATAAGGAGTAAAAAGAGCCTTACGTTCCATCCCACAATCAATTCCCTTACACAACTAAAGAATTTCTAGACTCAACTTCGACCAGTTTGGCTTGGTAATCCTACAGGCAGTCGGGCTCTGATACCAAAGCTGTCAGGACCCCGACTCAATGCCACATCGATCTAGCATGTAACACCTCATATCACTTTGCGGCCTCACGCACGGTATTCCCATGGGTGTCGCCTTACCTTTGCCCGGGACCGTTTGCGCCTTTTGGCACACGTATATGACAGTGTCGCTAGCATCCATATGATAGGGAGCCCGGGCTGACATGGCTAGTCGTAAACCCAAAGTGGCACAGACTTACAGGGACAGGCATCCATGACCCAGCATCGAACGTGTCGGTCATCAGCGAGTGAATCCAGGATGTAGCACTGGGCTAGCAGGACTCCGGTGAACCGGGCTGTAGCGGGCTAACAGGACTCCGATATTCATCGCGTGACATTTCCCCGAAGGGACAGACACAGGAACGAAGAAGGACACATGCCGGCCAACCTAAGTGTTCCGGAGCAGTAGCAAGCTACCATGGCTCAGTGGAAACACTAGGAGACATTTCCCGGTAAGAGAGGCTACTAAGGATAAACAACTAGAAAGTCAGATCCCACACATACCAAGCATTTCAATAACATACACACAATATGCTCGATATGTGCAAATACAACATGGCATCACAACATGACTCTACAACTCAAGTATTTGTTCGATAGGCTTCGAGGAGCGAGATATTACAGACATGGGTCTCATGACCCAGCATTCAGAGCACACAAGTCAAGCACAAGCGGAAGCTTAACATGTCTGAATACAGACATCTACAAATGAAAAAGGCTAAGAAGCCTGACTATCTACCAGATCCTGCCGAGGGCACAAGATCGTAGTTGAGGTATCAAGCTAAATGTCGAAGTCCACGCGGAACTACTAACGAGACCGAAGTCTCTCTGCAAAAACATAAATAGGCAAACGTGAGTACAAATGTACCCAGCAAGACTTACATCAGAACTAACTACATATGCATCTTTATCAACAAAGGGGATGGTGGGGTTTAACTACAGCAAGCCAGCTTTGACTCGGTGGCTATCCTGAACTACGACTGCAAGTAACTCTTTTGAGGTGGCGCACACGAGTCCACATATTCACCAACCAATACACCACTATGGATCCGCTCCCGTCTCCCTACGGGAACGCCATCCATAGCACTCACGCTTATCTTGCGCATTTTAAAGTATCCACTTTCACTTGTCTATGAACTGTACAGGCAACCCAGAAGTCCTTTTCCGCGGACACGGCTATTCGAATAGATGATGTTAACCCTGCAGGGGTGTACTTCTTCACACACGCTCTCACCACTTACCGCCGTTTACATGACATGTACTCGGCAACCTTCAAGCGGAAGCCCAACGTGGGTGTCGGCCACGGCCTACCTAAACACTCAAGTCTCTAGTCCAGGTTTATCGCCTATTCGGGTTCCATCCATGAGGAGATCCGGCCGGAGTTTCGCTCACAGCCCCAAACGATGTGAACAGGGTTCCGAGACACCAAACGGGCGCCCGGTATGCCCGGCCATGTGCCTACCGCATCACAGCCCACCCCTCCGGTCAGCGCTGCCCACGGCCTCCAAAAAACTACAAACACCAGAAACTACTTGCAACTCCTGGACAGAGGACAAGGGTGATTAAGAAGCTGAGAGGGTCCATTGGTTTCGGGCCCAGTGCGTGGTAGTATCTGTTTCATGGATCACAAACACAGAACTCAGTTCCTGAGGGCGGCTGCAATGAGACAACCCACCATGTACTCCTACATGGCCTCTCACCGCTACCTTTACCAAATCGTATTCACACACTTAGCTCACACACAGCAGGACATGTTCATACACCTCTGATTCATCCCTGATGAATCAGACCTGACTCAACTCTAAGCAGTAGCAGGCATGACAAACAAGCATGAAAGAGTAGGCACAACAGGGCTCAAACAACTCCTACTCATGCTAGAGGGTTTCATCTATTTACTGTGGCAATGATAGGTCATGCAGAGGATAAAGGGGTTCAGCTACCGCAGCAAGTAACAGTTGAATCGTTGTTGTCCTAATGCAGTAAAAGAGAGCAGGAGCGAGAGAGTAGAATTGTATCGGAATGAACAAGGGGGTTTTGCTTGCCTGGCACTCCTGAAGATAATATAGTTCTTCATCGATGTCATCGAACTCATCGTCGGTACGTCATCTACTGAGAGGGGACAAATACCGGCAAACAAGAAGAAACACAATCAATGCAATGCACAAACAAATGAATGACATGTCATGTTAAGGAACTGAATTGACCTAATGCAGCAGTAAGCCAAGTTAATTGAAGTGGAATTCAAACAAGGTTAAACTCCAACTCCAAATGCTAGTTCATAAATTACCCTAATCATGATTCATCCTATTCAGTGAGTTTAACTTGTTCAATCATGCATGATAGTGCCATAAACAGATTCTTCATATTTTTATGATCATTTTTCATATATAATTTGTTTGATTTGGAGTTACGGTTGAATTACTATGAATTTTTTAAGTTAGCATTATTTTTTGGAACTTCCTATATAAGAATAAATCCAGAAAAGGCATTACTGCGTCAGCATTGCGTCACTATGACGTCAGCGGGTCAACTGCGGCGGGTCTAGGTCAAACCTGACGTGTGGGATCCACACGACAGTGACACATACTGGTTTGGGTGGATGATAGGTGGGCCTAGTCAACTGCCACGCCAGCAAAGTCAACCTGACATGTGGGCCCGGTGGGTTAGTCTAGTTTAAACAGGAATAATTCTGGGGTTAATCTAGCGCGTGGGGCCCATCCGTCAGTTGCATAGTGATCAGCTAATGGCGTCATTAGTGTTAACTAAATGTGCCACGTTGGCTCGCTGGAGTTTCGCCGGCGACGACCAAAAACGCGGCGGAGACGCACTGGGGTGGCTCGGGTTTCGTCTACACTGCACCGTTCAGTGCGCCCTTTGGCCCTACGGAGAGCTGGCGCGATGGCGCGTCGGATGGTCATGGTCTCCGGGCCTGGGGTGGCCGGAGTCAACGGCGGCGAGCTCGGTTGCGGCCGCCGGAGCTCGGGTGAGACACGGGCGACCACTAGGGGGCACGGGAGGGTGAGCTGCGGCATGCAACGGGCTCGTGGAGACATTCTGAGCACGATGGTGTACTCGGGTGGGAGCTCCAGTGGCTGTGGCCACGGCTACGCCATGGCCGGCGGCGAGATGTTCTCGGCCGTGATGGGGAATGAAGCTAGAGAACGACCGCGAGCTTGAGAGAAGAGGGGAGAGGAAGAGGGGCTCACGGCGAGTGCAGAGGTGGCCTCGGTGTGCTCGGGGAAGACTCGGTGACGGCGAATTGGCGGCGGCGGGCGGCGGAGCCCGAGGAGGAAGACGATGGTGATGGCGGCGTTCCAGGGCGTCCGGCGCCGTGCGTCTCTACGAGGAGGCGTAGCCCACAGTGTCGGGGCGCGTGGGCACGACGGCGAGGCGAGAGGGAGGCTGTGGCCACGTCGGCGTGCGGCGGCGCTTTCCGGTGTGTTCGGGCGTCGCGGGAGAGAGCGAGAGAGAGGAGGGGAGAGGCGCAGGAGAGTGGGGAGAGAGGTCCGGGGGAGGGTCGGGCGATGCACATGGCGCTCGGGCCGACTCCAGCAGCGGCAAGCAAGCAGGAGGTGGCCGGACGCGTGCTCGCGTGCGCCGGCCATGCGCTCGTCCTCCTGGCAAGGGGAAGACGACAGGGAGGAAAGCGGTGGTGGGCTGGGCCGGCCAGCTGCAGTGCTGGGCCAGTCAGGTGGGCTGCGCAGGTGGGCTGGAGAGGTAAGTCCAGGTAAAGTTTCTCTCCTCTCTGCTTTTTTCTAATTACTTCAGTTTTCTATTATTCTGTAATTTTTAGGGCTTTATTAAAAATACCTATGCACTTTCAAAAATCATGAGACTGCTTGTGGCCACTATTTGGATTATTTCCAATAACCAGAATTTCAGTTCATGAATATTTGGACATTTAATATAATATATAAAATTTAAATGCCCAAATGCAAATAAGTATGATTTAAATCCAGAGCCCAATATGTCATGGAAAAATGTGCATCACCTCTGGTTACTATTTCCAGCATTTTCCAAGAATGATGAACATTTTTGGAAGTCATTTGGATTTACTGGAAATATTTTGGTTGAACCTAGTGAATTCCTTTAATGCTAGGGTTTAGGCAATCCCCATTTCAAGTTTCTTAGAAATTTAAACATGATGACATGATGAGCAAGCAAAGTCAAGCAAGGCCGATCTGGGGCTGTGACACGGACCGAAGACCGTTTGCTATCACTACAAGGAGACCTGTCACTGGAAGAGGAACTGTAGCAAGTGGCTTGCAGAGCATGGCAAGAAGGCCGGGAATGCTGCTTCAGGCAAAGGTACACTTGTTGCATAAGTTAAAGACATTTACCTTGCTGACATACCTAGTAGCTCTTGGGTATTTGATACTAGCTTAGTTGTTCACATTTGCAACTCGATGCAGGGGATGGTAAGAACTAGGTGTGTGGCACAAGGGGAGATTGACATCAGGGTCGGCAACAAAGCTAGAGTTGCTGTGTTGGAGGTCGGCACGATGCAGCTCCAGCTTCCTTCCAGATTCATTATGGAATTGAATAATTGTTATTACATTCCTGCACTTAGTCGGAACATTATTTCTGCCTCATGTTTGATGAGTCAAGGTTATGAATTCAATTTAAAGGACAATGGTTGTTCGATATTTTTGAATGGTATGTTCCACAGCTATGCAACCATTGATGATGGGCTATTCATTTTGAATCTGGAAACAGAACCTGTCTATAATGTGAATGTCAAGAGGCATAAGCCTAAAGAGATAAATCCGACATACTTCTGGCATTGCCGGCTTGGACACATTAGTCTAAAATGCATGAAGAAGCTCCATGATGATGGGCTCCTAACTTTGTCCGACTTTGGGTCGTTCGAGACATGTGAATCATGCTTGCTCGGCAAGATGACTAAGTCTCCTTTCAAAAAGAGTTGCGAGAGGGTGTCCGAGCTGTTGGAGCTTATACATAGTGATGTGTGTGGTCCAATGAGCACAACTGCCAGAGCTTGCTATCAGTACTTCGTGACTTTTACCGACGACTTGAGTAGATATAGATATATCTATTTGATGAGGCACAAGTCGGAAACTTTTGAAAAGTTAAAAGAGTTTCAGAACGAGGTAGAGAATCAGCTCGGCAAGACTATAAAGCTTCTGTGATCTGATCGTGGAGGTGAGTACATGAACCAGGAGTTTGATGATCATCTGAAAAGCTGAGGTATAGTACCTCATCTCACACCTTCGGATACGCCACAGAGAAACGGCGTGTCGGGGCAGAGGAATAGGACCTTGTTGGACATGGTCCGGTCAATGATGAGCAAATCGGATTTACCCTTGTCATTCTGGGGATACGCTCTAGAAACTGCATCTTTCACACTTAACAGGGTACCATCAAAATCCATAGACAAGACACCACATGAGATGTGGACCGGGAAGAGTCCTAGTTTGTCTTTTCTAAAGATTTGGGGTTGTGCAGCATTTGTCAAGCGACTTATGTCAGACAAGCTTACACCCAAGTTGGATAAATGCATATTCATGGGATATCCGAGGGAAACCTTGGGATATAGCTTCTACAACCGTGAAGAGAACAAAGTGTTTGTTGCTCGGAATGGGGTTTTCCTTGAGAAAGAGTTTCTTAGTCAGGAGGCCAGTGGGAGGATGGTCTAACTCAAAGAAATTCGAGGAACACTCGGGGACGGCTCGACTGGTGATGAGATCACACCGGAGTTAGTCAGGGAACCCGTAGTGGAAGCGGCACCGGAACCACGGAGGTCGGAAAGATTGCGCAGAGTGCGCGATGTATTGTTGCTAGAAAGCGATGAGCCGGCCATGTATGCAGAAGCGATGGTGAGCCCGGATTCCGAGGCATAGCTAGAGGCCATGAGATCTGAGTTAAAGTCCATGGATGAAAATCAAGTCTGGGACTTGGTTGATCCGCCACCTGGCTTAACGGCCATTGGTGGCAAATGGGTCTTTAAGAAGAAAACCAATGTGGATGGAAATGTGCAGATCCACAAAGCTCGGCTTGTCGCTAAGGCACTACTAGGAAAAGGCCTACTAGTGGAGCACCAGTTTTGCCTACTAATGGCGCACTACTGGTGCGCCACTAGTACCACGCCACTAGTATTTTTTACTAATGGCGCACCTGTGGTGCGCCATTAGTATCTGGTATGCTAATGGCGCACCGCAGGTGCACCATTAGTGTAGCCCACGGTGCGCCATTAGTATGCCTCCCAGGGGGCCATATTTACCCAGGTGCTTTGGCATACTAATGGCGCACTGTGGTGTGATGCGCCATTAGTATCCTTCGGCATACTAATGGCGCACTATGGTGTGATGTGCTATTAGTATCCTTTGGCATATTAGTGACGCAGTGTGGTGTGATGCGCCATTAGTATCCTTTGGCATACTAATGGCACACTTTGTGGTGATGCGCCATTAGTATGAATATTAGTTTTTTTTACTTTTCTGATTTTTGCATAGGTTACAAAATGTATAATTGGACAGAATACAGACAGCACCACACAACAACAGCAGATTCATCGAATACAATAGAAGATTATTCTCCGAATACAATTCATCATATTAGTCTCTGAATTCAAAAGACCGAACAAAGATAGAACATTACAAGTCTCGAGACCGCGAGTAGTGAGTTTGTCTTCACATTACAAGTCGATATTGATCATCTAAACTACCATCACATAGAATAGAGCTGAGGTCATCACGATGAGCATCATCGCGATGAAACTGGTCTTCATCCGGTTCCTCCAACGCTCCCTCCTCTCTCCCGCTAGATAGCGGGTGTATCTAGATTCCGCCTCCGCCCTAGTGGTGTACCCTTTGTAACTGTTACCGCTAAAACGGTGAACCTGTCTCCAACACTCCTCCCAGTTGTCGTAGACTCCAGGAACCTTACCCTTGTACACAACATACGATGACATCTCTATGCACAAGCCAAACAACAGACAATACATAAGCAATATATAAGTATGCAACAAAAGGATCAAAAGAGAAAAGCAAGACATTAATAGCACGATTCATGGTCCTACTAATAAATAGCATCGATTACATCTAAGTTGAACGAATGTCCAAACCAAAGAGACGTACAAGTTCATTAAAGTTTAATTAGAACATGAGCTAATCGATGTTTCAGAACTACACATAGCATCACTACTTTCGACTCGACTCATGGGACCAGAGCGTGGATGAGGTCGCCGTCTTTCATGATGGTCATGAAGTCGCAGGCGTTGTCAGCCTGCATTTGTAGCATTGTGTCTATCTCACTGTTGGACGGTTGATATCTGAGGTAGAACTGCCCCGAGGTACGAAGGACATCTTGATGGATGATTTCTACAAACTCCGACTGGATGCGAAATAATTCTTGTCGGAGGTCCGCGTCCTGGATTGCCGCCAAGCTTGCGGCCCAATCTTTGACATTATTTGTTAGCAGAAGGTGATTATGGTCCCGTACGATCGCCCGCATGTGATGGAGGGCGTAGTAGGCATCCTTGTGACTGCCAGGCAGCTGCTTGACGCAGGGAAACATCATATTGTGGGTGAACACGTGCCTGCCGTACCTACGAACTGGCCTCTTAAAGGTGCCTCCAGATTTGGCATAGCCGGGGAGAGAATCATCAAGAACTTTCTTGATATTTGTGTAGTCTATCTTGGAGTCATGGTCCGGGTCGAAATATGTGGCCATGGAATATTTCGGGCTTAAGAGGATGAGTGTGCAATGTGCGTCACTGCACTGAACACGGAATGTTAGAAAAAAAGAACGATCAAAATCTAAGAAATCATATGTTATGGGGCGGTGAGGGGATGACTTACTTGGGAAAGTATGGCACGAGGAAGTTATCCTTATCTGGGTTTGCCAGAATGACGCCTTTGAGGTGTGAACTCGCGACTTGCCGGTCCCCAGCGCTGCCCAAGATCTTGGCACACATGTAGAAGGGGTCGACTATCCCAAAGTCCGGGGTCTTGTCTCGAATGATCCGCATCTCCATACTCAGCGAAAATAGCCGAACGAAGGTGTAGTGTAGCGGATGAAGGTTAAACATAGCAAAGATGTCATCAAACCGCAGGACGATCGTACCCCCGATGGCGCCATCCACAAAGCCCTTCCCCTTTGGCACCTTGGCCACGAAAACCGGGTATGCCACATCATTGTGGGAGAGACGCCGCTTCTCCAAAGAAAGAACACTATCATGCAGACTCCGCATAGCACTGGTTGCAGCATTGAGCATATTTGTCGGTAGCATCGCCCTACCCGCCACATGCACCCTCCTCGAGATATCCTTAGGTGAAGGTGGCCCGTCCTGAGCACGAATCATACTCGGTGCCGGCTGGCTCGCACCGGCGCCCTTGTTAGTCTTTCGTTTCCGCCCCTTCTTCTTGATCTGCTGTAATGGGACCGAGTTCTGCTCACAGACCGCCTTCTTGAGCGTGCTGGGGCTGATAATATTTCGCACCTCAACTATCTGAGGCTCGGTGAAGGCGGCAGCTGGAGGCGTCTCCTGAGAACTGAACGCCACACGACGCCTGTTGCAATTGGGTTTCTCCGCCGTACCAGCTAGACCGCGGTCGTCTTGGTTGGGTTCTTGAGAAAGAGGCCCACAGAACTCGTCAGTGTACCCATATTCGGCAAAGTACTTATCAACGTTGGTAAATGTACCATCGTCGTTGTCATCGTCGTCCGAATCATGTGCCATATGCATGTCCGGATCCTGTGCCATAGGGATCTCCGGCATGTCCGGTAGCGTTGCAGCGTTCTTTCCATGGCTTGGCGCCGGCACGACTAGCGGTCTTGTCTGTGGGGTGGTGTCCCCCGCCCCCAAACGAATTTGGCTCTTCGGCCAAAGCAGGGGCCAGCTTACGCAGGCGCTGAGGGTCATCACATCGTCTTCGTTGGCCCCAGCGGGTCAAATCGGATGTAACACCTCGTTGCAGCCTAGCAGCACCCGAACTAGTTCAACCCTATACAAGGTGGGTGGCATCGGATTACCATGGAACACGGGGTTGCCTGGTTGAACGATTCTGCCCTTGGCGACATCGACCAACTCACCGCCCACGAAGTGCAGGAGAGTGCAAGGAACGTTGGCGATGCCCTGCGAAAACATGTAGGGCGTCAGGGATGCCCAGTCAAAGGCAAGGAGATGAAGTCATCGGCCGAGAGGCTTAGTTACCGTGATGCCTTCGAGCTCGGCTAATGTCGAGGCACCGCCAACGGCGGGCGTGCAATTGATGGAGGGGCCGCTTGCTGGCGAGGTGCCGGGCGGCATACACCTGGGTGCATTAAGCTCCAATGCCCGTGCCGGCGCCGGAGACAAGAATACCGCCTCCGCCGGAGACACCAATGGCGCCGCCGGAGACACCAATGGCGCCGCTTGCGCATTATGCGAGTTGCTGGTCGTGAAGCTGGGAACCAGGGGAGGCCCCTGCTGGCCGCCCGCAATCCACGTCTTCAGCGCATGAATCAACGTAGGCACCATGGCAGTGAGCGTCGTTCCTAGTTGTTGTTGCACTTGCTCTTGGACAATCTCCGAAATCCGCGCCACTTGTGCCTTGAGTGCTTCAACCTCGCGCGACTGGCTTTCTGAGTTGGTCTTTTTCTCCTTTCGCCCACCAGTGGTATAGTATGACGACCATTTTGTGGACAAGCGTTTGCTGGTCACATGACTAGCTGACGTCGGCTTACTGAGCTTATCCTTGTTTTTCATTACGTTCAACGCCCTATTTAAAGGGGTGTTGAAAGGGGAGCTCTGAGACGACCCCGCGCTACTGCTTTCAGTATCCTTCGGAAGGAATGTGAACCATTTAGAAATATTGGGGATTAATTAGAATGCAACCATATGGAGCTAATTACGCGAGGGTGTATTCCTTACCAGAACAAGCTCAAGCGCCCTGGTCTTCGGATCCGTGGTAAGATCCTTTGTTACCGGGTCCTCCTTGTACCGGGCCATGAGAAAGTTCCTAGTCTGCTTGTCACAGTATTTCTCAAAGCGGGGCGGTAGGCCTTGCTCGGCACGCTCCGCGTCCTCCTTGTCCCATATAGGCTCCGCCACTCTGTAACCACCGGGACCGAGTTGGTGGACCCCTAAGTTCAACTGCCACATTTCTTTCCCCCATTGACTTGATTCGGAGGTTGCGCTGCTCTCGCACTTGATCTTGAACTCCTTGTAGTCATCTT
Source organism: Triticum dicoccoides (assembly GCF_002162155.2). Lineage (NCBI taxonomy): Eukaryota > Viridiplantae > Streptophyta > Magnoliopsida > Poales > Poaceae > Triticum > Triticum dicoccoides. Next base: position 296,512,337 of record NC_041385.1, read on the forward strand.
CGCTGATCAAACGATATTTCACCTTGATCTTCTCATAACTATCACCTTTTTCAAACATTGCCTTCACCATGCTTCTCCAAGTAGACAGGGCCGTGCTCATCCTCGTGAGGGCGGCACTGTTCACTTTCTTCCCAGAGAGCCGTGTGTTTGCAAATTCAGCGGGGAACTTTATCGTTCGTGCAGCTTCGTGAAGAGGAGGCTGGGCAAATTCCCTCGGTCCTTGTGCCTTAGGTTCTCGGTGTTGATCGAGACGGTGCTCCAGAGAATGCACCCAAGCTGGACCGAGTACCCCTTGACTACTTCTTTGGGCGCCATCGGATGCCCGTCGGAGTTCACTTCAGTAAATTCCTCCTTGACGGTGTCGAGCACGCTCGGGCACCGGTCCTTCTGTTGCCTCTTCGGTTGGCTGCCATCTGTGCGTGCGCCGCCATCATCAGTGGTGGCATCCTCGGCGGCACCATCAGTGGTGGCATCCCCGACGCCACTAGGGGTTGTGTAGTCAGGATCGGTGTCTTCCACGGCATCCTCATAGCGGTGAGGTTCTTCCTCCAACTCCTGGGACAGCTCCCAGAATTGCTTGCCGCCCGAACCACCGGCCTCATCGTTGTGGGCCATATTTTGCTCTAAATAGGAAGAAAGTTTGGTCAAAAAGTTGGTTATTGTCAAGGAACAAGATCATGGTCTCATCATTTAGGGTTTGTCGACACCGAGGCATCCTAAAAGCTAAGCTTTTATCATTTAGGGATTGTCGACGCCGAGGCACCCTAAAAGCCTAAGCGTACATCATTTAGGTTCTCATCGACACCGAGGCACCCTAAAAGCCAAGGTTTCATCATTTAGGGTTTCTCGACTCTAAGTTTGGCCTAATCCCTTGGCTCTATTGCCACCTATGTTTTATGCAGAAAGAATAAAGGGGCAGTTGATCCTACTTAATTAAGTACTAAGATACCCCGGCCCATGCACTAGAAGCAAGTACCCCATATGTCCGATTTTTAGCAAAGTCATGCTAAAATTCACGGAAAATTTCAGCATGACCTTTGCTGAAAATAGGACATATGGAGTACCCGAATTTGCCGGAACGGAAGTTAATCAACATTCCGGCAAACTCAAGGGCCTCTCGGGGTACCTGCAAAATCATCACGACACGAAGGTCAGAGACAAAACCCAGCAAACTAGCACCACAATGTGCCTCTACTTTCATATGGATGAAAAGGCCACAGACCATATGGTCCTCTACTTTCATATGGACAAAAATCAGCTCAACTTATGTGAGCTTCCATTCCAGATCTAATAGGTCATCCAACAAAAAATCATCAATATTTTAGCAAAGCATATAACAATAATGTTAAGCTACTGGAAATTCCAAAAAGTAAAGTTCCAATTTAAGTTACTGCAATCTGGCTTTGTATCTGCACTTTTGTGGTGATGTAGAGACCATCTCAGTGCATCAACAAAATTCAGTAAAATTCAGTGCATCAACTCCATGTACTCGAGTACTCTTTCTGTGAAATACAGTGCATCTACTGGAAACAAAATTCAGTAAATTTCCAGCAACTACTCCTAATGCAAACAAGATTCACCTAGCAAGGTTTATTTGACATGGAGTAGTTTATTTCATAGAGTAAACATTAGCACTATTTGACAGTAAAAGGTTTTAGCTAATTTGAATTAACTGAAAGCAGCAGTACACTAGCAGTACATCATTTTTATTGACAGTAAAATGTTCAAAGAAACATAAATATCAGTACAATAGCTAGATTACACTGTCAGTACACTAGTAGTAAAATGTTCATTCTCGAAATAAATAAAAAACATGTCTCAGATGATGAAGCAGTACAAATGATGTGAACGTTGTACTGATAGTGGCACTTCTTTGAGCTAAACTTGCAGCTTCAATTGAAAGCTCAGTCTGGAGAGAAAAAAACTAATTGTTAAAATCAAAACAAACTTGACCTCATCATGGAGTTCTGTTATGTAGTGATTTTACACTATTACAGTGAAGAACAAGCTAGACACATAAAAGACAACCATGTACAGGCATGTAAACGTACAGAGGAAGGAAGGCATAACAACAAATACCATAAATGTTCAGGTTACGTAGGGTTAATGGTTTTTTCCTCGTAGACTCGTGTACATGAGCTATAAATCTAGTATGTGCACACACACACACACACACACACGTGAGAATAGCCAGGTATAGTCAATTTGGGTTTAATACCCAGGTAATGCTTTAAAGTATAGCAGATCAAGTATATGATCATGCACCTGGGGTTAACGTATCAAGATTTTTCACTTTCCATGTAATACAGCACATCAGCTAAATTGATTTGCCTGAAACATGCATGCTAGTGGAAGCTTGCAAACTTAATGTTTTACTTACCAAGTTGATAACAGGTAGGTCTGTGACGTCTGTCAGTTTAATTGCTTTCTGAATAAGTTAACGGTGTTGATTCTCGGTGAAAACAGTAGCATATTGAAATAATCAGTTTTTGTTTTTTTATTTATTTCGAGAATGAAGCAGAACTGCTCGTGTACTGATAGCAGTACAAATGATTATACCTAGCAGTACAAATGATGAAGCAGTATATACCTGACTGATGTGAAGCGTTGTCCCAGATGTATTCACAAGAGGCTAGAAGATGTGCTCAACCAACTGTCACAAAAACAAATAAATTATTATTTGCCTAAGTTGGTACAAGGAATGTACAGGTACCAAAATCTCATCACACTAGCTAAAAGACGACAAACATGGGTATAGTACCATCACATCACACTAGCTTCATTCTGAAGTAAGTTCCTTCTCAGAAAATTAATACTGCATTTTACTTTCTATTTTCATTGTTTGTGTGGATCACTAGGTTAATGTAGCTTAACTTCTTTAGAGTTAAAGACCCACATCATTCAGGTATATATTGCAGTACCATCTAATTCAGACGAGTGTCTCAAAAAAAATCTAATTCATACAGAAAACATTGAACAATATTTGTTGTTGATAAGTAAAACATGATGGGGCCAAATATTGGTATGATACATAATCCATTTTGAGGTGAGCTATGTATAATAATTTTCTGAGTCCACATGCAAGCAACCTTTTGTTGGGGGTCGTATTCAGTGCATTAAGGATCATGGCTACAATACTCGTTTAATTCACATCAATACTCACGATTTTCTTTTTGGTAGAAATCATACACATACTTCTAAACGTACTATCCCTATCAACTTCGAGTACTTCATATGTTAGGATTAAGAGTAAAAAAATTGGAAGTTCCGAAAAATTCCCATCATTTCCCCTTTTTTGCCTGTAAGCTTTTTGCTAATGTTATCCCTGGGCTCCTTTTACTTTTGGAACCCTAGTTAGTGTGCTTGCATCCATGGGAATAGCATAGAATCATCAATGAGCAGTTGTGATTAGAGATGGTGGGGGGGCGGCATGGAAGGCACGGGCTTTGGAGGGGGAGCGCGGCGGGTGGCGGCGAAGTGGACAGTGGGGAGGCGGGGAGCT
>NC_041385.1:296516099-296516650 GCF_002162155.2 Triticum dicoccoides
AGGGAGGAAGGAGGAAGGAGGAAGGAGGAGAGGTACCTGGGCGGGCGCGGCCGGTCGCCGGAGGGGTCGGGGTCGGGGTCGGCAGCGGCGCGGGGCAGGGGCCGACATGGGGAGGCGGCGCAGGGCAGGGGCCGGCGCGGGGAGGCTATCGGCGTTGGCGAGGTCGCGGATGCGTCAGGGATGGCGCAAGGGCACGTGGGCGCAGGGGCGGCGGCGCACGTAGGGGCGGCGGTGTCGTGGGTCGTCGGGGCAGCGCGCGGGTGGGGAAGTGGATCTGGCGAGAGGGAGAAGGGGTCAGGCGAGTTAGAGCTAGGGGGAAGATTACTAATGGCGCACCCCCGAGCGGTGCGCCATTAGTAATCTTTTTTTAGATAGCAATGGCGCACCCCCTGGTGGTGCGCCAATAGAAATCTTTTTCTAGATAGCAATGGCGCACCACCCGAGCGGTGTGCCATTAGTATGTTTTTTTTGTTGCTATTTTTAATATATTTTTATAAAAATAGTAATAATTTTTTTATAAAAACAGTAATATTTTTTTATGAATATGAAAA